>NC_060139.1:540161544-540761544 GCF_021461385.2 Schistocerca piceifrons | reverse complement strand
ACGAATGCTAGACAATCAGAACAAAGCTATTAATGTTGTTAACAACAATGTTGAAGTTGTTAACACAAAAGTTGATAAAATCAAAGACGATATTGTCGTGATTAATACCGAAATCGGTAACCTTAAACAGGAAATGATAGGCGTTCAGGCGGAAATTGCGAGCATAAATACTCGTTTTGATTCCGAAATTAGCAGAATCGAGAAAAGTGTAGGAGACGCAGTTGCTCCGATCATCGAGAATAAGGTGACGGAACAAATTCAATTAGTGAGAAAAGAGGATCAACAGAAGGTGGAAACTTTAAAGGCTTTAGTATCCGAAGTAGATACCAAAGTGACGAAGCAGGCTAACACCTGCGAAGAGAAAAAGAGGGAAGTGGAAACGCTTGCGACAACCACTTGCCAAGTGATTACGAGGGTGTCGGAATTAGAAAGGAAACTTGACGAAAAACGGAGCTATGTGCCAATCTGTGCACATAGTTCGGAGTTGTTGACGAAAGAGGAGCGGTTCGACCCCTTGAAAAAAGGCGGTATACACGCGACGGATTTCATTAAAAATTGTGAAAGAGTTTTACCCAGATCATGGACTAATGAGAGAAAAATTAATGCGGTTATTGATGTGTTGGCTGGTGATGCCAAGCGTTGGGGCCTAAACCTCAACATTACGAACCTGACTTTTGACGAGTTTAAAAATTTGTTTCTGGCTGAATACTGGTCAGAGCAAAAACAGCAAAGTGTCTGGCGCGAATTTGTCGTATCGAGGCCTTTCGATGCGAATTCGCGCGGCTCGATGAAGGAGTTTTGTGAGGGCTGGATCCGCAAGTTGGAATATTTGCGTGATCGCCGCACGGAATCCGAAATAGTCTGGGAACTCTACAAAAAGCTTCCAGATGATACAAAACGCTACGTAGGAAGCAATTACAGGACAATCAACGATTTCCTGGAAAGAGTTGAGGACGAGGACAATTGGCGCAATAATCGCGACAGTGGTAGAGGCCGTGGTAACAACAACGGGTACCACAGCAACCACAACAACGATAACCATGGAAATAATGCATACCGCAACCATGGCAGCAATAACAATAATGGTTCGGACCGTAATAACAATCGGTACAATGCAAATAATAACCGGAATGACGGAAACCAGTATCATACTAGCGTGATACGGGCTGCGCAGAATAGTAATAACGCCAGAGGGTGTGACCAGCCGCCTCAGCAGCATCCGGGGAGCGTATCTGCTGGGACGAGACAGGGAAACCATTAGCCGCGCCGGTGAGGGGCCGACCGGGCGTGGAGAAATTTTGGCGGCCCAATGGCAGGAGAAAACCCAGGTGTCGTCGGTATGAAAATTCCGTGTGGAATAATCAACGGCGGGAGAGTGTGCCAGTGTTAAGAGAAAGGAGTGCGCCCACAAGTAGTAGATCAGCTGTATACACGGCAGTAGAAGGTACATACACTGTCAGTGAGAACAATTTAAGTAGTGTTCCGGAAATCGATTATAAGGTGCCAGCTGTAATACCCACAGCGGAACTGGAGATTGAGTTTAAGAATGATTCGCAATTGTTGAGAGCAGATCAGATGTCGGATAAAACGTCCGTCATCGAGCGAGGGGATGCAGAGAGGGATGAGGTCTGGTTAAGGCAGTTCGGTCGCTTATACGACGAACTAAGAGATTATAGGGGCCTGTACGGGAGGAGTGTTTATAGGGAGCGCGGGCAGGATTTGCCGCGTCTCGTCCCACAGGAAGATAGTATTTGTGAAGTGATGGAAAGTTCTGGCCCTAACCGGCAGTCTTTACCAGAAATAGTTGATGTTAATGGGGAGCACGAGCAAGATTCGTCGTGTTTCGTCCCGCAGGAGTTAGATGTTGAAGTAGTAACGGAAAGTTCTGGCCCTAACCGGCAGACTTTACCGAAAGTTATAGTGGTAGAAGTAGCCGACCCATCCGACGCAAACCTCCAGTTTAAACATTGCGAGAGTATTAAGGAGAAAGATTACGAAAATTTTAGTGATAGCCGGACACGATTGGTAGAAAAGCACATAGATTACAGCGTGTATGAGGTTAGAGCTGACATTATACAGTCAGACGATAGCAGTGTGGGTTGCGCAGATCCAGAGGAAGTAATTTCAGATGCTACTGGGCACATTCCTCCAGGTAGATTGGCAGATGAGATCAGTCTGACCAAAGAGGAATCAACGAAGGTGACAATTAGTGAATCGATAGCAAAGCAACACTCACTAGTTGACGAGTTACAGGAAAAGGTTTCGGTATTGGAGGCGAAGCTACAGACTAAGCCTCAGGACAAACGTGTTGAAATTAAAACTGTATGTGAACAGAGGCTGAAGAAGCCGCCAGATAAGCCGAATTTAGGATCAAAGCCGGATGGTTTTTTCTGGAATGACCTGGATATAGACGAGGATTTACTGCGGGAAAATAATGAAACAGTCGAGGACAAGTGTAGACAGATAGTAGTGTCTGTTAATATGCACGACCTACAACTAAACGTGTTGATTGACACCGGTGCAGAATTGAGTGCTGTATCTGGGAAAATATTTGAGTTACTGAAAGACAGACCCGGCATCGTAGTTATGCCAGTAACAGGAGTGAAAATTATCGGTGCTACTGGGAAGGCCAGTAAACCGGTCACAAAACAGATTTTTGTCCACTTCGAGATATGTGGGGCACGATTTGAACAAGAGTTTGTCGTCGTGCCAGACTTAACTACGGAAGTAATTATCGGGTTAGATTGGCTATTAAGGTACCGTGCAGTGATTAACTGCGAAAGCAAAACTTTGACATGTATGTCACTAGATAAAACAATAGTAGTTAGTTTTGACGAGGCAGGAGACGGTGTGCATAGGCAATACCAGCCTATACACATTGTTAACTGGCCGAATGGTATTGGCGTAGATATGAATTTGTACTACTGTAATGTGAGGAATCTCGGCAATGACAATAGTGTAGAAAGTGAATTGGAAGGTATTGTAGACGGTGTGTCAAACGTAACACACGAACAAAGACGAGGCCGACTTTCCCGTACCTATTGCCATCACAACCATAGGGCATGGGGCAAATATGTAGCAGTATTTGAGAGAATTATGAACACCTTGAGACATGAATCGACGGGATTTTCTCCAGAGGAATCCTGTTGGATGACAGAAGTAAAAGTTTAGTGGAAGAGATAATCAAATTCCCTCCACGGACTGACATTAGTATTGGTGTGAAAAAAGATCGTTTGCGAGAAGTAATGAAGTTAAAAGCCGATGCTCGCATACGTCGTCATGACGCTAAAGCGCGTTTTGCTAAGTTTGCGATCGGAGACTTAGTACTTGTAAAAGCTCATGAGAAATCGAGCGAGATAGACAATGAAATCTCTAAATTTAAGTTTGTTTATAATGGACCATATAAAGTCATTGGTATACCTCACACAAATGCTTATTGCTTAGAGTATCCAAGCTCTGGAAACATTGTAGACTTGAAATTGTACCAACCTAGGATCGATTAATACCACACAATGGGTAATTTGTACAGTATGTAAAATAGAGTGTAAGATTTAACGATTTGCTAGATTGCCATGCTTTTGACTGACCTAGAGGTCATTAAAGAAGTTGTAATTAATAAGTAATTAATGTTGATTAAATGATTTAAGAGTTACTGAATATTAATCAACTGAAAAATCCAAGCTGCTAGTTTAAGTTTTCAGCTGAGTCACAGTAGATTAAGGAATGTAAATATGATTTTGTAAATAACTGTAAGATTTCATAAATATGAGATTTACTAGTCATTGCCGATGTACTTAGACGCTGCTTTAAGTTTCAGGCTAGTACATGCGTGTGATGATGGACAGTGTTGGGTTATCCACCGTGATAGTGTTTATGGACTCCTTGAGATTACTCGGGAGTGAGTTTTTCCGAAAGAATTCAGTGGAACGGACGTTCTGGAAACGCCGTCACAAGGGCGAGTGAGATCAAGCGTGCCGCACACGCGGGCGCAACAATACTGGCGAGGCGAGCCGCTGTCGGCTCTTGTGCCGCTGTTGGCTCTTGGGCCGCTGTCGGCATTCTTTGTACTTGCGAGTACGGAAGGCGGAATTGTTTTTCTTCCTGGACAGCTGAAAGAATTCTACTGTCAATATTTATGTTTTTTTTCGATCTGATGTGTATTATTTTCTTGTTTAGCGTTAAGTAGATTCTCGTGACGAGAATATTAATTATGAAAAGGTTATATAAAATGTGTAGTCTATTTAATTATTTATTTGCGTATTTTGATCTACCTGGTTTTATGACCATGCAATCTAATTAATTTTGCAAATAGTATTCCATTCCTCATAGTGTTACGAATTTTAATGATTTTGGAATAGCTAAACCATTTTCTATATTTTCTATGAATTTTAATATGTTGTCAACCTGTTTTATTTTGATCAAGATGACAGAGTGGAATAAGATTAGGAGTGTCTCCACTCAATTATTATGGTCTAAAAAATTGATTTATGGTTAATTAGACGAATGCTAAATTTTTTTTGATGTTTTGAGCATATGCATTTCCGCTGTTTTTTTTTTTGGGACATTTTCTGAGTCTGTTTAGGTTACACGAACATCCTCAGACAATGTGGGGCACGTGTAACGCTGGAAATGCATATCCTCTTATTTCCATCTAGTGTACTGTAATTTTTTCCTTGTTTTGCTACCGCAAGATATGACATTTCTGTCTCTTTATATATTGTAATTGCTTTACTGTTTGGATATATATATATATTTATGCACTTATGTCGATCTATAATTGGTTTGTTTCGTAAACATTATTTGTATTTTTACGCTGGGTCTTGCCTAGGGAAAACTGCTATCGAACGATTACGTCGATAGGTCGTGTGAAGAATCAAAGTGTGTAGGATCTTTGGTAGTGTTAACTCTGCCGCGTGGAGCGCGGGCTGAGCAGAGGAGTGAGGAGTCTGGCGGGAGTAGCGAGTGGAGCAGGTGTTGTGTGACGCTCCCGCGAGTTGCCGCGCTTTCGGGGTTTGGCAGCATGTAATTGCGCTCGACTCGCGATGATAGTTTCTGACATGGTGTCGCGGACGGGAAGCATTAGCTGGCGCACATCAAGAGCCCGTTTCGCCTGGTGACCGTGTCGAGAAGAAGGCGCGCCAACATCCAGCTTCTGCAACAGCGACGGCCGACAATGAGTGACTGTCGCCACCTCCTCGATCGACGGCTTCAAACCTTCAATCAACCAACAAGGAAGACTAAAAGCACGTAAAGTTTCAGAACTGTATGGCAGACCTCAGCTTTTCAAATTGTTCCATTTGCCTCGCAATATTACAGCAACTTAGCATGAACCTTTGTTGCTCATTGTCCCAATTGCATTGCCAAGCAGGGTCCCTTCCTTTTCCGAAATGAACCCGAGTGTCGTTGAAATTCAAACGCCAGCATTAAAATAATATAATTAGATTTCACTGCTTTAATTTCAAAGTTCAGTAGCTGGCTACAATATTTAGGTTACACGAGCACAAATTTAGAGTGCGAGTCTTGTCAGCATATTTTAGCTTACCTGTGAGTGCAGCTCAGCTTGGTACGTACTAAATTTTACTATTGTTAATAGTTCAGAATCATTTAATACAAGTTCAAAGTAAAATCTCTTGTTTCTAAATTGCGTAGAGTCAAGTTGCTTTTGAAATGATTGTCGAGGTAGTCCAAGACTAACCGTATTTTACTGGATTTCGATGTGCTTCAGAAAGAAAGCTCACTATTAACTTCAGTCACTAAATTAACTTTCGATTTTCCGGTTTTATTAATTCTTTTGCTAAATTAAGTCAGAGTGTAGCGAAATTTATTACTTCTGACAAACTTTCAGTTTTCACACTACACGTGTCAACCTTCAGTTGCCACGCTTCTAGTGTTAATTATATGTGTAATAACCTTTCTTTTTCAGTTACTATAGTAATTGTCCTTAGGACTGGCGACCGTGATTTCCCCCAAATCTCAAATATCTAATTACCGCTAGTTAATTGTTAACGTAACGGCCGCACATTTACTTTCTTTATTAACTTTACCCCTTTTCAAAATTAATTTCCACCAGTTTCATTTGCATTTTTCCTTTCATTTAGATGTAACCTTTTCCTCCCTCTTTACCGATAGATTAACTTCGGTGACGATTGCTTTTCCCAAATTTCCATTAGGTACACGCGGTTTAATTTTTCACTGTCATTAAGGTCGATAAGTGAGGGGGGAGGTTACACGTTAACGATATGGGCCTGTAATTTAGTGGAATACTCCTACTACCTTCCTTGAATAAAGGTGTGACCTGTGCAACTTTCCTGTCTCTGGGTACGGATCTTTCGTCGAGCGAACGGTTGTATATGATTGTTAAGTATGGAGCTAATGCATCAGCATACTCCGAAAGGAACCTAATTGGTATACAGTCTGTGGAAAACACCATCATGGCTGAATGAGGCCTCATCTATGAACAATACAAACTGTCCGAAGTTTGGCACTACAGCACAGTGATGGATAATCCATTGACAGAAGTGAACGTGGAGCTCAAAATCAATTGGTCCCAGTGCTTGTACGCGTTCTTTACGGCAGGGGTGTAGTACCTGTTCCACCATTACTCTCCACACTGTATCCTTTGAAGTGCGCATTTCATGGGCAAGTGGGCTGGGTGATTGGCCACACGATTCAACATCAGTTTCCCAGATTCTGGTGCTCAGACATGTATTTGGCGAGAACCTTGGCCGGATCTCTGTGATTTGAACGACTCCGTCTCTCGTAAGCTGATTTCCATAGTGATAAACATCTTCCAATTTGGAAGACGCCTGTTAGGAAAACATTCTCTGCACATCCTTGCTGCATTATGGGGCGCTACATCCCGCCGCATTGTACATTAAATACATGTCTCTCAACTCTCGTAACGAGTAACGTTCCCTCTTTGACTACGTGCCATGCACTGTACACAGTAACACACCTCACCACAGACACATCGCAAGCTGTCTGATGCAATGGACAACTGACACCAGGGATACTGGTGAGCGCGTGGCACAGGTTAAAGCGCTGGTGCGATGTATGTGGTCATCACATGACGCACGTGCTATCAGCTAAGTTTGTAAGGGGTTCACCACCCTGCTGGAGCAAATGAATTTTCGATGTATTGCTCACGCGCTACCTGCGACAGAAAATATCTTTGCTCCAATAGAATCGCAGGTCAGAGCAGTCTCGGCAGTTGTTGCAATCGTTCCCTGTTACAGAGTAGTTGCAGTCGGTCGCTGCTACACTGCAGTTGTAGTCTGCCGCTGGTACAGCGCAGTTCATAGCCATGTACTGTCAGGTAAATTTTATTATTTTTATTGGCATGCGCGTAGTTAAGTCACTTGCCTGAGATGTTACATTGAATTTGTTTCTCCGGCCGCCGTGGCCGAGCGGTTCTAGGCAGTTCAGTCCGTAACCGCGCGACTGATACGGTCGCAGGTTCGAATCCTACCTCGGGCATGGATGTGTGTGATATCCTTAGGTTAGTTAGGTTTAAGTAGTTCTAAGTTCTAGGGGACTGATGACCTCAGATGTTGAGTACCATAGTGCTCAGAGCCATTTGAACCATTTTTTTTAATTCGTCAGCACCAGTTGACCCAGATTTGCAATATTCAATTTTTCATGTAATGGATTGCAGATCTTTATCAATAATGTAAAAGAATTTTCAGAATATAATTTTAACCAGTCTACAAAAAAGGAAGGAATAATTTTGCCTTAAGTCATTACCAGTCCCGATCCAGTCCTTTATTTAAATTTAAATATTTCAGAAATTTTCGCAGATCATAGACATGTGTTCATTAGTAATCAGACGGCCAGCTGTGCAGTTGTTTCAATAAACAAAGTCAATTTTTCTAATAATTCAGATCTCAGACAAATGTTGTCCAGTATTAGCAGATAGGCCAGCATTGCACTAAGATCTACCATTCACGAGCAGCGTTATCCGGCGACACCATCATGAGGTAAGAATTTTTCAATTTATTCAGATTGATTTCACAGGGCCATGGAGTACCGCTGCTTACGTCAAAATTTATCAGTTTTTATGAGTTAAGATAATAACAAAAAATTATCATTTTTTATTGTTTTATACGGGAAGGTTACAGGTTGTGTACATTATGACCGTTGATGGTCAGGGGTGTAAGCTGTTTATCATCCGCTGTCTGTTCCAGTGTACAACAGACACCCAGGATCTTCACAAGAGTGTGGGAGAACTGCGTGCGCCATTATAAAACATGCTTTGAGACTGGCGGTCGTCGCTTTGAATAGTTACTACTAGCTACGTTACTGTTACGCCGTGTACGCTGTGCATGTCCATAACACAATAAATTTGCATTTCCGACCATTAGTTCCCGATCTCAATACAATGCTATGGAGCCACTATCACCTGCTTCAGTTTGACCCAAAAGGTTTCAGACACCCTATATATGCCACCTCAGTCAGACAGGCGTTATTACAGTCATCCCCAGCCGCTAGAAACGAAGAGGTTCACGGTGGTCTAATCGCGATCAGCGAACAAGCTGCCATTGTTGGACACTGCCTTCACTAGCCGCAAGCTGTTGCCTTTGGTGAGTCTTGATGCTGTCGACTTGGCACCTTTCCACAGTGGGTTGCTCACTGGGCGACTGTCGCCTCCAACTGATCGCCTTCCTGGTAGCCAGCGTTCGAGCCTGGGCCATCGAGCTGCCTAATCATCACCGTCTGAGCACTGTTCATCGCGCTCCTCGGGCGCAAGTAACCGCCATCTGCCATGCTGAGGACCACAGCTCGACTCCGTGCGCCCGTTGTGCTTCTCGCCGAGCAGCGCAATCAGGGTAGCTGCCGTAGTCGCTTTTGCTAAAAACCGCTTGCTGCCGTCTGCCATCCTGCGTCAGGACCACTGCTACTGTGCCGATAGCACCGTTCCGCCGTATGACGGCAACGCCTGAGGGAACTGACACCAGCACGCTTCGCCTCTTGACGCCAGCTTGCGGCACTCTGGTTACTGGTCGCCTCTCCAGCAACCTCTTCTCCATTGTACGAGGCGTGTTTTTTAAGTAAATACCATTTTGAAATTAAAAAAAGACGTACTATCTCAATAATTTTATTTTTAGATGGAAGCCTGTACCTTAATCTATTTTTCTACATAATTTCCATCAATATTGAGGCACTTGTCATAACGTTGTACCAGTTTTTGAATACCCTCCTCATAGAAGTCTGCCGCCTGACTTGTTAACCACTGCATCACCACTGTTTTGACTTCGTCATCCTCTTGAAGACGCTGACTGCCCAGGTGTTTCTTCAAGTGCAGGAACAGATGGTAGTCACTGGGTGAAAGATCGGGGCTGTACGGAGGATGATCTAGAGTTTCTCATCGAAAAGACGTGATGAGATCTTTGGTGTGATTCGCCGCATGCGGACGGGCACTGTCCTGCAGCAAAACGATGCCCTTGCTCAACTTACATGGACTGTTGCTTTGATTCAGGTGTGACGTAGGCCACCCATGTTTCATCGCACGTAACAATTTGGCTTAAGAAGTCATCCCCGCGTTGTGGTACCGCACAAGGAAAGTCGATGCACTGTCTAAACGTTTGGTTTTGTGCACATCCGTCAAAATTTTCGGTTCCCAATTCGCGCACATCTTTCGGTAATTCAAGTGCTCGGTCACAATGCCTTACAAAACACTACGAGAAACATTAGGAAAGTCATCCCGCAAGGAGGAAATCGTAAAGGGTATTTTTTCTCTCACCTTATTGTCCATTTCCTGCACCAAACTTTCATTAACGACCGAAGGACGCCCAATCCGTTGTTCATCATGCACATTTGTGGGGCCATCTTTAAATGCTCTCACCCACTTTCTTACCATTCCATCACTCATAATGTTTTCTCTGTAAACTGCACAGATCTCACGATGAATATCGATCGCTTTTAGGCCTTTAGCACTAAGAAATCTTATAACAGCCTGTACTTCACAGTCGGCGATTATCAGAGGCATCTTAAACACTCAGTACACAACGTAAACAAGGAAGAATCAGACTGTAATGGCGTCAGCGCGTAGATTAAGGTACAGGCTTTCATGTAAATATAAAATTATTGAGATACATTAGCACGTCTTTTTAAATTTCAAAACGGTACTTACTTAAAAAACACGCCTCGTACTTGTTTTGAAATAAAAGGACTCTTCAACCAGTGCTGTTTCCATGAGGGACCATAGCCTGCCACCTGTCACCACGCCACTGCAGTCACGCCCACGGTGTTGAATAGCAGAAATCTTGACGAATCACAGCTAACCTCATCGCCCATCGTAGCCGGCACTCAGGTATCAGCCATCGTAAAATGCAGGACTGCGAATTTGACGTAAGAGTAGTAATTATGCTGTCTTTAAATGATACTCAGGAGGTGACCAGTTGGTAATGAGTTCAGATGAGTTACATAGATTATAGTATAACGCTGCATGTGAGAAACGATTGAAAACTAATTTAATTTACAGAGGATGTGATGAAGAGTAATGATAGTACAGTGCGCATAAAACTGCGGCCGATAAGAATGATGAGAGATCAGAATATCCTATTTGCGTCAGTGGCCAGCCATTTATTGGTTTTATTATTGTTTAATTTTGAGAGACATGAATTGTTTTAACTTGTAACAATTAATGCTTTTATGACGCATTCAAACGAAAGCTTTTATTAGTGTTACAGCTCACTGATATAAGATGATTGTTTACAGACACTAATAACCTCGATTTTGAGCACCGAAAACACAAATACCAACAACGTAAATCGCTGGACGACATGAAAAATACATAATCTGATCGTCACTTTGCAAAAGTAGGGAAGGATAAAGATACTATGCCTTTAGTGTACTTAAAATTTCTACAGTCTAAAAGAAGAAATATTATGCTACGCTGTTCCATTAACGACGATGTAATTACAGACGGCGTGCGTTCTTTATTTCAAGCAAGAAGACATTTGGTGTAGAAGAGAATACGAGAGAATGTGTATTCTGCATAAAAGTTGATCTTTAATCCTTTATCACAGCAAGCTGTGGTTTTGACCTTGATAAAGACACTCGTGGTCATGGGATAGCAGTGATTTTGACATCACTCTTAAACATGATACAGCAAATTAACAAGTAGGAGCTGCGTTATTGAAGAAAGATGGAGAATGTCGGCGAAAAAAGACCACCCTAGAGTGTCGCATAGGTCCGACAATTCAAAATGCTTGTTTAAAAGATGAACACAGCTGACTGCAACATATAAAGTGTCGTGTACATTCGTAGTTTAGAACTGGTGGCATTCCTTTTCCCTGAGGCAGAGATATATCGTTACGTACGATGAAATAAAACTAGGAGACTTATGAGAGTCTTTATGGTATTGCTGTTACGCAGTCAAGTATAGTTTCTAACAAATGAGTTTATAGTTAAATGTCTGGACACATAGACAGAGAAAATAAAGCAGTGTGCTATCGGAAACAATCTGGTGTTTTGGTCATGCAATCAAATATAACTTTAACCATGTGGATACAAACGAAAGGCGTACCGCCATCGAAGAGTAGAGGGAAGCTCCTATGTACACATTATTTCCCGCTATTACGTGTTTAATAAATTTCAATGTGAGTCATGAGCATGGTTGAATCATAAAACCACAAATTTTCTTACAGTTCTGAGGCTGAGGTTATTTTGACATTAGAATAATTCGATGAGTTACACTGTCACCAAAACTGCTATTGTTTCCCCAACCGAGTTTATTCACATAACGGAGATGGTTCAGTACTACTTCAAATGCGAATTTAGGAAATGTATGAGTGTAAAATTTCCAATGAAAAGTATGATACAAACTAACTGTGTAAAATCAACTTTCATCAATGGGTTCAAACTGTGCTATAAAAGCAGCTTTATATAAATTTCTGATTTACAGCACACAGTATAAAAACCACAATAGGTTGTTACACTGAGTAGGTGAGAAACAAATACCACAGCAGGTGATTGAATACTGTAGAATTAAAGAAACTGCACAATGTGTATCGTTCGTGTAGTTATACGTACATGCTTCTTGTCAGAGAAGACGTAATTTTTTGTCGGGCAAAAAGATAGTACTTTTATTTTGGACAGTTTCACTCAGATTATTATTCTAAGTTGAGGCCAAAGTGAATAAACTTTGGGCGAACCAGTGGTAAACGCTTTTTACCTCTCTTAACAAATGGTACAACTGCGTTTTAGTATGATTTTAATCGCAATTAGGAGATTTACAGAAGTTAGTTACAGGCTGTTACGGCACACAATAGTAAGGGGTAGAGATTAGAAAAACTTTATTAAAACTCATTCACACTGCCACAAACTGAAATCATGTCAGAGGCAGAGGCGGAAGCAGGAAGCGAGTCAGTATGTCGAAAGCGGGTCAGGTCCAGGTCCACGGCACTGCTTGCCGAGTAAGGATGCCCATTCAGAAGAAAGGAGACTGCGACAGAAAACCAAACGGAGCGAGACAAGCTATCCGATAGCTCGTAAGACACGTTGCAAGGAACTCTATCTCTGTTACAAGAGCGCATAGCGAGGGATCGATACAGCAATTAACTTAACTGCCAGTTAAGTGAAGATAGCAGAGTAAGGAGGACGTATGCTGCCATCATGAACTGAGCATTGCGTCATAGCTCCCTTTAAATACTCCATCTCTCGTCATGAGCTGATCGTTGGGATCGATGGCATTCACGGTAATAACAATCGATTCCGTGATTACGATACTGTAGTGAGTCTATGTCCTACATGCTCCAGTACGGTCTGTGAACTAGCCAAACACGTGGTTGCCTTCACCTGATGAACTCCATGCTGCTTGCCACCTACCGTCTACTGACGGAGAAACTGTATGTCCTTCGACAACACCACATCGCAGAATGCTGCCAGTACTGCGCCTAGACACTAAAGCCAGCAACAGGGACACTTAGGGTCCACGTTTTTAATCAACACTCTGGCGCCTGTTGTTGCTGACACCTACCAGCGGTAGGGAGGAGATTAACCAACCAAACGACTACCGACACCAGGTACATAGTGGATAGGTCATCGCCAGCAGTCCGCCGCGGCGGAGGGTCGCTCACATCTTTTCCTAGGCGTGCAATCGCTGAGCTGACTGACGGACGTCAGCTGGAAACCAACTCACAGATGAATGAGCAACAGTCGAGCGAGGCTGGAGCGACTTGTAAACGTTGAGAATAAAAGATTGATCCCCAATAATATTTTACTAGAGTTGTTGACACTTCACAGGTTCCAAACAGGTATCTTGACTTTACGCAGAGGTGTCTCCGCTTGGCCCTCTGTAAGGCCAACATCCAACGCTGTGTCACACTAACAGACATCAGTATATTTCTGATGTATAGTGCATACTTAATCTGCAGGTTGGGAAAAAGAAAACTGGTCTTGAAAATATTTACAGGAAGACTGACATGGAACTGACCGTAGTTGACGAACATCACCGAAGATCGTGGAGGTCGCCATTGTTTATGTTGATGCAGCACACTGATCGCCTTACCAAACTGTGAGACACGAGTAGCAGCTCTTCCTGAGGGACAGCAGCGGTGCAGTACTTCATCGTCTGTGGGCTGATCCACATATGATTTAATCAGCCTCAGGACATTCCAGTTAGCATTAACAGTTTCGTGAAAGAATAGCGCACATTGCGCACCAATCTCGTACTGCTGGGGATTTTCTGATGCATAATGACACATGCTGCGTGACTTCACATCCCTGACAGGCTGATCCAGGCCTCATGTGAAGCAATAATAAATGTCCTGGTTTCACTTCAATCAGAAGCCACCAGGAGACATGCACGCTTTAATTCATGCACAACAGTACATCTGTATGGACACAGATGCAGGTCGTGTTCGATAATGTTTCGTAACTGCGATATCTTAATTCCCACTTGCACAGATAAATAGGTTCAAATGGCTCTGAGCACTATGGGACTTAACGTCTGAGGTCATCAGTCCCCTACAATTTAGAACTACTTAAACCTAACTAACCTAAGGACATCACACACATCCAGGCCCGAGGCAGGATTTGAACCTGCGACCGTAACGGTCGCGCGGTTCCGGATTGTAGCGCCTAGAACCGCTCGGCCACTTCGGCCGGCCAGATAAATAGAGTTCAGATTTCGTCGGACTTCACTCGAGCAATGTTATCTCTTTTCCGAACTCTTTTCCGACAGTTACAGTTTTTGTTTACTGCAGCGCCCGTTTCGCGCAGTTTTGCCACTAAGTTTTGCATCGCAGACTTTGTTGGAGGTTTTGACAAAACATTACCAGTATTAACCTCGTGCGCCAATAGTTTCGCACATGTTTTCCACGAACTGTGCTTGCACCATTTTGTGTTACACAACTTAGCACTAAACTCGTCTGTTTCTCTCATTCTCTCAAACGTAATGACACGGCAAAGTGCTCCGAACAGATCGTGCGGCAGATGCGGAGTCTAAACGTCCATCGTAATCACGATTTCCAGAATTTTCTGTCTTGGGTAGTTCTCCTTTAATTAACAAGGCTATGTTCTGTTTCAGTCTTATTAATATTTTCCGAACCAGTTTTATTTTGTGTAACCTCTAGAATTACGGTACATAGTGGACTATACACTATGTTAATGGGTTTATTCTGGTTCATCTCAATTTTCTCCATATTAGCCTAAAATTAGGCTAATTCATGTTTTCTGTGCTAATGAGCAAGTAAAACAAGGAGGACACACCTTACAAGTTGATTAGTTGCTTTAAATCCACAGAATCCGACACTCATATACAGCGTAAGTTCTCATCAACTCACAGGAAGCACGAAAGCACGATTGTATGTGGACACAGGTTTAGAAATTAATGTAGACTCAGGTCGGCTTAGTTTCACAGAGGAGCACAAATTTATACATTTACTAGAAATGTTCTTGAAGTTGGCTCCACTACTGAGCCATTTGTCCCACGTGAAACAGCTCTACACGGGAATAAGCATAAATATTTTGGTGGCTACATGACTGATTGCATAATCTAAACGCCAGAATATTATAATAAGTCAGAGTTTCATTTCAGTGAGTACGAATATTTTTTCTTCTGAAATGCGTATAGAAGCGTGTCCTGCAGAAAGTACAGGTATTTATAGGTGAAAATTCCTCACCCATTTCTTTTGTATGGCCGATGGTTTATTTAATGATTAATGTCAAAGTTTAGAAGAACGACGTCCAGGAAACTGCTTGGGGTCAGAGCAGCGGTCGGATGTGGATTTCAGAAGAAGCAGCCTCCCATTCGCGCGATAATGAAACGACCGATACATACAAGAAAGCTATGCCAGTCTGCTCGACGTCATTCCAAACTTGAATCCGTATGCCATAGCCGTTATCGGTAAGAATGCATACCTCCCTTAAACCAAAGGAATCAGCACTACCAAACAGCTGGTATCTCAAAGCCAAAGTGTTTCACAAGTCTTTGCATGGGCCACCCTGCCTTCAGGAGGCCCACAGTAAGACTTACGCTGAAAGTCAGTTAACCACATGAGTTTCGCTCGCTGTCCTTGCATAATTGTGACGTGCTCGAAACCGCGTGTTACCCTTTTAACAAGTTAGCTACAGTTAGTATGTGTTCAGTATTTTCACGCTTTCGATTTTGTGTACACATTAACTGTTGTGAGCAGGCGAAACTACTTTCGTCGGCCACAACTGTGGGTTCTTCGATTGCTCTGGGAAAAGGCTCATCACACTATAACATATGAAATACTTGTTGACTTTGCTGCATAAATTGATGAAAAATTTGCTTAACATTGACACAGATCTTTGCCACAGGACTGCTTGATAAGTTACAACTGTTGTTGACTATTAAAGCATGACTGGGTGTGCAGATTAACAAAGTGTTCTATGGCAATACAGTGTTCCACTTTTAATTGAACAAGTCCCTCAGAAACTTTAACTAGCACATTGCTCCTATTCCACGATGTTGACTTCTTCAGATGATGACGTGAACCGGGCAGAGCCCGTGCCACCTCAGCACCATATTGACCTCAGTGTGAGGGCGCTTCTATGCAGAGAGGGGAGACGTGGTCTTCAGGAGAGCCACCTGTACGTCGCCCCGGACTGCAGCGAACACTCGCTAACGTCTGTAGTATCGATTCGCCTTGCTGACTTCGGAGTGGCAACACGATCTTCGTACGATACCACATGTTAATGTGGCATCGTGGCTGTTTTAGGTGGGATCTATTTCGCCGGCTGGTGTGGCCGAGCTGTTCTAGGCGCTTCAGTCTGGAGCCGCGCAACCGCTACGGTCGCAGGTTCGAATCCTGCCTCGGGCATGGATGTGTGTGATGTCCTTAGGTTAGTTAGGTTTAAGTAGTTCGAAGTTCTAGGGGACTGATGACCCCAGATGTTAAGTCCCATAGTGCTCAGAGCCATCTGAACCATTTTTTGCGATCTATTTCAAATCGTGGTTGCGAGCTTGGACTATCATGCTTACAACACTGTCAATCTCAGAAAACAATTGCGCAGTAACCACTACCGAATGCTTTGTGTACTCCACCTTGCTTTATGTTGCGAGTAGCTCATTGTTACGGTTCTGCACCTGAATCGGTAAAAAAAAAGAACCCTAAAAGCATCACTTTGTTATGAGCCTATCTGTCTGCCTGTCCGTCCGTCCGAGTGAACCCTTTGTTTCCTGACATAAGAAAAAATTTACTTTTTAACATTTTCTTTGCAGAATTTATGCTATTGTGGCCTCAAATGACGGTAGGATTTTTTGTAAAATTTTATTTTATTTTTCACAACTTTTTTCTCTCCTGGTACTCAGAAGTACCGTCAGACTCCATGGACAGAATCACAATATGCGCAGAAAAGTGCTCCAATTTTTATAACTTGTACTTTATTCCACATAAATATTAAATATTTTTACATTACAAAATTAATTAACAGAAATATGGTATTTTTGAATGTTTTTTTAAATTTCGCATAAATTTATTCTAGAGCAACTTCACAATACATAGTAACTTAGCTATACATTTATGACAGTATATGCATATCACATATTTCGTGTTAGTGATACCTCATGAAATTGTAGGAAACAGTTCTTTTTCTCATTGTAGCACAAATACACTTTACATGTGCTACATTATGAATGTGCTGTCGACTGAATTTTATTTTTCGCACACATTTCGCATCGTCCTCTTTTACAACTGAACACTACAAAATGGTTTTCTCAGTTGCCAAGACGTACATTCTTCGGGACAGAAAAGTTATCCTTCCTTCTCTTTGGGGGAGTTATTTCATATTTATCAGAGTTTCTCTTTTTGAGATTTGGCACTTGCTGTTCATTCATTAGCCCTAGTGCCACAGCACTCCTGAATTCCAGCAGTGGCAGTGCCCCATGTAGATCACTGAAAATTACGGAAGCATTGACAAAAGCAATTTCTATTGCTCCCCAGGAGAGACGGTGCCACCATTTCTTTGATCGCCTGTCAAGACCATAAGTTGAACGTAATCTGTCTGCATGATCCACACCACCCATGTGTTTATTGTAATCACATACAATAACTGGTCATGGTATAGTCATACTAGTTCCATCTTTCTGTTTTCTTGTCACTACGCTCTGTTCAGTGCCATGGAAGTTTGACGCAAAATACACTACTTTATTTTCCCTTCATTGAAATACTGTTAGGTCTAACGATGAATCTCTGTGATTTGATTCCCCACGGTTTAGACATTTTTATTTAGGTAAATTACCTGTCAAACCTTTCCTGTTTGTTCTAATTGTTCCACAGGCAAATCTATTTACGGATTTCTGTGTGAGAAAAAGTGGACAGAACAACTAGTGAGAGGTAACGCATTGTTGCTACAATAAAGTGTTCGCACAACCTGACGGTACTAATAAGTCCGCCTTATAATTTCCACTTTATCTCATTCACTTCTAACGTAATGCTTCAAACTATTATAAAAAACAAAGAAGTTAAGTACGTACAATGGAAAACTCAACGGAAGTTTCAATAAATTGCTCACAAATTCAGGCAACACCATGGAAACAAGCACATACAATCTTCTGTTTTCACAGCAGCGCGCGGAAAGCAATTTCAAGCTCTGACCGCCAGAGAGGTCTATGTATTGCACAATAACATCTATGAAACAGTGGAGCAGAGTTACTGTTACGTACCGACAGGCTTTCAGATCACGAAACTGCACCACGAGAAAATAATGAGAGTCAAGACTTACTGATACTTTTAAGTACCGTCAGGCAACAAAGGGTTAAAAACCTTTTTCTCAGGAACAGGTAGACGTATCAGGCTGAACTTTACGTCAACTACTAACGGCTTCTTGGCTGTTCAAAAAATTCAAGCACATCACTCAATGCAGTCAAAAGATACGGCCATTTACTTTCCATATTTTGATGCAAACTCATCATCAAAACCTATAAGGGCCCGTGGATCTAGCATCGTGAAATTTGGAAGAAAGAAAGGTTTTACAGAACAAAAAAGGAAAAAGTCCGAGAATTGTTATGTTGTAATTACATTACAAGAAGAAAAATGTTTTATCATGTTGCCCGACTGTCTGACTGTCTGTCTGTTAAGACACTTTTTTCTCAGGAACGGGTAGACATATCAAATTGAAATTTATGTCACGTACTTAAGTGTACGGTCACTTGGCGGAGTAAAAAACTGAAGATGAGAACTTTTAACATTGCAGCGCGTCAGCAATCGTGAATAATTTAATGATTATAAAGAATCCGCCTCGATTGCAAATAGAAACCGGCTGTTGACCTAGGTTTCAGCGCGGACAACCTCACCTTCTTCAGAACACACTAAACTACAAACTGCCTAAGAGGCATGGTCCAATATTAACACAGAACGCCCAAAAGGGTAAAAGACTCGCATAAAATGTAAAATAAACGGTACGTGTGTACCTGGGAGCCCGCAGCCCACCGAACGTTGGCTGGGGCGAGGAAGCACGCTTCTGACGTTTGAGCTAAGTACAGCTATTGACATGGTAACACGTACCGTTTATTTTACATGTTATGCGAGTCTTTTACCCTCTTGAGCGCTCTGTATTAATATTGGACCATGCCTCTTTAGGCAGTTTGTAGTTTAGTGTGTTCCGAAGAAGGCGTGGTTGTCCGCGCCGAAACCTAGGTCAACAGCTGGTTTCTATTTGCAATCGAGGCGGATTCTTTATAATCATTAAAAAAAATTTAAGTTTCTCTCTAAATGCAGTCCAAAGATTTGGCCATTTATGTCATATATTTTGACATTTTACGAGTACAGATACCGTTAATAGGCAAAAATCGTTGAAATTCTTGTTGCCAGGATGACTGAACTATTTGTGTACGTACACAATTAAATTTGTGCTGAAACTTCGGTGCCCAGATCCTACATGCACTTATCTAGACGTTTTCTTCTTATTACGAAATGAGTGTAGATACTAAGCCTGGCCCAAGACGAGGTTCGTGTACGACAGTCATAACACCAGAAGTGATCGGCGATCCCTGTGACCATTATGCCACTTGCGCTTTCGCAGGAGCGTAGAAGAAGGATGTAGGCTAACAACATCACAAGAGGGAGGTGAGGCTTGTTCACTCTGTCCGCTCCTCCCCCATCTCGTTCATATGTGTTCATTCTTATGTATGCTGACGGCTAACTGCTACGTGGTTCTGATTTTGTCTCTGTACACAGCATGCTGTTTTGAATCATTTCTTTTGCTGACAGTTGTGTGCAATGGTGTCTCTACTCCACTTGTTTAGAGGTGTTCATTATCAATTTTCCAACGGTGTAATAGGATGTCATTGTGTCCCTTGTAGGCTGTACGTCATCAGTACGAAACAATGTGATAAATCTTTTGCATTTATATGGATTGTGAAAGGCCAGTAGCAGAGGAATTTATACACCCACCCTCAGAATAATCTGAAGCTTACGAAGTGCATACTTTGCGTTCTTATCCCTTCTTGCCAATTATTATACTGCAAATATACATTATCTCATATAAATATAGGTAGTAAACATATGCATGAATTATGTAAATTTGTTATGAGAATACATAAACAAACTTTAAAAGATGTTGTAAACATAAGTATAGGGAGGAGCAACGTTAGTGTCTGTCATTGTACATTCGTAATTTGGGCAAGTTAGTTACTTAGTTACTTATATATTCTATGGATGACTTTGCACAATACATAGTAATGATGCGGAACGAGTCATTTGATATTCGTAAATTAATTTGTACATATGGTTTTATTCTGAACATTTCTAAGATATTTTTCCGCAAAAAGTAAAAAGATGTACACAGGTGGGATAGTTCTCACCAGCTTTTACATATTACAGTAATAGACATTCATCTCCCGATTAGAAAGAGTTGTCAAGGAGAAACTTTCTCAGTTTGTTATCAAATTTTACTTTGCTGAGTGTCAATATTTTATTTCATAGTGTAAGTGATAACAATTTTTGTTGCATCACTGAGACCCCTTTTTGTGCTATAGACAACCTTAATGTGGAATAATGAATCTCATTTTTCCCTCTGGTATTATGATTATGCTCCTCACTGTTCCTTTTGAACTGTATTGGAATCTTTACAACGAACTTCATGAGGGAATATATATATTGTGAAGCAGAATGCGCAGCTCTCTTATAGCATGTTTTTGTGCAATGAAGACATTTTTTTTATTAAAGGTGAGTTACTCCAAAACATTATTTCAGATGACATTATTGAATGAAAATACGCAAAATATATCAACCTACTTATTTGTCTCTCCCCAAGATTTGCAGTGATTCTAAGCTCAAATGTGGCTGAACTAAGTTGTTTTAGGAGTTCCAAAACATGTTTCTTCAAATTTAAATCTCATCAGTACGGACCACTAAGAATTTTGAAGTTTCCACCTTATTTATTGTTTCCTCATCATGTATTTCACTTATTTTATGTAGTACCTCTACATGTGCAGAACTGAATATATCGTGTTTTTCCAAATATAGGGTGCGATCATTCGGAGAAAATCAGTCAATGAATCTTTTAAGAACTCTATTTATCATTTCTTCTGTTGCTGTAAATATGTTTAGACTGATTACAATACTAGTGTCATGTGCAAAAAGAACTAATTCTCCTTTTTGTATACTAGATGGAATATCGTTTACATATACAAGGAAGAGTAGTGGGCCTAAGGTTGAACCTTGGGGAACCCCATACGTGATTTCTCCCCAGACAAAATTACGTCTGTAGATTATATTGCCAAAATTACTAAGTACAACTTTCTGCATTGTTTGCATAGATATGACATTCTCTATTTGTTGGCTGTACCATCAATCCCATAAAATGTCAATTTATCTAGGAGAATACTGTGATTCACACAGTCAAATGCCTCAGAGAGGTCGTAGAAAATATCAGCCGGCCCTATTTTATTATTTGATGATGTAATATCCAGTGAGTGAATGCATAAATGGCATCGTCAGTAAAGCAACTCTTCTGAAACCCAAATTGTGATTTGCTAAATATGATGTTGGTTGCTTTGGTAAGATACTATTCTGGAATCATCGTCTCAAAAATTTTGGTAAATGATGTCACCTTTCTTAAAGAGAAAGGGGGGGGGGGCGCTTAACAACGGCATATTTCAGTTGCTCTGGAAAAATGCCTTGAGTTAGTGATGCATTACATATTTCAAATAAGCCCATTATTACATGGGAACAAATTTTTTAGTACTGTGTTGGAAACACCATCAAACCCACATGAGCTTTTATTTTTGAGTGAATGTATAATTTTCATAATTTCGGAAGGAATAGTTGGTGACACGTTCATATGATTGAATTTTATGGAAGTTACATTTTCAACATACTGCTGTGATTTTACTCTTGAACTGTTTGTCCCTATGCTTTCTACTATATTTAACATATGATTTTTAAATGCTTTTGATACCTGTGACTCATCATTTATAGCCCTTCCATTCAGTTCAATAGCGATGTCCTGTTCTGTGGCTGTTTGTTCTCTCTCTCGTGTCACTACATTCCATAAAGCCTCAAGTCTGTTGAGGGAAGAACTGATTTCTGACATTATGTGCATGTTCTTTGACTTTTTAAAAACTGTTCTTAGTAATTTTGAGTAATTTTTGTAGTGTGCAGCTACTGCGGGATCCCTGCTTGTTCTTGTCGAAAGATACATTTCCCTTTTCCTTTCATATGATACATTAACCTGTCTAGTGATCTATGGCTCTTTACATGGCTGTTTAGCGTCCTTTCTGATTAGCTTATATGGAAAGCTATTTTACAATGAATTTATGTCAGCATTTGGTTCATTATAAATTACTTGCCATGTCATATCCTGTAAACTATTCTTAAAAACGTTTGTCCTGAAGTCATTAATCAGGAAGACTTCGTATCTGCTACATATGGCAAAAAATATAGAGCAGTAATAATCAAAAATATGTCTCTGATGGAAACGTACTAGCGGGAACAAGAACAGTTTCGGCGACAAGGCTTTGTAGGACGTGGGAAAGAGATCGTTCTAATGGGCACACATTTAGTTCGGTCGGCAGCGGCAATGTGTTGTAGGTTCGCAAATTTGCGTGGAGACAGAAGAAGTACATCGGAATGATGGACAGTCGTTGTTTGCGCAAATAAAGGAAACGACCTTACATTAAGAGGAACACAGGGCTATATGTCTTGTAAAAGCTACTTATCCGGAGACCTTTAGAAAAACTACTCATACATGATATTTCTGTAATCTTCTCTGACGAGTTCTTCTAAGAGGCGTGTGTGCTGCTGGCGACGGCTACTGTGGTTAAATACGACGGTGATAATACGATGGCTGATTATACTAGTCGCAGTCTCTATTTATACCCCGCTTTTCGTACAGTGTAAGGTCTACGGCGGAGGTTGTCCGGCGCCGCTATCAATTCTGCCTCATCCAATTCCGTACGTGACCTAATTCCTGTGATTTTATCTCGCTGGTCGTTTTGCCAAGTTACAGAGGGTTATTTAGCGTCTACTGTGCTCGGAGAGCAGTGCGGGTGACGGCGCCTGGAAGCTATGCGGTAATAACTGTCCTTTCATAGCGTAGAATGGGCGAGAATAGAGCGGGCCGCGACTGCGCCGTAATCAGAGGGCGCAGGTGTGGGGCAGACGCAGCCCAGAACTCGCTGCTCGCCGTGTGGTCACGCTGCTACGCCGCAGCCGTGCAGCACGACCCACGCTGGGTCATAACGCCTCTGTACAGACGCCTAGACACCTGCCGCGCCGGGCATACGGCCAACAGCTGGTGCTGTAAGTCCTAACGAGGCTGCCCAGTTGGTCAATCTGACGAATTCGCGGACGTCCTTCACGTTGAGGTGGCTGGTCGCCTTTGCGAATGTAGCGTGTTTTAAGGCGTGTAAAGTAGAGTGGTTGTGTGAGTGAATGCGAGTGAGGTGGGTGTGAGTGCATGAGCGTCATTTTATGTTTCCTCCTCAGCGTGTTATAACAGTTTTCGAACTTTATCCATATCCATTTATTTTAATATTCGTAAGGTCGCTGCTAACCTCGCCGAAGAGCACGTGTAAGCTTCAAACAAACACACGTACACACAACACACACACACACACACACACACACACACACACACACACACACACGCCTATAAAGTTTGGCGTTCCCAATTTAATGCAAGTTGTCGTCATAAAGTTCTATCAACGCGAAAAAATCGAGTTGTGACTATGAAACTTGGTGATGATGTTAGCGCTTCTCACGTATTAACCCTTCTCTGCAACAAATTTTTCTATGTGTAGTAGATTGGTTGGCTGACTTGAGGGAAGGGACCAAACAGCGAGGTCATCGGTCCCATCGGATTAGGGAAGGATGGGGAAGGAAGTCGGCCGCACCCTTTCAAAGGAACCATCCCGGCATTTCCCTGAAGCGTTTTAGGGAAATCACGGAAAACCTAAATCAGGATGGCTGGAGGCGTGTTTGAACCGTCGTTCTCCGGAAAGCAAATACAGTGTGCTAACCACCGCGTCACCTCGCTTGGTGCCTAATAGGATTTTGGAACATACACTGTTTTCGAACGCTTTGAATTCCCTCGGAGGAAACGGTCTGTTGACACGCAGTCAGCATGGATTCAGAAAATATCGTTCTTGTAAAACACAATTAGCTCTTTATTATCTTGGGATCACGTTAGATAGGACATTTTCTTTTAAGGAGCACTTGACACGGATATCTGCTAAGCTAAAACCTGCAACTACATTCTCCATAAACTCTGTGACTCTCGCTGGGGATTGTCAACAGACACTCTCTGGGTATGAGCTGTCTGTCTGGCATACTCAGCAACTGAGTACTGTGCGCCTGTCGGGCTAAATGGTCCACACGTAAAAAAGATACACGTACAATTTTTTATTTATTTTTTTTTTTAGAAGAAGTGGAGCCCCTCCACGCCCACACCAGCATGATGGCCAACTCAAAAGGTCTATAGCCATCTCTGCATAAGGATTAATTTTCACAAAAGTGAGGTGTCGCAGGATGTGGGTAATGCTATTTCTGCGTACGTCTGGTTAAGGTTAACCATTAATACGCGCTCATATGGAGATAGATTGGGTTGAAAGTCGAACGAAGGGTAGCGGTTTGAAGGGCAGAGGAAGAAAACTGCCAAGGCAAGAGCCGAGGGAAAAAACCTTTGCGATAGTTGGGTCGGGTAGTAAGAGCAGTAGCGGATGTCTTGTTGCCTGTGACAGGTCATGCAATAGTAGACTTTGTTAGTAGTGATACCTTTGACGTAGTGCGGTGTTGTTACTCGGCGGCTGTCGCTGGGTGCCGGTGTTGATCTCTCAGTCAGCGTCAGCAAGCCTGTAACAGTCAGGTTCATCATCGTTTTGTGTCCGATATATGACGATATATCAGATGCTCAGTGTACGGTGACGGCGATTTGTTTGTGCGTCAGTGGGCGAGCTCGTGGATTTCCCTGCTGTAGCCTGTTGGTCGGCTTTAATAGCAGCTGGTATATCTAGTCAACGTAGCTTATATGCAGAGGCTTCACGACGTTTGTCGTCTTGTTGGTGTATGTTTGCTTGCCGTAGGAGGTTATGCCCTAGCTAGTAGTGCCTTTGGCCACTTATGCTTCCAACTATGGTTGTGATCATTGTTTCCCAGAGTAAGGATGAAATGATTGTTCGAGTGTCTCGAGTTCCTGTATAGTCGTGTGGTGTGTTTTTTGAATACTTCCTTGAGCGTTTCAAGGCGGTATCCATTGAGAAGATCCACGGTGCGTGTGTAGCGTGGAGCGTTGCTAATCGTTTGTAGCACTTTGTTCTGTATGATCTGCAGGCGGCGCAGGCGTGTAGGAGCTGCATATCCCCAAACGGGAGCTGCGTACGTCATCAGAGATCTAATCAGTGTCATGTATATGGATCTGGATACCCTCCTATTCAGTGCGCTTTTCCTGTTGAGCACTGGGTAGAGTTTTTTGAGCCTCGCGTGTGCTCTATTGGCAACGTATTCGATGTGGTCCGCCCATGTAAGTTTCCGGTCCAGCCAGACACCGAGATTTCTGACTTTCTTCCGGAACGTACAACTTAACGAGGCCATGCACATTGTTAATGGGTCAGTACGACCTACTCACACATACTGGCTACCCGTCTTGAGCCACGTCCCATCTGCAGATGCCAGACGGAAGAGCGCACTACTGTGTGAACATCGAAAATTGCTGATAACACTGACCTTCTAATAGTGGACGACGTATTCCCTGCTGAGCGAAAAAGACTAAGGTCAAGACATACCGCTCTCATCACAGCCAGTACTCTAATGGAAACTGAATTCAATCCCCTCGACGAATGGAAACACCTCTGGCAACAAAACCCTTCCCCACAATGCCTGAAGCTGTCTTGCGTCCAGAAGAAACCCTCTCGATTCGACCATCCTCGGTAAATCTCTCACCTCTGACAACAAAACCTCTGGCACCTCTGGCAACACCTCTGGCAACAAAACCCTTCCCCACAATGCCTGAAGCTGTCTTGCGTCCAGAAGAAACCCTCTCGATCCGACCATCCTCGGTAAATCTTGAACCGCTCTTATTAAATGTTGGCCCTTAGTAATTTTATAATCTTTGTACATGTACTTCTATACGATAAATAATAAGCTTTTTATTCTCACGAAGTAATAGTGCTATCGAAAGGGGATCTCAAATTGATACCATGCTCCTAAATTTCCAAAAGGCTTTTGATACTGTTCCTCACACGTTGTTTATAATCAGGTTGCTTGTCTATGGGAAATCGTCTCAACTGTGCGACTGCATTCGTGATTTCCTGTAGGAAAGATCACAGTTCACAGTAATTGAGGGAAAGTCATCGAGAATAACGGAAGGAATATCTGGCGTTCACCAAGGAAATATTACAGGCCCTCTGCTGTTCATAATCCATATAAACAAGTTATAGACAATCTTAGCAGTTATTTTAGATTGTTTGTAATTGATGCTGTCATTTACCTCTAGTAAAGCCATTACAGGATCAAAACCAATAGCAAAATGATTTAGACAAGATATCTGTATGGTGTGAAAAGTGGCAATTCACCCCAAATAATGAAAATGGTTCAAATGGCTCTAAACACTATTGGACTTAATATCTGAGGTCATCAGTCCCCTGGACTTAGAACTACGTAAACACACATCCATGCCCGTCGCAGGATTCGAACCTGTGACCGTAGCAGTCGTGTGGTTCCGGACTGAAGCGCCTAGAACCGCTAGGCCACAGCGGCCGGCAATAATGAAAAGTGCGAGCTCACCCAAATGAGTACTAAAAGGAATCCGTCAAATTTAGGTTACATGATAAATGACACAAAACTAATGGCTGTCAATTCAACTAAGTATCTAGGAATTACGGTTACGAGCAACTTAACTTGGAGCGCTCACATGGATAATGTTGTGGGGAAGGCAAATCAAGGAATGCTTTTAACTGGACGAACAGTTAGATCGTTAGAAGATGCAACAGGATTACAAAACGGACTGCCTACACTGCGCTTGTCCGTCCTCTGCTTGAGTATACCTGTGCAGTATGGATCCTTATCAGATTGGTTTGACAGACAGAGGATGTCGAAAAAATTCAAAGCACTGCAGTTTGTTTTGAATTATAGTGAAATTGGGGAGAGAGTGTCAAGGACACGCGAGTTGTGGTGGAATCATTACAACAAAATCGTTTTACGCTGCGGCGAGAGTTTTTCACAAAATTCCCAACGTTCTCCTCCGAATTCGAAAATATTTTGTTGACACCCACCTACATAGGAGAAATGATAATTGTAATAAAATAAGAGAAATCACAGCTCGCACAGAAAGATTTAAGTGTTCGTTTTTTTTCTGCGCGCTGTTAGAGAACGAAACGGTACAGAAATACTTAAGTGTGAGTCGTAGTGTAGTCATGTAGATATAGATGTCTAGATTTCGACTGTTCAAGAAACTTTCCTCTTCGAAAATCACCTCTTCGTAATTCTGCCACACAATGGCCTCTTCATCCACGGGAAAAGGTGACTATGTGGGGTGAAGCAAAATTTGCTAGCCCAAAGAAGCACCAAGTGTAACTGTATCCTGTGCAGAAGGAGCTAGGAAGTTGTCGAGGATCCAGAACACCCGTGACCCTTTATCTTCAGTATCTCGTAACGTCAAATTATTTCAGTAGTATGCTGCTGTGATGTCTTATCCCTTACCACCATAATCTGTTAATACAGCACCATGGTATGTCCAAAAACCACTCTGTTTCACCCTGACCTTTAACGGCTGAGTCTTCGTCTTTTTCGGCGCTGGCGAATCCATGTGTTTCCACTGATGTCTGCATTTTTGTCTCGGGGTCAGGGAAATCTATGCTGCACTCTCCCATGGTGATTATGTGTCTAAAGAAGCCACCTGGATTGGCCTGACACAGCTGCAATATTTCCGCCACCGTCTCGGTTCGGTGGGCTTTTTGAATGGGTGTGATAGTCGCGGGACCCAGTGGGCGGTGTTCGCGATGTTCAAAATGTTGTGCATGATGTTCAGAACTGATCCGTGTCTGACTTAAGCTTTTACTACTGCTGTGGGGACTGTGGTTCGCCGGTCTTTTACACAGAGAGAGACGGTCTTTCACTTCATCCTTCCTCATTCAGACTTGCTTGACCTCACTGGAAGTGTATGCGCCACCTAACTTCTGAGTCATACGATGGTGCATTGCTACCGTACACTTCCACCAACTCCGAATGGATCTTCCCCTTGAAATGCAGAAAACGAACTACTGCCGATACTCCACTTTATCACTGGGCTCCCCCATTTTGTTTTAGCTCCGGAATGGGAATTTAAATGTGTACCAGGACAGAACAAGTGTACCCGCAAACACAGAAAAGGTTAAATACGTAACTTTTTTCTCCAAGCGATAATTAAAACTGCATGGCTATCCCTCGCAGTGATGAAGAATCGCAGTGCCTGACCGTTTTGCTCACAGTGTTCGGTTTATTTATTTATATATGTTTGTGTGCACCTTTCCGTTTGTTTAATTTAATTCGCAGCGTGCTTGGTTTCGAGAGACGCATGAGAGCCATATCGAAATCGGATTCGCACTGGATAAACGGCCAACGTGAATGTGGTTTCTACTGTAGACTGTTTTCTGCACTATCCAAAATAAAGGCTGACTCCTAACCTCTGCCTCACAAAATACAAAATATAAAGAGTTAAAGTGATCTGCATGTTCAATTGGCAGCCCAAAAAGTGGTCCACTTCTGAATTCCAGTGAGTAGGCCGCACTAGACTATATGCAACCAACATAGAATAGCTGTCTTGCAGGTGCTCTAAACCCTCTCAAAAGCAGTCGTTAGACTATACACAATGAGTTCCACAAAACACTACTAGAGAACACTGCTCTTCTTGGTAGTCAGTCCATATGTAAACCAATACTGTCATACAACGAATATTAAAAATCACATTATTAGAGATGAGACAGCCATCCCTCGGGTATGTGTGTAAGTATTGTTCTTAGCATAATGAAGTTCAAGTAGTGTGTAAGTCTAGAGACCGATGACCTCAGCAGTTTGGTTCCTTAGGAATTCATACACATTCATTCGAGACAATCTATGTTGTTGTTGTTGTTGTTGTTGTGTTCTTCAGTCCAGAGACTGGTTTGATGCAGCTCTCCATGCTACTCTATCCTGTGCCAGCTTCTTCATCTCCGTGTACCTGCTGCAACCGAATCCTTCTGAATCATATACTTATATGGATATGGTGTCTGTTCTTTCAGACATGTCCGAAAGAACAGACACCATTGATGTCCTGCAGCCGTCTAGAACGAAATTAGAATTATATTAATACTTTCAGCTGCTGACGGGCGTTGATATATACCAACGGGGACAGGTGAAAATGTGTGCCCCGACCCGGACTCGAACCCGGGATCTCCTGCTTACATGGCAGATGCTCTATCTATCTGAGCGCACAGAGGATAGTGAGACTGCAGGGACTATTTCGCGTACGCCTCCCACGAGACCCACATTCTCACCTTGTATGCCCACACACTACATTAGTAGTGCCCCACACTAACATACTCATTATTCGTGGAAGACATTCTTATCAAGTCCCGTAACAGTTCGGGGAAAAAGTGTACATCCGCACAGAAGAAAAAGGTCATGACCGGTATTGCCAGAACTATATACACTACCGGCCATTAAAATTGTTACACCAAGCAGAAATGCAGATGATAAACGGGTATTCGTTGGAAAAATATATTATACTAGAAATGAAATGGGATTACATTTTCACGCAATTTGGGTGCATAGATCCTGAGAAATCAGTACCCAGAACAACCACCTCTGGCCGTAATAACGGCCGCGATACGCCTGGGCATTGAGTCAAACAGAGCTTGGATGGCGTGTACAGGTACAGCTGCCCATGCGGCTTCAACACGATACCACAGTTCATCAAGAGTAGTGACTGGCGTATTGTTGTAACCTCCCCCTCACTTATCGACCTTAATGACAGTGAAAAATTAAACCGCGTGTACCTAATGGAAATTTGAGAAGAGCAATCGTCACCGAAGTTAATCTGTCGGTAAAGAGGGAGGAAAGGGTTACATCTTAATTGAAAGGAAAAATGCAAATGAAATTGGTGAAAATTAATTTTGGGAAAAGGGTGAAATTAATAAAGAAAGTAAATGTGCGCTCGTTACGTTAACAATTAATTGGCGTTAATTAGATATTTGAGATTTGGGGAAAATTATGGTCGCCAGTCCTATGGACAACTACTATAATAACTGAAAAAGAAAGGTTATGCACATATAATTAGCACTAAAAGCGTGGCAACTGAAGGTTGCCACGTGTTGAGTGAAAACTGAAGTTTGTCAGAAGTAATAAATTTCGTTACATTCTGACTTAATTTAGCAAAAGAATTAATAAAACCGGAAAATTGAAAGTTAATTTAGTGAGTGAAATTAATAGTGAGATTTGTTTCTGAAGCACTACGAAATTCAGTAAAATAAAATTAGTCTTGGGCTACCTCAACAATCATTTCAAAAGCTACTTGAATCTACGCAATTTAGAAATAAGAGATTTAACTTTGAACATGAATTAAATGATTCTGAACAATTAGCAATAGTAAAATTTAGTACGTACCAAGCTGAGCTGCAGTCACAGGTAAGCTAAAATATGGTAACAAAACTCGCACTCTTAATTTGTGCTTGTGTTATCTAAATATTGTAGCCAGCTATGAATACTTTAACTGAACTTTGAAATTAAAGCAGTGAAATGGAATGATATTACTTTAACGCTGGCGTTTGAATTTCAACGACACTCGGGTTCATTCCGGAAAAGGAAGGGACCCTGCTTGGTAATGCAATTGGCACAATGAGCAACGTTGCTGTAATTTAGTGAGGTCTGACATACAGTTCTAAGACTTTACGTGCTTTTAGTCTTCCTTGTTGGTTGATTGAAGGTCTGTAGTCGTCGATCGAGGAGGTGGCGACAGTCACTCATTGTCGGCCGTCGCTGTTGCAGAAGCTGTATGTTGGCGCGCCTTCTTCTCGACACGGTAACCAGGCGAAACGGGCTCTTGATGTGCGCCAGCTAATGCTTCCCGTCCGCGACACCGTGTCAGAAACTAAGATAGCAATTCGAGCGCAATTACATGCTGCCAAACCCCGAAAGCGCGGCAACTCCCGGGAGCGTCACACAACACACCTGCTCCACTGCCCTACCCCAGCCAGACCCTCTCTGCCCGCGCTCCACGCGGCCGAGTTCACACTACCAAAGATCCTAAACACTTTGGTTCTCCATACGACCTATCGATTTAACAGTTCGATAGCATAGTTTTCCCTAAGCCAGACCCAGCGTAAAAATACAAACAATATTTACAAAACAAACCAATTATACATCGACATAAATGCATAAATATACATATATACAAATAGTAAAACAATTACAATATATAAAGACACCGAAATGTCATATCTTCAGGTGACAAAATAAGGAAAAAAATTATAGTACAATAGATGGAAATAGGAGGATATGCATTTCCGGCCTTACATTGTGACGAGCCAGTTGCTCGGCCACCATTGACCAGACGTTTTCAGTTGATGAGAGATCTGGAGAATGTGCTGGCCAGGGCAGCAGTCGAACATTTTCTGAATCCAGAAAGGCCCGTACACGACTTGCAACATGCTGTCGTGCATTATCCTGCTGAAATGTAGGGTTTCGCAGGGATCGAATGAAGGGTGGAGCCACGGGTCGTAACACAACTGAAATGTAACGTCCACTGTTCAAAGTGCCGTCAATGCAAACAAGAGGTGACAGAGACGTGTGGTACCCCATACCACCACGCCGGGTGATAACGCCAGTGTGGCGATGACGAATACATGATTCCAATGTGCGTTCACCGCGATGTCGCCAAACACGGATGCGACCATCATGATGCTGTAAACAGAACCTGAATTCATCCGAAAAAATGACGTTTTGCCATTCGTGCACCCAGGTTCTTCGTTGAGTACACCATCACAGGCGCTCCTGTCTGTGATGCAGCGTCAGGGGTAACAGCAGCCATGGTCTCCAGGCTGATAGTCCATGCTGCTGCAAACGTCGTAGAAATGTTCGTGCAGATGGTTGTTGTGTTGCAAACGTCCCCATCTGTTGACTCAGGGATCTAGACGTGGCTGCACGATTCATTACAGCCATGCGGATAAGATGCCTGTAATCTCGACTGCTAGTGATACGAGGCCGTTGGGATCCAGCACGGCGTTCCGTATTACCCTCCTGAACCCAAAGATTTCATATTCTGCTAACAGTCTTTGGGTTATGACCCGTGGTCTAGGGGTATCGTCTTTGATTCATAATCAAAAGTCTTTGGTCCCGGGTTCGATCCCCGCCCCTGCCAAAATTTTGATAAATAATCAGCATTGGTGGCCGAAGACTTCCGGCATAAGAAGTCAGCCTCATTCTGCCAACGGCCTTGTCAAAGAGGGCGGAGGAGCGGGTAGAGGTTCAGGGTACTCTCTTGTCCTAGGGGTGGGAAATTGCCCCTAAAGGCGGAAGAATCAGCAATGATCATCGACATGAGGATGCAGAAGGCAATGGAAACCACTGCATTAAAGACACGTAACGTGTATCCACAGGACATGTGGCCTGTAATTGAAGAAGTATCATGATGATCTCTCCATTGGCAAAAGATTCCGGAATAGTCCCCCATTCGGATCTCCGGGAGGGGACTGCCAAGGGGGAGGTTACCATGAGAAAAAGATTGAATAATCAACGAAAGGATAACGTTCTACTAGTCGGGGCGTGGAATGTCAGAAGCTTGAACGTGGTAGGGAAACTAGCAAATCTGAAAAGGGAAATACAAAGGCTCAATCTAGATATAGTAGGGGTCAGTGAAGTGAAGTGGAAGGAAGAAAAGGATTTCTGGTCAGATGAGTATCGGGTAATATCAACAGCAGCAGAAAATGGTATAACAGGTGTAGGATTCGTTATGAATAGGAAGGTAGGGCAGAGGGTATGTTACTGTGAACAGTTCAGTGACCGGGTTGCTCTAATCAGAATCGACAGCAGACCAACACCGACAACGATAGTTCAGGTATACATGCCGACGTCGCAAGCTGAAGATGAACAGATAGAGAAAGTGTATGAGGATATTGAAAGGGTAATGCAGTATGTAAAGGGGGACGAAAATCTAATAGTCATGGGCGACTGGAATGCAGTTGTAGGGGAAGGAGTAGAAGAAAAGGTTACAGGAGAATATGGGCTTGGGACAAGGAATGAAAGAGGAGAAAGACTAATTGAGTTCTGTAACAAGTTTCAGCTAGTAATAGCGAATACCCTGTTCAAGAATCACAAGAGGAGGAGGTATACTTGGAAATGGCCAGGAGATACGGGAAGATTTCAATTAGATTACATCATGGTCAGACAGAGTTTCCGAAATCAGATACTGCATTGTAAGGCGTACCCAGGAGCAGATATAGACTCAGATCACAATATAGTAGTGATGAAGAGTAGGCTGAAGTTCAAGACATTAGTCAGGAAGAATCAATACGCAAAGAAGTGGGATACGGAAGTACTAAGGAATGACGAGATACATTTTAAGTTCTCTAACGCTATAGATACAGCAATAAGGAATAGGGCAGTAGGCAGTACAGTTGAAGAGGAATGGACGTCTCTAAAAAGGGCCATCACATAAGTTGGGAAGGAAAACATAGGTACAAAGAAGGTAGTTGCGAAGAAACCATGGGTAACAGAAGAAATACTTCGGTTGATTGATGAAAGGAGGAAGTACAAACATGTTCCGGGAAAATCAGGAATACAGAAATACAAGTCGCTGAGGAATGAAATAAATAGGAAGTGCAGGGAAGCTAAGACGAAATGGCTGCAGGAAAAGTGTGAAGACATCGAAAAAGATATGATTGTCGGAAGGACAGAGTCAGCATACAGGAAAATCAAAACAACCTTTGGTGACATTAAAAGCAACGGTGGTAACATTAAGAGTGCAACGGGAATTCCACTGTTAAATGCAGAGGAGAGAGCAGATAGGTGGAAAGAATACATTGAAAGCCTCTATGAGGGTGAAGATTTGTCTGATGTGATAGAAGAAGAAACAGGAGTCGATTTAGAAGAGATAGGGGATCCAGTATTAGAATCGGAATTTAAAAGAGCTTTGGAGGACTTACGGTCAAATAAGGCAGAAGGGATAGATAACACTCCATCAGAATCTCTAAAATCATTGGGGGAAGTGGCAACAAAACGACTATTCACCTTGGTGTGTAGAATACATGAGTCTGGCGATATACCATCTGACTTTCGGAAAAGCATCATCCACACAATTCCGAAGACGGCAAGAGCTGACAAGTGCGAGAATTATCGCACAATCAGCTTAACAGCTCATGCATCGAAGCTGTTTACAAGAATAATATACAGAAGAATGGAAAAGAAAATTGAGAATGCGCTAGGTGACGATCAGTTTGGCTTTAGGAAAAGTAAAGGGACAAGAGAGGCAATTCTGACGTTACGAAATAATGGAAGCAAGGCTAAAGAAAAATCAAGACACTTTCATAGGATTTGTCAACCTGGAAAAAGCGTTCGACAATATAAAATGGTGCAAGCGGTTCGAGATTCTGAAAAAAGTAGGGGTAAGCTATAGGGAGAGACGGGTCATATACAATATGTACAACAACCAAGAGGGAATAATAAGAGTGGACGATCAAGAACGAAGTGCTCGTATTAAGAAGGGTGTAAGACAAGGCTGTAGCCTTTTGCCCCTACTCTTCAATCTGTACATCGAGGAAGCAATGATGGAAATAAAAGAAAGGTTCAGGAGTGGAATTAAAATAGAAGGTGAAAGGATATCAATGATGCGATTCGCTGATGACATTGCTGTCCTGAGTGAAAGTGAAGAAGAATTAAATGATCTGCTGAACGGAATGAACAGTCTAATGAGTACACAGTATGGTTTGAGAGTAAATCGGAGAAAGACGAAGGTAATGAGAAGTAGTAGAAATGAGAACAGCGAGGAACTTAACATCAGGATTGATGGTCACGAAGTCAATGAAGTTAAGGAATTCTGCTACCTAGGCAGTAAAATAACCAATGACGGACGGAGCAAGGAGGACATCAAAAGCAGACTCGCTATGGCAAAAAAGGCCTTTCTGGCCAAGAGAAGTCTACTAATATCAAATACCGGCCTTAATTTGAGGAAGAAATTTCTGAGGATGTACGTCTGGAGTACAGCATTGTATGGTAGTGAAACATGGACTGTGGGAAAACCGGAACAGAAGAGAATCGAAGCATTTGAGTTGTGGTGCTATAGACGAATGTTGAAAATTAGGTGGACTGATAAGGTAAGGAATGAGGACGTTCTACGCAGAATTGGAGAGGAAAGAAATATGTGGAAAACACTGATAAGGAGAAGGGACAGGATGATAGGACATCTGCTAAGACATGAGGGAATGACTTCCATGGTACTAGAGGGAGCTGTAGAGGGCAAAAACAGTAGAGGAAGACAGCGATTGGAATACGTCAAGCAAATAACTGAGGACGTAGGTTGCAAGTGCTACTCTGAGATGAAGAGGTTAGCACAGGAAAGAAATTCGTGGCGGGCCGCCCAAACCAGTCAGTAGACTGATGACCAAAAAAAAAAAAAAAAAAAAAAAAAAAAGTCATTGGATCTCGACCAACGCGAGCAGCAATGTCGCGATACGATAAACCGCATTCGCGATAGGCTACAATTCGACCTTTATCAACGTTGGAAACGTGATGGTACGCATTTCTCCTCTTTACATGAGGCATCACAACAACGTTTCACCAGACAACGCCGGTCAACTGCTGTTTGTGTATGAGAAATCGGTTTGAAACTTTCATCATGTCAGCACGTTGTAGATGTCGCCACCGGCGCCAACTTTGTGTGAATGCTCTGAAAAGCTAATCATTTGCATATCACAGCATCTTCTTCCTGCCGGTTAAATTTCGCGTCTGTAGCACGTCATCTTCGTGGTGTAGCAATTTTAATGGCCAGTAGTGTACTTATATGGATAGGGTCCATGTCCGAAAGAACAGACGCTAATAATGACCTGCAGCCGTCTAGAACGAAATTAGAATTATATTAATACCTTCAGGTGCTGACTGGCAGCCACTGGCTGCTGATATGAATTCTATGGAAAACCGTGGTCTGAGGTTGTCAGAAGGTTAACAGACTACGAGCCACGGAACCAACCAACTACAGCTAACGCTCTTTGAGACTGCTTTCTTGAAGTCTGGGACGAAGTTGCTTCTTCAGGCTGTTACGTCCGACAGCTTAGAGAATCTATGCCAAGACGCATAAAACAAATACCAAACAATGTGCGAGTCTGGATAAAACACACACGTCAAAAAAAGTTTTGCACTAGCTCGGTTCAGATAGTTCCGGAACCTGTACAGAAAATTGGAATAGAGATCAACATAAACATCATTTCCACCCTTTTTATTGCTAATGAAAACCACACATTGGATGTTGTACCACTATACAGGGAGACTTTCAGAGGTGGTGGTCCAGATTTCTGTTCACACCGGTACCTCTAGTACCCAGTAGCACGTCCTCTTGCATTGATGCATGCCTGTATTCGTCGTGGCATACCATCCACAAGTTCATCAAGGCACTGTTGGTCCAGATTGTCCCACCCCTTAACGGCGATTCGGTGTAGATCCCTCAGAATGGTTGGGGGGTCACGTCGTCCATAAAGTGCCCTCTTCATTCTATCCAGGCATGTTCAATAGGGTTCATGTCTGGAGATCATTCTGGCCATTCTAGTCGAGCGATGTCGTTATCCTGAAGGAAGACATTCACAAGTTGTGCACGAAGGGGGCGCGAATTGTCGTCCATGAAGACGGATGCTTCGCCAATATGCTGCCGATGTGGTTGCACTATCGGTCGGAGGATGGCATTCACGTATCGTACAGCCGTTACGGCGCCTTCCATGACCACCAGCGCCGTACGTTGGCCGCACATAATGCCACCCCAAAACAGCAGGGAACCCCCACCTTGCTGCACTCATTGGACAGTGTTTCTAAGGCGTTCAGCCTGACCGGGTTGCTTCCAAACACGTCTCCGACGGTTATCTGGTTGAAGGAACATGCGACACTCATCGGCGAAGAGAAAGTGATGCCAATCGTGAGTGGTCCATTCGGCATGTTGTTGCATGGTGTCATGGATGGAAAGATGGACCTCGCCACGGATGTCTGAAATGAAGTTGCGCATCATGCAGCCTATTGCGCACAGTTTGAGTCGTAACACGACGTCCGTGGCTGTACGAAAAGCTTTATTCAACATGGTGGCGTTGCTGTCAGGGTTCCTCCGAGACATAATCTGTAGGTAGCGGTCATCCACTGCAGTAGTAGCCCTTGGGCTGCCTGAGCGTGTCATGTCATCGACAGTCCCTGTCTCTCTATATCTCCTCAAGGTCAGAACAACATCGCTTTGATTCACTCCGAGACGCCTGGACACCTCCCTTGTTGAGAGCCCTCCCTGCCACAAAGTAACAATGCGGACGCGATCGAGCCGCGGTATCAACCGTCTAGGAATGGTTGAACTACAGACAACATGAGCCGTGTACCTCCTTCCTGATGGAATGACTGGAACTGATCAGCTGTCGGACCCCCTCCGTGTAATAAGCACTGCTCATGCATGGTTATTTACATTTTTGGGCGGGTTTAGTGACATCTCTGAACAGTCAAGGGGACTGTGTCTGTGATACAATATCCACAGTGAAAGTCTATCTTCAGGAGTTCTGGGAACCGGGGTGATGCAAAACTTTTTTGATGTGTCTATTAGAGTCCTTAAAAAGTTTTATTATGTCGTCTTCTCTTTTCCTCACTGAGAGCTAGTGGAAGATCACTTGGTAACAGATAAAAGAATATTTGAGTTTGTTTTTCTTTGAGCTGCCTCTTTCATTGAAATAAGTTTCTTTTAAATACGCAGTTTTTTTTAAATATTCTACTTTCATTTTATTTATATCCTGTCTAGATACTTAAAAAGTAATCAGTTTAGATGGAGGCTTTAAAAGTATTTTACATGTCTCGTGACGCTGTAATAATGTTATTACTTCCTGGAATGACAGAGAATTATCTTGCAAGATTGACTTGATGTATATGGCTGTATACCAACCAAAGACTCTGAATGAATTGCATTGTGGTGCCATTGACTTAGCAAATACTATATTACTTTCACGTAACAACTACAACTAATCTCGTTGTCTACGTTGCGTATCTTATGTATCAGCCATTAGAGAGGCAATGAGGAGGTGATTAACGCTGCAATTGGTTGCTTGCTGCATAAAAATGTCGATGCACTAGAAAGAGTAAGAGGCAGTAGCTCTCAATTCCAAACTGGTGTGAGAGTAACATTTTACCTAGTTTGTTACAGAGCTGCAAACAGCTGTATCGCACTCACAACGTCATCTTTAGAAATTTTGTCATGATACGTCTCGCTACGTTCAGTAACCAGTAGATCTACGAGTAAGAAACATAAAATACTGTGGAACTGTTACTGAAAATGCACATATCCGTTAATGAAATCTATCACTGAATACTATGTGAACTGTATGAATGCGTGGTATCTGCTCTTTCGGACATGTCTGCAAGAGCAGACACCATGCTGAATCCACAGCCGTTATACATTATATGTAAATTGAAGGTGGAGAGGGGGAGAAAGGAATGGAAAGGAACGGGATCACATCACTCAGCTGCATCGGCAACTACACGGAATCCGCGGCGACGAGTCAAAATGTGTACCAGGCTACGATTCGTTCCTGGGATCTCCTGCTTGTTAGGTAGGTGCGTTAATCACTGCGCCATCCGGAACACAGCGTTATTGCAACTGCGCGGACTATCTCGGCGCGCAGTTGCGATAAATTTGTGTTCCGGATAGCGCAGCGGTTAACGCACCTACCTAACAAGCAGGAGGTCCCAGGAACGAATCCTAGCCGTTGCCGTTTCGATCGCTTCAGTCTCGCCTCAGCACCAGGCTGTAGCTGGTCGGCCAGCTCGTCAGCCATCCAGCCTGGCTGGCCCGAGGCTCGCGAGCCGTGGCTAGAACAGGCCGCGAAGCCACGCTCACCCCTTCAAGGATCAAATATTTAACGAAACATAACTTAAAGAATACATACACGATAAATGCAGAGACCACAAAATATTTCATCTAGGTACACTACTATGTAACCAAACGTATCCGGACACCTGACGGAAAATGATTTACAAGTTTGTGGCGCCTTCCATCGGTAATGCTGGAATTTAATATGGTGTTGGTCCACCCTTAGCCTTGATGACAGCTTCCACTCTCGCAGGCATATATTCATTCAGGTGCTGGAAGGTTTCTTGGGGAATGGCAGCCCATTCTTTACGGAGTGCTGCACTGAGGAGAGGTATCGATATCGGTCGGTGAGGCCTGGCACGAAGTCGGCGTTCCCAAACATCCCAAAGGTGTTCTATGGGATTCAGGTCAGGACTCCGTGCAGGCCAATCTATTACAGGGATGTTATTGTCGTGTAACCATTGTGCCACAGGCTGTGCATTATGAACAGGTGCTCGATCGTTTTGAAAGATGCAATCGCCATTCCCGAATTGCTCTTCAACAGTGAGAAGGGTTATTATATTTTTGATTACTTTTTCGAATCTTTTTTCTATATCCAGTGCCAGCTGAAGCAAACTTAGGACTGTGTCTACTTACTGTCTTTTCCATTGCTAAATTATGTCTTTTTTGTTCTTCTGATTCTTCATCAGCTCTTTCCTTGTTTATTACTGCATTTGCGATTGCTGCAGAACCACCAGCAAGTGAACCAATAGTTTCTAGATATGGTAATGCAGCTAATAGTAATGGAAGAAACCAATCTTCATGTTTTATTAGTCCAGAATCTTCTTTCTTTTTTGTTAGATATTCGATAATCTTTTTTTACAACAGAAATACCTAATGTAATAAGTAAATATCCACCATTTTTTTTAATTGCGCTGAGGGGCTTTTGAAACTATGTTTCTATCTCTCTTTCTTTTTTGTGTTTCAACTGAAGAAGCAACAAAATATATTAAAAACGACGTTTTGCAATACTTAAAGTAACTAGAAGTAGCACCAACATCCTTCACTGAACGTAATATGAGTCTAAATATTCTAAAAACCAAACGCTCATGTGGTATTGATGGAATTTCAAATAGAATTGTAAAAAGTTGTTTTAACTTCGTAAGTAATGTCCTTAGTGATATATTAAATACATCATTGGCATAAAGAATTTTGGCAGACAGATTAAAATTTACAGTTGTTAGACCCATTTATGAGAAGCGAGAAAATATATTTAAATAATTATCATACAGTTTTCTTACAGACGTCCTTTTCCAAAATGCTGTAGAAACTAATATATTCAAAAGCAGTCTCGCATTGAAGTAGAAATGATTTGCTTAATATATCTCAATCTGGAATCTAGAAGGACTGATAGATTGAGGAGACTATTTATACACTCACCCACCAAATATTACAATTCTTAAATAAAAAATCATGCCAGCTGATATTTTTTGTGATCTTCTCGAGGTGTCTGACAGCATAGATCAAGTTGCTCTCTTAGAACTTAAGTTTCGTGGAACTGTTGGCTTTACACAAAACAGAATGCAAAAATCTGAACTGACTAACTGAAACAATGCTGAAAGGAGAGAAAGTTTTAGTGAATTGGGAGAAATTACAAAGGAAGTACCACAAGCCACTCCTATTGCTTATATAAGTTTATTACCTTCATCAAATAGAATTAATAGTTTTTGCGGATGAGACGAGTGTTATAATAAATCCCATCAGAGAGAAAGCAACAGAAAAGATGGTTAATAATGTTTTTCGAATAATTATTAAATAGTTTTCTGAAAATAGACTCTCCCTCAATTTTGAGAAAACACACTATATTCAATACTACACATTAAATAGAGTCATACTAAAAACATATGTACCACAAGAGCAGAAGTCAGTAAATAGGGTAGAATGCTCCAAAGTATACCCATACTTACTAATGAAAACCTGAATTGGGAGAAGCACATTACTGAGCTTCTGAAATAATTAAGTTCAGCTACTTTTGCTCTTTGTATAATTACTAGTCTTGGAAACAAACGAATCAATCTCCTGAAATAGTTTTCATATTTCCTCTCAATAATGTCTTATGGAAGGGGTAACCCATCACTTAGAAAGGAAGTACTGAGTGCAAAAACAGCGAGAAATAAGTATAATATGTGTTCACCCTGCAGTATTCTTATCTGTCAATGCCTAAGAAGGGAGTTCAGTTTGTAGCAACAAAACTGTGGATCATTTTTGCAATAACGTAAAATGTCTGACTGATAACTGGTTTCAAATCTAACCAAAAATTGGTTCTCCTGGACATGTGTTTATTTAAAACATGAAGGGACGAACGCTCATTCAAAGTTACAAGGCAGTGTAGCCCACGTATGGGGAAGAGTGTCCCGCTTTGAGAAGCGTGAGGTGCTGGTGCTGTGAGTTCGCAAAAGGCCGTGAAAACTGGCGCCGCAATGAGCGCTCTGGAAGGCAGCGTTCGTCGCTGACTGATGACATCACCCGTCCTGCTGACATGGTGAAGGCGGATCGGCGTGTACACCTCAGAGAAATTCCCCGGAAGCTTGGTATTTCGTATGGGAGTGTTTAGTACATCGTTCTCCGGTTCTTAGCGTACTGAAAGATTTCATGTCGCTGGGTGCCTAAACAGTTGGATGACATTATGAACGGCAAACGAACGATTCCTTCACAGAATCATCTGCAGTAGTACACCAAGGAGGATGACAGTTTCCTGGACCCCATTGTTGCTGGCGATGAAATTTAGATTCTGCATTTCATGCTGTAATCGAAGCAGTAGATTATGGTGCGGAAACTTCCGGCTTCGCCTGTGACAAAAGAAATTTCGTTCAGTGCCATCTGTTGGGAAGGTGATGTTAACGGTCTTGTGCGATCGCCATGAACCCCTCCTGCTGCACTTCAAACCACTGGGTTCAACCATCAATGCCATATTTTCGATCCCTTGGGGAAGTTACTGGGGCGACAGCGATTCATATGCAACGATGAGGTCTTGTACAATCAGCCAGTCGAATTCTGCCACAGAGGCATTCCAAATTTAGTGCTGCGGTGGGACAAATGTTTCAACCGCTGTGGGAATTACGTGTAAAACTAGTGTAAGGTACATAGAAAAGTACATATATTTGTAACTTCCTGAATGTAACTTATTTTGGCTAGTAAAACGTAGGGGCAAAGGATTTCTGATTCACTCTCGTATTCTGTTAAGCAGGTCTGTAATTATCTGTGCAGAATGGTACCGGACATTCTCCACGTTGTAGGTACCAGATGGATTGCCTTATATCTAGGGGGACGTTTCCCAGTAACTGCGTCAGCATATGTGTTAAGAACTGTAGATGAAAAGAACTCCGTCACTAAAACAGGTGGCGAATCATGTGATTCGTGTAAAGTCGGCAAGAAACATTGACTGATCAAGTTTATTGTTTGTCAGCTTCTCTCTGTCAGCAGCATACATTGCGAAGATTGATTTGTCCGGTACTTCATCCGTAAACAAAATCTTACTTAGAAACGTCACATCATTTTTCTGTTTTAGTACACTATATGGAAAAATATAACCGTCTTTGAAAATCATAGCTATGGTGCTGCTGATAGAGCGTAACATGGACACAACGTGGTGCCTTGAAATATGGTGGAATTTATTCTTCACATTTTAAGTTTCTAGTAATTTTTTATAATCTTTGCCAAGACGTCGTCAGGGCTTGGCACTGCAAGAATTGCCTGATATTCACCGTACAACCACACTGATGCTCTTACAGCCTCCATTCACCGTAAATGGAAACCATAAACACTTTTTCGACTGTCGTATACAGTGAGACAACAGGAATAGCTTCAGGACCAAGTCGTCTAATCGTTACAACAGCAGAGCACAGGCTGATGGTCCTCAAGCGAGCCTACGAGTTTGCTTACATTTGGTGCGGGACCTCTTTTCCTGACCGTGGGAAATTTGTTTATGGTACTGTTATCTTGTTGCCATATGGTCAAGTTACACACATGTCATATCTAGAAGTCCTCTTCGAAGTCTCTTCCCAATGCTATCAATAAGTACAGAGGTTGATTAAAACAAAAAAATTCTCGGAGTCATAATTCGGCTGCTGTATACGTCTAAATTTACTTTCATACTTTGGAAAAGTCATCAGTTGTCCGCTATAAGGAAATGAAAACCATTCTTCCATATATACACTAATTCCAAATAAGCTGAGGGCGGCATGTGTTAGCTACTTGTGACTTACACAGAGAAATTTCTTGAATAGATAAAAAATTCCATGCAGTCAGTTATGGTATTTACTACATATACAATCAGAAGGTTGAATATATAAATGGCTTCTTTTATTAAGCATGTAACTATCAGCACATCAGGGATGCTATTTTTTCTTTAAAAAATTAGAAAATGCTGTCAGTATTGAAAGTGGTCAGTAATTATTGACATTTATAATAGAGAGGTCTAGCAATGGGTTATTTTAGCTTCTCTGGAAAATGTGGGAGAATGACTTTATTTAGTTTTTGCTCTGCACCTATCAGAAAGGACATGAGTAGTTATCTACAAAGTATCCTATTTTTTCTGTCGGAAAAACCATTTGCTCCATAAGAGCTATTTATTTTCTAGGACTATTGAAAGTGCAGTCAATTACACATGCTCTTTATCGTGGTAACCAGCACTTTTTACCGATTGTGTACGTGAGTAAGCTGGAGGACAGAAAACTGTTAGCAGTGATACTGCCATCTGTAAGCAGTGATACAGCCATCTGTATTGTGACTCCAAATATGTCGGGAGCCAGTTCCAGTTGTCTTATCTTCAGTTGGGGCTCTTTGTGTCATTATCTGAAACTTTTCCAGTGGTCTGAAAACTGGAAATGTCTGTACGACATCACATTATTATTTCTTAATCCTCCGCCTTTCATGCCATTCAATCCACAGGACGTACTGATGATGGTTTATATGGGTGGACAAATGTAAGAATTTTTAGTGCTGCTGAGAAACATTGAGTTAGTTCCTCTAATTCCGTCTGTGGTGCATTTAGCAAGTCTAGATTAATTCAGTATATTACAATACAGACATATAAATTATTAGTAATTTATTAAAACTTGCTCATGGCAGATACTTAATTTTGGAAACAATTATCCGTCCTCACAGATGACACGTATTTGATACTGTCGCTGACATAGCATTTTAACACTTCGTTCATCGTAGAATGACACAATGAAGCGCCAAAGAAACTGATATAGAAACGCGTATTCAAATACAGAGGTCTGTAAACAGACAGAACGTGGCGCTGCAGTCGGCAACGCCTATGTAAGACAAGTGTCTGGCGCAATTGTTAGATCGGTTACTGCTGCTACAAAGGCAGGTTATCAAGGTTTAAATGAGTTTGAACGTGATATTATAGTCGGCGTACGAGCGATGGGATACAGCATCTACGACGCAGCGATGAAGGGGGGATTTTCCCGTACGACTTTTTCACGAGTGTACCGTTAATATCAGGAATCCGGTAAAAAAACAAGTCTCTTACGTCGCTGCTGCCGGAAAAAGATCCTGCAAAAACGGGACCAATGACGACTGAAGAGAGTCGTTCAACGTGTCAGAAATGCAACCCTTCCGTAAATTGCTGCACATTTCAATTCAGGGACAATAACAAGTGTCAGCGTGCGAACCATTCAATGAAACATCATCGATATGGATTTTCGGAGCCGAAAGGCCACTCGTATACCCTTGCTGATTGCACGACACAAAGCCTTACGCCTCGCCATGGGCCCGCTAACACCGATATTGGACTGTTGACTGGTAACATGTTGCCTGGTCGGACGAGTCTCATTTCAAATTGTATCGAGCGGGTGGGCGTCTACATGTATGGAGACAGCCTCATGAATCCATGGACCCTCCATGTCAGCAGGGGATTGTTCAAGCTGATGGAGGCTCTGTAAAGGCGTGGGGCGAGTGCAGTTGGAGCGATATGGGACCCCTGATACGTCTAGATACGACTTTGCCATATGTCGCATACTTAAGCATACTGTTTGGTCACCTGCTTCCATTCATGTCCATTGTGCATTCCGACGGACTTGGGCAATTCTAGGAGGACAATGCGACGCCCCACATGTCCAGAATTGCTACAGAGTGGCTCCAGGAACACTCACCTGAATTTAGACACTTCCTCTGGCCACCAAACTCCCGAGATATGAACAATATTGAGCATGTCTGGGATGCCTTGTAACGTGCTGTTCAGAAGAGATCATCACCCCCTCGTATTCTTACACATTTATGGACAGCCATGCAGGATTTATGGTGTCAATTCCCTCCAGCACTACTTCAAATTTTAGTCGAGTCCATGCCACGTCGTATTGCGGCACTTCTGTGTGCTCGCGGGAGCCCTACACGACATTAGGCAGGTGTACCAGTTTCTTTGGCTCTTTAGTGTGGTTTCAAATCAGAGTACAATGTTCTCTACAACTTGATGAGATGTACTGAATTAACTGTTCTATTAGCGCGTAGCCGAATCTATGCTAAGACAATACTGCCGTCATAAGTGATGATTACAAGTGGTCGCTGATTAAACAGAGGCTGGACTAAGAGGCACTACGCTCGAACATAAATAACTTTTCGACTGTGGCGCCATAAGGAAATACATGGGGACATGTCTACGGTGACGTCTCAGATTCGTTGACGCGTCTGGCAGCTAGTGCGTATATGTGTGGTACCGTCGTGTGGTACCAACTTTTGTTTGTGACCTCGTTCTGTCGACGACATCACAGCCTCTTTGCAACAGAGAGTCAAATTGCAAACTGCCAGTACAGTAGGCGTGTCCCCTAGAGGACTGCGGGGTTGTTTGGTTGGCAGGATTGGCTGCGGTCTGCGGCGGCGGCTGTGCAGCGGCGCGGAAGCCGTAACTCAGTGGCGGCACGGAAGCGAAGCGACACGGAGCTGGGGCCCGGACGCTCGCTCTCCCAGCATTCGACAACCCGTCGCCGCTGTACGCCCTCTCATTGTCTTCTGCTACAGAATACCACACATATACCAGCATCGTAAATCTTTAACGTCTCTCACAATTTAAGTGTGTTCTATACGCACTCAAGAAAATTGACGAACTGTAGTAACCTTTCTAATCTGTAAGCCCTTCCTGGGCAGGTAGTAAAACGAGGAATTACAAATTTCATTGTTTCGTATTTATTTTTTGTACTTAACACCACGGGTGCTGGGTACTGGGAATTACAAATTTCATTGTTTCGTATTGATTTTTTGTACTTAACGCCACGGGCACTGGGTACTGGGAGATGAAGAAGCTTGCACAGGATAGAGTAGCATGGAGAGCTGCATCAAACCAGTCTCAGGACTGAAGACCACAACAACAAAACACAACCATGGGCAAAATATCAGCCACACCATAAATGGGGCAAACTGCTCATTTGGGAGCACTGTGGATGGTTTACTGCTGGTACCAAGGGGTCATGTACCCCAGCACCAGTGGCGTAATTCATGATGGTGGAGTGGTGTACCTATGGCAGTTGGATGTATGGTGTTCGAATTATGGATGTGACAAAATTACGGAAAGGAGCTGTATTTGGACTTGCTCGTGATGGTTCAAATGTCTCTGAGCACTATGGGACTTAACTTCTGAGGTCAGCAGTCCCCTAGAACCTAACCAACCTAAGGACGTCACACACAACCACGCCCGAGGCAGGATTCGAACCTGCGACCGTAGCGGTTGCGCGGCTCCAGACTGAAGCGCCTAGAACCGCTCGGTCACCCCGGCCAGCTGCTCGTGATCACACTGTGAATGAATTTGCTCGATTTGTTGGTGCGTCAACATGTCGTTCTCTGCCACTCGCAGCCATGTAACACACTGTAGCAAGAACAGGGATCGTAAAAATACACTGGTGCGCAAGACTTAAGAACGAAAATACTTTTCGCATGTTGTGTCACTGCCAAGTTAACAACTCGATGAAACTCGGACCATGCATATAAAGAACTGCTACAGTATATTACAGAAGGTAACTGAAAGCAATTCGAAGAAATAATTACACCAGGGTCACCGTGATTAAAGATGGATTCTTGTACATTACAAAAGGAGAGTCATGCTCTTAGTACGGTGTGTGATTACCACGGACGGCAACGCATGCGCTGCAATGTGCTGCCACACTGGCTACAATGTCGTTATAGAGTACTTCGATTTAAGTTGGGGGAATGGCCAGGCCACTCCAATCACTGAATATTATCTCATCCGAAGAGCACCCCCACCTGTACTGTTTGAAGTGGTCACGCACTGTCACCCATGAAAATCAAGTCAGCGCTGAATACATCCCTGAAAATCCGCACATGGGGAAGAGTACACTATGACAATAATATGGACTGGATAAAGAACCGTGTTAAAGGATTTGGAGGTCAGTATGCTCATGCAACATGATGCCTGTCCACAGCATAACCCCCGGACCACTAAAACGACAATATTCCTGGGTTCATTAATTGTTTCCACTTCTTGCCAAATGATGATACATCCAGAATCACTATTAAGACTAAAACCACTATCATCTGAGAAGACACTACTTGACAATTTACTCCCAAACTGTCACGTGTAATATGCAGATCCCGAGAGCCCATTTAGTCAGTTTTTTAACGTTGCATGAAAACTGCAGACAATTTCACTACTTCCGACGACTGTACTGCTAACTGCTTCTTCTTCTGCTTTCCTCTTAATAAGCTGATGGAAACATGTTACTTCTGCAGTCTTGAGGGCTCTCTTCAGCTGGCTGGTCACAGTGAAATTAGAAAGACTGGAGTGTCGTAAAATTGTTTGTTGCTGAAAGTCTTCTGTCAGTATGTAAGGAAATGGCAGTCTCCTGTGTCTGTACAGCACGTGAATAGGAGACGGTGGAATGTGTGCCACACAAGCTACATTATGAGAGGCGTTAAAAGTAATCATTTTTAGTTACGTGAGATCTGTAGCCCAAGTGACAACAAAGAATCTTGGACAAAGGGACCAGCTTCAGGACGCTGCTGTGCCGCATAGGAAAGTTTGTTCCAATCCTAGAAAGGGATTCTGTGACTGCCTGACTGTAATTACTTCGACACATGTGTTTATGTGAAAGGCTTTCGTCTGAACATGGCTGGGAATTTGTCACGTAGTGGAAGAGATTTTCTGCTTTGTTTTCCACACCATACCATTACTGGTCAACCAAGGCAAAATCCACAAAATTAGGAAATTGTTAAACTTGTTTATAAAGTTAATATTTGTCGGGTCTCACAATGTCAACTGCAATTGCACGACAAGATTCCGCCGTTGGCAGAACCAGCTAAGTTTCATAGAGTGAAGTCAGAGACACTTGCTTCAGGGACGCCGTCGAGAACCCGCTTCACTCTAGAAAACCATAAAAGACAGTCGTAGAGAGAGAGATTTCTCCGTTTTAGAGAAAATTACAGAAGCTGAGTTGGATTCACAATTTCCAACCTCACACCATTCAAAAGTGGCAAGCATGTGCCGTCGATGCAGCCACCGAGGCAAGGTGGACGCGAAACTAATTAATTTGCACCAGGGTTTCTTTGCGTGGATTTAACATCCACAGCCAGATACTTTTCGATTCCATGTGGTTTTGAGGCGAAGAACTCGTCGACCAGTGACAGGAGCGCATTTACGTCCGAAAAGGAACTTGTGTGAAGGTTATTCGATAGAGAGCGGAAAAGGTGAAAATTGACGGCACAAAATCAGGTGAATAGGTAGGTGTTGTGAGTTAACGAGCATTGCGCTCTTATTTAAATATATGGCCGAAAGAGTCAGCCTACAGGAATTGTGAAAGGAACCCTGTCGTCCAGGACCGCGTGCTACAAAGGGCGCAGGTTCACCACGAGATGGAGAAACTCACAGGCGTCTGTTGTCTATGTGTATGCGAGTGATACAGACGAGAACCTACGTCATAGGGAAACCCAGTACAAGCCCTTTGTGGCCAAGGACACGTAGCAGTGTTATATATGGCGGACCTAAGATCGGCCATAAAGGCCAGCATTTATGGAAACTGTTGTGACTTGGCAAGACAGCCAAGCCACTAGGAGGTAGCCGAAAGGCACGCGTTTAAGCTCACGCAGGATGGCATGAGGTCTGGAAAATGACAAGGTCTTTATAGTAGCAAAAATAGTACGTAGCTTCTGGAATACTTAACTTTAATCCATAATTGGTGAACATCGGTCTGACGGTACATGCATCACAAGATAAATAACAGTTGATAATGGCGCCTTGCTAGGTCGTAGCAAATGACGTAGCTGAAGGCTATGCTAACTATCGTCTCGGCAAATGAGAGCGTAATTTGTCAGTGAACCATCGCTAGCAAAGTCGGCTGTACAACTGGGGCGAGTGCTAGGACGTCTCTCTAGACCTGCCTTGTGGCGGCGCTCGGTCTGCAATCACTGACAGTGGCGACTCGCGGGTCCGACGTATACTAACGGACCGCGGCCGATTTAAAGGCTACCACCTAGCAAGTGTGGTGTCTGGCGGTGACACCACAGAAACTATTTAATTCTGTAGTAATGCAGGGAATCAAGCCACAGTAATTATAATCTGTCATCCTCCATAAATTTTCTTGGTGACCCGAAAGAAACTTGAATGTTGATCATGTCTACAATGATTTAGGATTTACTGTTAAAGTGAAATTAACAAGTTTTGTAACAAAGACCTGAGTGCTAAAATCTGAACGCTTTTGTCGATCATAACGATCGACATTTCATACAGAAGCGCATCATTAAAATGACAAACGTTGTAAATATCAATTCTGTAACTTTATTTGCTTAACAGATATAGTAAATTTAAATTATCAGTATTTACAGTTAAGCATCAGAACATCATTTCCTCCACACAAAACACATTGAACGATGACAGCATGACACCTTATTGAACCATTAGGTAATAGAATACTTCTGGTAAAGTTTAGTACGTTATAGTTACTTTCTTCTGTACTTATTTACAAGAAAGCACATTGGAACAAGGCTACTACCCGTGGCATTCAAAGCTAAGAAGGAAATTGTATAGGTTTTATGTAAAAGAATTTAACGTTTATTATGCAATTGATATTATTGTTACCCCCCCCCCCCCCCCCCAATGAACCATGGACCTTGCCGTTGGTGGGGAGGCTTGCGTGCCTCAACGATAAAGATAGCCGTACTGTAGGTGCAACCACAACGGAGGGGTATCTGTTGAGAGGCCAGGCAAACTTGTGGTTCCTGAAGAGGGGCAGCAGCCTTTTCAGTAGTTGCAGGGGCAACAGTCTGGATGATTGACTGATCCGGCCCTGTAACACTAACCAAAACGGCCTTGCTGTTTTGGCACTGCGAACGGCTGAAAGCAAGGGGAAACTTCAGCCGTAATTTTTCCCGAGGGCATGCAGCTTTACGGTATGATTAAATGATGATGGCGTCCTCTTGGGTAAAATATTCCGGAGGTAAAATAGGCCTCCATTCGGATCTCCTGGCGGGGACTACTCAAGAGGACGTCGTTATCAGGAGAAAGAAAACTGACGTTCTACGGATCGGAGCGTGGAATGTCAGATCTCTTAATCGGGCAGGTAGGTTAGAAAATATAAAAAGGGAAATGTATAGGTTAAAGTTGAATATAGTGGGAGTTAATGAAGTTCGGTGGCAGGAGGAACAAGACTTTTGGTCAGGTGAATACAGGGTTATAAATACAAAATAAAATAGGGGTAATGCAGGAGTAGGTTTAATAATGAATAAAAAAAATAGGAGTGCGGGTAAGCTACTACAAACAGCATAGTGAACGCATTATTGTGGCCAAGATAGACACGAAGCCCATGTCTACTACAGTAGTACAAGTTTATATGCCAACTAGCTCTGCAGATGATGAAGAAATTGATGAAATGTATGATGAGATGAAAGAAATTATTCAGATAATGAAGGGAGACGAAAATTTAATAGTCATGGGCGACTGGAATTCGGTAGTAGGAAAAGGGAGAGAAGGAAACGTAGTAGATGAATATGGATTGGGGCTAAGAAATGAAAGAGGAAGCCGCCTGGTAGAATTTTGCACAGAGCATAACTTAATCATAGGTAACACTTGGTTTAAGAATCACAAAAGAAGGTTGTATACCTGGAAGAACCCTGGAGGTACTAGAAGATTTCAGATAGATTATATAATGGTAAGACAGAGATTTAGGAACCAGATTTTAAATTGTAAGACATTTCCAGGGGCAGATGTGGACTCTGACCACAATCTATTGGTTATGAACTGTAGATTAAAACTGAAGAAACTGCAAAAAGGTGGGAATTTAAGGAGATGGGACCTGGATAAACTGAAAGAACCAGAGGTTGTACAGAGTTTCAGGGGGAGCATAAGGGAACAATTGACAGGGATGGGGGAAAGAAATACAGTAGAAGAAGAATGGGTAGCTTTGAGGAATGAAGTAGTGAAGGCAACAGAGGATCAAGTAGGTAAAAAGACGAGGGCTTGTAGAAATCCTTGAGTAACAGAAGAGATATTGAATTTTATTGATGAAAGGAGGAAATACAAAAATGAAATAAATGAAGCAGGCAAAAAGGAATACAAACGTCTCAAAAATGAGATCGACAGGAAGTCCAAAATCGCTGAGCAGGGATGGCTAGAGGACAAATGTAAGGATGTAGAGGCTTATCTCATGAGGGGTAAGATAGATATTGCCTACAGGAAAATTAAAGAGACCTTTGGAGAAAAGAGAACCACTTGCATGAATATCAAGAGCTCAGATGGAAACCCAGTTCTAAGCAAAGAAGGGAGAGCAGAAAGGTGGAAGGAGTATATAGAGGGTCTATACAGGGGCGATGTTCTTGAGGACAATATTATGGAAATGGAAGAGGAGGTAGATGAAGATGAAATGGGAGATATGATACTACGTGAGGAGTTTGGCAGAGCACTGAAAGACCTAAGTCGAAACAAGGCCCCGGGAGTAGACAACATTCCATTAGAACTACTGACAGCCTTGGGAGAGCCAGTCCTGACAAAACTCTACCATCTGGTGAGCAAGGCGAAATTCCCTCAGACTTCAAGAAGAATATGATAATTCCAATCCCAAAGAAAGCAGGTGTTGACAGATGCTACCATTACCGAACTATCAGTTTAGTAAGTCACAGCTGCAAAGTACTAACACGAATTCTTTACAGACGAATTGAAAAACTAGTAGAAGCCGACCTCGGGGAAGATCAGTTTGGATTCCGTAGAAACGTTGGAACACGTGAGGCAATACTGACCCTACGACTTATCTCAGAAGAAAAATTAAGGAAAGACAAACCTACGTTTCTAGCATTTGTAGACTTAGAGAAAGCTTTTGACAATGTGGACTGGTATACTCTCTTTCAAATTCTAAAGGTGGCAGGGTTAAAATAGTGGGAGCGAAAGGCTATTTACAATTTGTACAGAAACCAGATGGCAGTTATAAGAGTCGAGAGGCATGAAAGGGAAGCAGTGGTTGGGAAGGGAGTGAGACAGGGTTGTAGCCTATCCCCGATGTTATTCAATCTGTATTTTGAGCAAGTAGTAAAGAAAACAAACTAAAAATTGGGAGTAGGTATTAAAATCCATGTAGAAGAAATAAAAGCTTTGAGGTTCGCCGATGACATTGTAATTCTGTCAGAGACAGCAAGGGACCTGGAAGAGCAGTTGAACGGAATGGACAGTGTCTTGAAAGGAGGGTATAAGATGAACATCAACAAAAGCAAAACAAGGATAATGGAATGCAGTCGAATATAGTCGGGTGATGCTGGGGGAATTAGATTAGGAAATTAAATTAGTAAAGGAGTTTTGCTATTTGGGGAGCAAAATAATTGATGGTGGTCGAAGTAGAGAGGATATAAAATTTAGACTGCCAATGGCAAGGAAAGCGTTTCTGAAGAAGAGAAAGTTTTTAACATCAAGTATTGATTTAAGTGTCAGGAAGTCGTTTCTGAAAGTATTTGTATGGAGTGTAGCCATGGACGATAAATAGTTTAGACAAGAAGAGAATAGAAGCTTTCGAAATTTGGTGCTACAGAAGAATGCTGAAGATTAGATGGGTAGATCACATAACTAATGAGGAGGTATTGAATAGAATTGGGGGGAAGAGGAGTTTGTGGCACAACTTGACTAGAAGAAGGGATCTGTTGGTAGGACATGTTCTGAGGCATCAAGGGATCACCAATTTAGTACTGGAGGGCAGCATGGAGGGTAAAAATCGTAGAGGGAGACCAAGAGATGAATACACTAAGGAGATTCAGAAGGATGTATGCTGCAGCGGGTACTGGGAGATGAAGAGGCTTGCACAGGATAGAGTGGCATGGAGAGCTGCATCAAACCAGTCTCCGGACTGAAGACCACAACAACAACAACAACAATATATGATATAATAACTTCGTATTTCGCACAACTAGCCATCAGCCAGACAATTTAACCAAAGGGTTAGAAGTGTCTAATTTAGGGTGTGTAATACGACACGTACATTTCAACCCCTAGACGAGAAGAGCCAAGACATTTCGACGAAGAGGAACTGCATGTGTGCCCGAACATCTTTGGAATGTTAGGTCGCAGTGTGGAATGACTTCCCAATTCAACAGTGTTTCCCGTCAGTCTACCAGAATGCGGGCGGGCGTTATTTGGAGTGGCGTCACTTCAAATAGTCTTTCTGGTCGTTGTTCTTGGATGCGTCTGCCAGATGTCTCAATTGTTCAAAAATAAATGTCACATCGGGGAAGCAATCAGTAGTACAACACACCACTGATGTTTCACCAGATAAATAATATTATTTTTCGTGGATGTGGTTCAAATGGCTCTGAGCGCTATGCGACTTAACTTCTGAGGTCATCAGTCGCCTAGAACCGAGAACTAATTAAACCTAACTAACCTAAGGTCATCACACACATCCATCGTGGATGTGTGCAGGCCTTTGTACACGGGGTTGATGTTTTGTCTGGGCTCAACCATTCATTTCTTTTCCTTATGTTAGTATAAAGAGACCATTTCTCGTCACCAGTAACGATTAGGACAGGAATGGTCGATGACAATCACGAGCCAGTTGATGACGAGAAAGCAGAGATGTACGTATGGCTGATTTTTATGATTTCGGCTTAGAGCATGCACTACCTGTACACCCGATTTTTGAACCCCATTGCATACAAGTGCCGCACCATAGTGAAATGATCACAGTTCATCACATTTACCAGTTCTCGAGTGCTCTGACGTGCATCATTGTGAATTAATGCGATCTTCATCGAATCCCGAAGGTCCTCCTGAACGTGGAGAGCCACTAATGTCAAAACGATCCTCCTGCTGAGCTCAGACAGAAGAACATATCGGAAGTATTCCGATTTCTCCGCTTGTACTGCATTTTTTGGCGTCAACAGCTCCAATCACTATCTCCAAATGACGAAATGTCAACATGTACACTCAAGCAGCAACAGTAAACTACAAATAAAAAATGACGGTCGATAATGAAACCCAAAGCAACCGGAATACCAACTAGTAATTTTCATTCAAAATAACGGAGCACAGCAATCAGCCGTTCTTTCCTTTCAGGATTTATTAAAGAAAATTGAAATTTCGGCTTGTGTCTAGCCATTATCAATGCACTCTTTCATATTTACAATACATGTCCCGGTACGGCAATCTCCTGTTGTTCGGGGGGACTCTTGAATGAACTGTGCCAGAAGTCCGAACGGCTGGGGACATTGATTGAAACTATGAAACAGTGCACTGGTGATGGCGAGGCATTAGCCGAAATCTCGATTTGCTTTAACAATGCCTGCAAGGAAAGTGCGGCGGCGGGGTTCCTATTGTCCATTACCTGCACCTACCTGTGAACTCGTTGCAGCAGATCGCCTGTAGGAAAGCCGAGCAGAAACCTAGTGCATTGCAATTCGCATCAGGCTGCATACAACGTAAGTATTTCAACACTCGGGAAAAGGTCTTTATTTTGAATGAAAGGTGGAAATACTGGCAAAACTTTGGTATATTCTGAACCTTGATAATGTATACGTTCACTGCCAAGCCCGTGCTAGTCCTAACACAAAGTTTATCGGTGTCTAACGCACTCAGCTTTTTAGTCACCGAGCTGCTCAATATGCCACGCGGAATTACTTTATTTTCTCATTACTTAAAAAATCCATACTTTCTATAAAACACACCGGAATAAATATGCCTTCACTTTAAAATACTTTTGAAACATGTAGCACAACTAAAACCGGCAAATTATAACTTCCTTTGGAGCTCATATTACACATGATCGTACCATTGAAATGCTGGCTCCGACTCCTTTAGACTGTTGTAAGCATTCTATATCTCCAAGAGAAAAGACGCGCGAAGAATATTCCGTTCTGATGGGTCAGTTTTCTTTAAGGCCAATAGGAAAACATTATTCTCCCGCGTTAGTCCGCGCTTTTCATGACTAACCAATCAACAAATAACACATTTTCGAACTGTACTTTTTCCCGAAATAAATATATAATATTCTGATATTTTGTTTATACTTTACGTTATTAACTACCTTCATTTCCATTCCAATTAGCTTTCCTTTTACCATAAACTTATTTAACATATTATGATACCAAATTCCACATAGTCTGCATTCACACTGTCTTAAAACTTTCTCAAACTAGTTCGTACAGCGTTCATCAGTAGAACAATGATCTACATATTTACTTTAGACTACATTCACGCATCATTCACACTACAAAAATCATATAGAAAACTGTACAAACATAAATAAACAAGAAAGCCTTCAAGAAATAAACAAAAAAATTCACAAGACATTATTCTTGACGTGTTTCTTGAATGTTTCTGTGCACTACTGTCTTCTAGCAGATGAAAATTAGAACTACATACTCGACTGAATCCGCTTCAGGCCATCTGTCACTGTGCACACTTGAGTCATTCTCCCGATACAAAGGCTCGAGACAGGAGCGATATAAGGCATCACGCCTCGCACCCCTATGATTATTAAGCTTTTTGGCAAAAATTTTCGAATTATACAAATTATCTATCCTGCCTTCAAATTTTAAATCTCTCAAAAAATTCTCATTCTTATAAACTAAAATTACAAATTTCTTACTCTGGACTTGTCAGTCTACAAGTAAACGAGCCTATATTTTAATTTCTTTATGAAAAATCATTTCTTACTTGACAAAATTGATGCAAATTTTCAAACAAATGTTCAATATTTTAATAACTTTTTCAACATTTTGAAATTCTTTTTCATGAAAGTCTTTTGAAGTTAACTACTTCTACACTTTTTTAAATTTAAAGGCACTGCGATTTGTGTCCTTCCAGTTAATATTGGTATTTTAGCCTACCTTAGCACCAGCACATCACTGTAGTCTTTCGCCATATACATTTCCCTGGTTCTTGATTATGGCACCGTTGCATTGTGGCGTCCATAACATGCCTCCATTCTCCACATATCTGTCCTTCCAGGGTTTACATGCAACGTTGTCCCTGAAACCATACTTCCGTCCAAGATTACTTTCTTTACATACATCCTAATACACAATCACTATTATTACAAGAAATCGTTTACAAATTTTATATTTCCTTTAACATGACTTCAAATGAAAGTAAATTAACAGAGCATTGATGCCTTATTTTGTTTTAATCACCAAGATCAAATTTATTAGAAAATTTTTTCAAGAATTTATTTCCTTTAGAAGACTTAACGAATTTAAAAAAAAGGAAAACTAGTTGCTATTGAAAGCAAAACAAACTTTTTCTTTACTTAAACTCAACTTGAGGACATTCACTTGTGAAAAACACATTTCACACCAAGTAATTATTTACAAACATAATACATATATCCCACTTCTATGCAGTGTCTCTTTGCATCACTTCTTCTTCATATTTTTTACCACTATCGAACAGAAATCAAAATTTTTTGCTTACGGTATATATAATCTCCACATTCATTCATATTCCTTTCATAATAAATGTTCTTCAGCTTTATCCAGGTATATTTTGCATCTAAGTTGAACTTCCTTTAACTATGTGGCCACTGTACATCCCTTTTTAGCCCGCATCTCGTGGTCGTACGGTAGCGTTCTCGCTTCCCACGCCCGGGTTCCCGGGTTCGATTCCCGGCGGGGTCAGGGATTTTCTCTGCCTCGTGATGGCTGGGTGTTGTGTGCTGTCCTTAGGTTAGTTAGGTTTAAGTAGTTCTAAGTTCTAGGGGACTGATGACCATAGATGTTAAGCCCCATAGTGCTCAGAGCCAGAGCCAGCCCGACATCCCTTTTTATAATTAAATTAGGCCTTTCCCTGACCACTACATTTTATTGTTCATCATCAAAAACTCCTTTATTAACTGCGCTTGTCACATTCGGTTACTTTCATTTCCCTATATTTCACTCAGCCTACAATTTATTTTTACATATTTAAACTGGATAATCCTTCCCATCTGCCATTAGTTTAACTGATACATTAATGCTCCGTCTATGTCCACATACCATGGAAAACCTTCTCATATTACTAAAGTCAGTCCTAAGTGTTAGCTTTCAGCAGTATAATTCACCCTTTTTCTACTTCCCCTTTACGTCATCACCTTCGTGCCTTAATTATTTTCCTACGTCAACATACTTATGTCGTCACTTCACTCCTATATAATCTGACCCCATTTCTCTCACCATAAAACTTATTTTGTCATAAGATACCATAACTCCCTCTGAGGCTCTCAAACACTTTACCTGCACTGATAGAGAAGAAAATTAAAAATGATAGATTCAGCTCAGAATGACAGAAGAGGAAGATTGGCACTACAAAAAAAAAAAAAAAAAAAAAAAAAAAAAAAAAAAAAAAAAAAAAAAAAACTGGAATGGCATTGTAAATGAATCGAGCACCTGGTGTTCGTCAAACACCTAGCATTGCATAGGCTGCAACGCCCTCTGATGCCTCCAAGCTTATCTCACATCTAACTCTGGACTAACGTATCTTTTCAAATCAGTAACATTTCTTCAGCCAAATGGTTTTCCCGATTCCCAGTATAATCTATATGCATTTGGGTGTGGTTTTTCAGTAATCCTAAATAGACCCATACTTTCATCTGTAACCTTTTTCGTTTCTGCAGTAATGCTTTTTGACTTTTCCCTTGTTTTGACTTGTGCCACCTTCATTTCCTCAGAGTTCACGCCTACATCATCCCCATACTCATTGTAGCCCTCTAAATCTTCCATCCTTCTACAATACTTAATTGGTATATTGGATACTTCTTCTTTGGTCAAATTATTTTTTGGAAAAATGGTAAAACCACATCTTTCCCATTTATTTAAAAACTACTACTTTTTCATTAAAATTTAATCTCCCTTTGTACTGGTTAAAGAAATCTACGCCAATTAACATTTTTACACATAGATCAGGGATGATAAGGAAGTTATGAAGTACTTCCACACCATTTATTTTTACTGGCAACATAATTCGTGTTTAACAGGTTTTTTAACTTTTCCTGTAGCTACAATTACTTGCACCCTCAATTCTGGCATTATTACAAGTTCATTTCTTTTTATCAGCGATTCTAACCAACTTTTACTCACAGCACATAAGTCACGGCCACTATCTGCTAAACACTGTATTTCTTTGTTACACACTTGCAGACTACTGGCTGACTCGGTACCTTTCTTTCATTGCTAGTGTCAGAACCCTCCTCCAACAAATCGTTCACAAACTCTCTTCTACCGAAACCTTCCCTATTTACAGAAAATACACAGATTTTTTCAGAGTTACCCTGATGACTTTTCTTCCTCATACTAACTATTCTGTCCACTAATGATAGCTCAAAATTTTTGTCGGCTTTTCTCCGTTATCCCTTCCCTCTTTCTCTCCCGTTTTTTCACAAATAATTGGCTGACCTCCATTTTGGTCACCATTTTCCTGCCTCTCCATTATAGCCTCACAAATGTCGTCATCTATAGACGCTATTATTTCTTCGACACTGACCCTAATTCTGCAGCTTGTGTACTTTCTCCTTCCCCAGAACATGACTCGACTTCAACTTGGTTGCTAAAGACTTTCTGGCAATCAGGTTCTGTCACATTTTCCGCTAATACATCACCCATTTCGTCTACAATACAGTGCTTATTTTGTTTATGTCTGTCCAAAAACTCCCCTAAACCTCCGTTGAATGTACATATTTTTATTTAGCTCGCTTCGTCTGTTGTTACTACCTTCTTCTGCTCCTCACTTATAATTCCTGTCTGTTTAGAGCTAGCACGTACAAAGGGTTTTGCTAGCGGGTTCAAATTACTACTTCCCATCATGTAAACGCTAACCCTTTCACAGACCGCATTTAGTTTGACGGATTCTGGGATTATGTACCGTTTCTTACGTTTACCCCCATTTGCTGTCGCCTTGGTGCAAAATCATCCTCTCGCACCGTAGAATAGGATCGATAATTGTGCATCTGCTCCCCATTATTTCGCCTATCATTTGTTGGATAGCGCCACGTCTCAGCATCTCTGCTCCTGCTGTTTACACTGCACACGCCAATTCTGTTAATGTTTACATTTTGCCGCGGTTCTGCATTATTTGGTGGTCTGAAATTACGATTTGCATGCTCCTCCTCATGCAACAACTTCTCAACTCTCTCCAAATAACTAATGCATTTATGAACACCATCCCTCGGAGCTGAAATAATTTTCTTTCGTCAGTTCATGGGCAGTTTACCTTCCTGGCCCATAACAATTTGTCCTGGCTCCACTTTATTGTTTAAAGACGACAAATTTGTCATTCACTTTAAAGTGAACCTCCCTACGCTTTTCTTTCTGGGATTAAACTTTTCCCCAGCCCTGAATCTATTCAGCAACTCCAATTGTTTTTGCTTGCCCAATATTCTTTAAAAAACGCTTCTTTAAATGTATCTAGAGTATCGTACTGTTAAGTAGCAATTAACCCCCAAGTTCTAGTCTCTCCAAAGAATTTAGACGTAATAAGCATTATTTTTTGTCTGTTTGACCACAAACACCTTAACACCTTAAAAGTCATTCCAAAATTCTTTTGGATGTACATTTCCTATTGGATCAAAACGTAAAACCTACCTGTTAGCGACATATGATATTTCAGACGATTCTGCTAAAAAACTACACCCAATATTGTTATTTCCAGGTCTGGGGTTAGTTTCAACTTGGCGTAATCTGCTGCTATGCTCATCCAACCTATTTTCAACCTCTTCTGCCTGTTTGGTTTGCTGGAGAACATTTTCTTCAGAGACACCCACTCGCTCAGACACACATTTTACTTCATTCATACACTTGGCATCTTCAGAACCGATTTTACTGCCTAACAATTTGTGATCATTTACACATATAGACTCTACTGCCACTATTTTGACCTCTACTTCGTGCACAGTTTCTTTTATCAAATCTACCATTAGTTTGTTTCCAATAGCAACTTAAGGCGTTTTTTAATTCACTTTTTACAGTTTTAATGAATTGTTGGCAGTTATTGTCAACTTGAGAAATTTTGCCATCCTCTTTACTTTCTAACGACTTCAAATCATTTTTCCGCATTTCTTTGAAAACAGCAGCCTGCTTTTCGAATTTTTCAAGTCTACCGATTTTCTGACCAATTGTTTCAGCCAAATTAGTATGTTGTTTTTTTTCCATCTTTTATAGCACCCATTAATGCTGCAAACATTTCTTGCATGCATCCAGGTTCTATTTTTTGCATCACTGTTTCCCATATACCTTGTTCCACCGGTACTATACCAAATTTGGTATCCACATTTGACACATTTGATTCAGCAGCACTACAAACACTGTCATTACACAAATGGTTGTTACGGATTTCGTCCTTGATGTCAATTTCATGATTTGCATTACCTCCACTAGTTTCATTAACTGACATCCGTGAAGCAGATTCCACTACACTGTCCGTAAATAACACGAAAATATCGTCAAAAACCTCCTTTTTTACTTTAACATCTACTCCTTCTCTCTGTTCAGGCGTGCTAGTTTGTGAAGCACTTACACTGAATGAGAGTTCGTCCTGTTTTATCGTATTTACATTCACTTCCCATGTTACTTAGTCTTTGAACACACACACACACACACACACACACACACACACACACACACAACAAATGTAACAAAATTAACTTATCTTTCGTTGAATGCTGCAGCCTCGGCGTGCTGAAACTGCGAGTCCGACCTCCTTCGTCTGTCGTACCAGTTTCCGGGTCCCCGCTCGTTGTGAAGTTGGCAGCGCTGCCCTGCCGTACCGCTGTTCGTTGATACCGCTATGGCGCCGTCTGCTGCTTCGATGCGACCTCGTTTTTACTGTGACTCTTTAACGTCTTCCTCTTTCTTGTAAGTCTCTCCAGCGTTCCGTTCGAAATTCTGCGCGTACCGATTTACAAAATTTTTCATTATCGTACGCTATACGGTCTTTCACAAAATTTCTCTCAATCACGGATTCAATGTACTACTGCTTTTTAACTGTTTTCCCGGCACTATTTGCAGCGGTGCGGTTTTTTTCGTCCATTACCTGTTCCTACCGGCGATCTCCTGCAACGAATTCACAGGTAGGTGCTGCTAATGGACGAAAGGAACATCTCCGCCGCAAAAGGACGACTGATTGCTGTGCTCCATCAATTTGAAAGTCGTATCACAGTCGTTGAGTGCATTCCACATTCCTAATGAAAGGTAACTTGATAGTAGTTTACATTTAATAAGACGTTATCCACTACGCAACATTGTTTCTGTTAAATTACATGATATCTTGGGGAGCTTCCCTCCTCTGCAGATCACCAGGGATCGGATCTGTAGCATCTTAAGGATATGCTAAATAGATCAGTCGACACCTTACAAAGAGTACGCGAACGCACTCCTCGTTGGTCCACACAAAATTGTCTTAGCAGCATCGCGAATGGTGACGTCAACGGCTGGTGTCAACTGAACGCAGTATACCGATCGTCGAGCAAAGAGACCACCCCTATGCAGTCTCCGTGCCACTGCGGGCGTGAGATTGTGTCCCTTGCAGTCCTGTTAAATGTGACTGCAATTGCATCCGCTGTTTGAAGTAGATCCCTTCTTGCCAAATACACATGTACGGATCATCTGTTGTTGGTGTAACCTATTGTCGATCACCTCCTCTCTTTTCGGCAGCAGTGACGGTGGTTCGGAATGCAGTACCTAACTACTGAAGTACACCCGTCGCACTTCGATCTTCTTCCAGTTTCCCGACTATTCTTCCCCGTGTGAAGTCATCCGAAGGTTGTCCCCGGCCATACTGCAATGAAGAACACCGCCACAGTGCACCGTAAATGCTCTCTGATTGAACACTCTGTCTTTTCCCGTTTCCCCAACTGCCTCGTGTTTCGCGGCCAGTCCCATCTGGCGCTATAGTCATGCTGATCTCTCACCATGCGACGTCCAGTTTTCTGCGCATGACTGGAAAGCCCCAGGGAACAAGCTCCCGCACTTTCATTGTATGTCAGGTTTGCTATCTACCTCGTCCTTGCGTTTTGCAGAGCATTGTACTATAACGAATAGGGTCCAGAGATGAGTGTCGCTCATTTAAAAGACAACCTGCCATGACACTTCTTGTCACTAGTGTCGTTGAATACAAGCACTTCGAAATCAGTATCTGATCGAAACTTGCGAAGAAAACTGGACGTCTAGATTCGGGTAATTGCAAAACAAATCACAGGAGCACGTAAAGCTGCACGTGTTCCGAGGGCCGGACAATACAGAAACTGGACACTGGCTGGCTGGAGTAGTGTAGTGCGGTCCACGAGTTGCGACATTGCCCTTTTTCGAATAATGCAAGGTTACGATTGCGCCGGTGGCCAGATGAGGCGTTTTATCCGCAGTGTGTGGAGGGCATGGTTCTGCTCGAAGGTGGTTCTTGATGTTTTGGGGATGTTTTCCATACCATGACTTGGGCCCACTCATTTAGATTATCGTGAGTATGGACCGGGATGTGTACATCAAAATTCTAGCTGAGCAAGTGTTGGTCTTTTTTCCGCATGTTCAATACGCAGAACACTCCCGTACTCCAAAATGACGCCAGCCCCCTTCAAAAAGTTCCGAGTTTAACGAACACTGAGTCATCCTGTTGCATCTCGAGTGGCCCTCTAAATATTACGATGTCAATCACTTAGAAAACTTTTGTGGCCATTTGAAACAGCGGGTGGAAGGTAGCAATCAACGTCCTCGCAATTGGGTAACTTTACGCGTTGTGATCATCAGTAAGTGGCTTCATCCGGATGTGGCATAGCTGAAGAAACTTATAGATTTCTTTCCACGCCGAACTGAGGTCATTATCAAGGTCAGAAGATATCTCCTGCAGGTGACAATTTTTGTGTCCTGTGCGCTGACCAGCGATGTCACTTTCATAAGTACGCAATATTTATAAAATGCATTTCCCCCTGTGATGAAAAAGGAAGTAGCTGCCTCGTGGTGCAACATGACGCAAAGAAAACATTTTTTAATATATAAGAAACTATCAGCCTCGATAGCAGCAATGAAACCAACCTTTACCTAGGTTTCAGCCCAAATAATTGAGCCTTCTTCAGAAGATATACCTGAACCTATAATTTGTCTAAGAGGGCATGGTCTAGAAATTAAACTAAAACAGCCTGAATAGGCGTAGTCACATTATAAAATGCGGTACATGAGTACTAAGTCAACACCAAGACTTAGTACTTGACTTAGTACTCATGTACCGCATTTTAAAATGTGACTACACCTATTCAGGCTGTTTTAGTTTAATTTCTAGACCATGCCCTCTTAGACAAGTTATAGATTCAGGTATATATTCTGAAGAAGGCTCAATTATTTGGGCTGAAACCTAGGTAAAGGTTGGTTTCATTACCACTATCGAGGCTGATAATTTCTTATATATTAGATTATCACGATTACTGACTGTGCTGCAATGTTGAAAGTACAAAAACATTTTTTACTCTTTGCTAGTCGTCATGAGAAAAATGTAGAACTTGCATGCAAAATTTATGCTTAACAAAAGTTAAAATCGTTCATTCGGCGAAACTGTAGTTAGTGTCCAAGAGTCTTCACATAATTGTATGTTTAGGAAGGTGAAGAGCTTTCAAGCCATCGTGGATCGAATAACCTTCTGAATTGTTTACCAGCGGAGTTTCTCTGTTTTTAACAAATGGTTCAAATAGCTATGAGCACTATGGGACTTAACTTCTGAGGTCATCAGTCCCCTAGAACTTAGAACTACTTAAACCTAACTAACCTAAGGACATCACACACATCCATGCCCGAGGCAGGATTCGAACCTGCGATCGTAGCGGTCGCTCGGTTCCAGACTGTAGCCCCTACAACCGCTCGGCCACTCCGGCCGGCTGTTTTTAATACTGAACGTTTCTGTCCAGTTTAAGCGACCTTATGAAGACTCAGTTCTTCAGATGGCTACACACTGTTAAAACACGTTTTTTTAAATACTCAATGATCAACACATCCGGATTTACAAATTAGGACTGGGACAGATCTAATTATTTGTTCACACTCTCTTGGCCTCGAGCCTCCAAAGAATCAATAAACAATAATTCAGCAGTAAAATGTAATTCTATGCCATGTTCTACACAGTACTCATGGTGCCAGACCTCACCTGTCTTTCGGTCTACACAGTTCGTATGGTGAGTTCCATATTTTTCCTACTGGTGTTTACCGGACCGTCTGTCACGGCTAGGTGGTCACGAGAAAAACGCAAGTAGCATATGCTGAAATCTACGAAAAATGAATAAGAGGGAGAGAGAGATTCGTTTGAGATCGAGCTTTCGAGCTGTCATCGTATTATTTATTAATGGAGTTGTGATGAACGAACTCATTGTAACCTGGCAGCCTTCTCTAAACGTATAAGGTTTCAGCTCTCAAGAATACTCCCGTAATACTTGTAGCCGGGACTTTCCTTATAACTGTTGCTGGCGTAAAGATGATGTCCTTCAAAAAATACTCCCGTAGCTTTCCTCTAACGGAAAAATACACCTGCATGTGAAAAAGTTCCTACAAAGACTTCTTTTTAACAGAAATCACCATCTTGACTATAATTAGCAGCTTTTTAATGTAAATAGGTATTGGAGAAGAATACTTCTGTATCGAAGTATCTTAGTTATTATTTAACACCTCTCGGCCTCCATCACACCACACACAAAATTTTCCCTCAGTAATTACTGAACTTTGATGATTAATTTTTAGCCTGAAGTGTTTCTTTTTGCTTAATCAAATAAATTCTGAAGTTTAATCGACATCCCTTGAAGGTGTGGTTTTATAAAAACTAAGCCCCTTCTTCGAGAAGAGTTTCTAAATTTTTCCTATTCGCCATAGGGCGAAATCTTCCCACTAATGTGACTCCTGTACAAGAAACGCTTGACTAAGCGACATTAAATTATTCACTTACATGCTCATTTATTTTCTGTACAGGTACCTCACTGATTCAAAATTTGTCACCGCAACTACTAAAACGTGTTTCCTAAGAACCATATGAGTTTTGTTTTATCAGCTCATGCGATTACTTGGATTTTTTATATTCATTTTTCACACTAATTTCTGTGCAGTTTTAGCACTTACAGAAATAAATAATTTCTTTAAGATAGGGGTGTACATTGAAGTATAGTTTGCACTATAATTAATCAGCCACTCTCAGCGACATTGAAAACATTGGATGCTACATTTATTTAACATACTAATTGAAATTTGCAAATGAGAGTACCAATAGCAGTTACATATAAGAAAGATAGATGTGGCAGCTGAAGGGTATGGCAATCTGTATGTATCAGATCAATAAGTATTGTTTGAACAGATTTAAAATTTGTTTGTACCAGATATTATTGAAAATCTATAGGCCACTATACATTTATTAAGGGCATATAGCTTTCAAGAATACCACAGGAAATATGAAATTACATTAACAATGAATTAACATACCATTAAATTTTCAATGTGTCCTTTTGCCCAGGTCTTAAGACATATTTTCGGATTGCATTACTCACATCTGAAGCGATAACCACTTGTCGAAGGCATACAGAAGCAGCAGCGATAGTGAATCTTGTGGCGGCAACGTTTTAAACACTTTGCTTTCGCAAAGTCTCGGTTTCAGAATGTCTTCCCATTGTCCATACGGAAACCTTGAAGTCTCTAATGCAAGTGAACTTAACGTTGTTTCAGCCAGTGTCCTGAAAACCTCTCCCTACGAACTACTCTGATTGATTCCAAGTTTTCCAATCTACATGCTTAGGTTTATCATATTCTTCTAAATTCGTATGATTTTTCTGTAAAACATGTGTTTTATCAAATGCCGTACCTTGTCCTTTGCGGAAACAGAGGTTTTCACTTCTTCCTGCCATTGCGGTGCACGAGATACAGAACCCCGGAGCCATAACAGTTGACAGTCTTCTCTAGAGTCGTCTCTCATTCTCCTCCTCCTGGAAAGAACCCTAGCAATTCTTTGCATCAATTCATCTCAGTTATTGCTTCTGCGAAAATATCATTTGTAACAGGCTTTTTCACTCACTGGTCTACGTCTGTTAGAGACGCATCCCAGTGCTTTTGTGTGGCGAAATTAGCTGTCTCTCTCTTCCCTCTGGTCTCCGCAGAGTTATCAAAACACATAGATACTTATTTAGGATAAAACGTGTTTTCTTTCGCCAGCTGTTTTCGGACATAATGACGTATCGTAAATTGTACAGTCAATTAATTTTTATAACCAGTGCCATTCTTATCGGGATGTCGTTATTTACCATGCTATTTGGAGTGAAAATGTGTATGTTGTTTTTCTGTGGTTCAAGTCAATATTGTTCCCTGAGTTTTCGTGTTCTAAATATTTGCATGTTGTGCTTCTTAGATGGAAATGGAGACATACGCTGAAAGTAGTCAGCAGGCTGGCTGGTGTATGAAGTCGGTAACCCAGTAAACAGATTTGACAGTGGTCTGATTCATACATTGCCTCTAGGGCGTAGGTATACAGAGCCAAGTTCCCTATTCTTGCACTTGAGAATCTTATAAAAAATTCACAAAAGCACTTTAGATTTTGTCCGACTAAAGAGTGAACTCACTTGCCTTCCTTCATTTGATAAATTCAGTGCAAAATCTCCATTAAGCTCTTGTTGTCGTCGATGATGAGTAATTTAAATTCATATCTACTTAAAGATTAAGAATAGAAAATTTTATTTTTAATAGTGTCATGTTTTACAGCTTTTGCAAAAGGGACATACATCGCTTGAAAAGGATAATGCCATAAAACCATTCAGAAAGTGCATGAAGTGTTCCGGTCCTGTAATTATTTTCATAGAAAAGCCGTTCTTCTATAATTAACCGGTAGTCCAACGTTTTATAACGACATTGCCACTGAATTTACCCGACAAGTAATGCGAGTGGATTTTAGTTTCACATGTGTTGGTGAAGTAAAAGGGTAAGATTACATGGCGCTTGGTGATAGGTTAATTAGTGATCTAGTACTGTAGAAAGTCTGAATTTTTTCTGTGTTAATTGAACCTTATTTTTTTGTTTGGTACTTTATGTGTAATAAATGCAGTTACAGTTAATAAAATGTTCCGGGCTATTATGCCATGGTAGAATGGATTTCACATTTAGACTTAAAGCTTCGCTTCTACTTCGTAGGATATTTTCAAGGAGATCGTAGCTTCTTTGAGTGTACGAGTCACAACCCGGCTCGCTACTGGCTGGAGCTGAATCAGTGGATCGCACACTCAATGAAGTTACGACCCCCCTGAAAATATCTTTTGCAGATGGGGACGAAACGTTGGGTTTAAATGTGAAATCCGTTCGACAACGGCATAATTGACCGGAAAATTTTATTAATTGTGACATTTCCGGCTGTGAAAGTTTACATTTTACAGTAAATTGAGTTGTGTTCTACCAAAACTAAGGTTCGGTAGTTTTGGTACAGTACATAACTAACGTAGTAAATGGTAGGATCATAGGCAGTATTGGTTGCATTGGTAGGGAAAGAAACTTAAATGAATGTCTAAGAAAGAAACTGGATGGCTTTGTTTTGCACTTAATTAGAACCACACACATTTAGTGTCTGTTATGTACTGTATATCCTTACGGAATATAAAATGCATTTTATAAATAATAAATAGTGCTTGATCGCGTAACTTACACACTTTTGTGTAAAGAAAGCAATTACTTTTGATGGAAGTATAATTTACTAGTAGAAACATAAAAACTGCATATAATTACTGTTGTTATTTTATAGTCAATAGAACGTACTTCACCATACTCAAAAGCAATAATTTTCTGTTATTACTCACAAATGCGAAAGTTGCTTATGAGTAACAAAAAATATGTTCTATATAATTTCGACTATATGTTGAAGTGATGTTTGATATATTTTAGCACCGTTATGATAATCCTGTATTTTTTAAAATTTCTACAACATCGATCTGTTCCATGTTACAAATCAATAGTTTTCAAATAAGACCTGAATGAAACATTGACAATTTCGATGTTTATAAACACTGTTTACTTTTAATACAGACACATGGATAACCAACTAGAACGAAAACGCTTCGTAACTTAAGTGGCCTTTCATATATATTCACTTAGTTTCTAGACGGTTCACCGCTTCTGGTTTCTAGGGAACTCCACCAGACACTGATTGGGTACGTATACACAGCGATCGATGTGAGGTAATGCCCAGTAAGTATGCAACATGCCTAACGTACAGCTAACCCGGGTACGACTTTAATTGACCAAGGCTACTAGAAAAACTAACGTAGTCTATGCTTATTTATGACAATCTATGGTAGGCTATGGTAGTCTTACAGCTCTCGTAACAAATAATGTAATAGATGACAAACGAAATGCGTTTTCTTGGGGCTAAATTCGCACCTTTTATCGTATCTACAATTGTTATTGCACTGTGTTGCATAACAGTGTCATAGATTGGTGAACAATGCTATAATTTTAATACCACTTATAGATAACGAAATCAAATGTCCACAGGTGATGTGTAAAAAATTCGTGCCCGATGGAAGTGTTTGCTCGCAAGCTGGTTGATACATCTGGGAAAACGGCCACCCGTCGTTTCTGTGCTTCCAAACGGTGGCTGGGCCGCTTGTCTTTCTGCTGGGATCGGCTCAACGTAACTCGATTTGCCAGCGAGCCGGGGAGCGGCCAGTGACACAAGACGAATGCCCGGCTGTGCAGCGAAACTGCCCCTTGCGGACTGCTGATGCGGAGCCGCGTTCGACATGCGCGCCGCGCCGCGCCACAGTCTGCAAACTGTTCCCTCTCTCCTCTCCCCTCCACTGCCCATGGTCGTGACCCGCAGCTCAACTCTCCAGCACTGTTGACTCCGCAACTGTTGCTCCGGCAGAGGCGCTGACCACTACCCTCACCGACAGCTTCGATCAATTACAGAGCATTCTATTTACTCCAGTCCCTTAATTCTTGTCGATTGGTCTCCCATGACAACATCTATCCATCATTATCAGACGGGAAATAATGCATCTTTGTGTTTTATTTTACAAGAAAATCAACTGAAATATATGCAGCATATAGTCACTAACCGTTCACCTTTGTATGTTACAAGGTTTTAGAGCTTACATGATATGTTACTTCCCACCTAAGCAATTACAGCCGAAAAAAGGGAGTCCCTCAGGGTTCAATTTTGAGCCCATTCGTATTCCATATGTGAATGATCTTGCACTTAATATTCAACAAGCTGAGCTGGTGCTCTTGCACATGAACAAACTAATGTTATAACAAATCCCATTAGGGAGGAAAAAACAGAAGATATTGTTTATGATGTTCCTCAAGGTATTATTAAGTGGCTCTCCAAAAATGGACACTCTACGAATTTTGAATAAAAAATTATTTTCAGTTCTGCACAATAAATCCTTACCAATAACTGATGCAGTGCATGAACATGACTCAGTATATAGGGTAAAATGCTCTAAATATTTGGGTGTACTTATTGATGAAAATTTGAAATATTGGTCTGGAAGTACTTTGCATAATTCCACTAATCAATGTGTTATGGAATAGTTTTCTTTGGCAGCTCAGCATCTAGAAAGAAAATATTGATTGCAAAAAACAGTACAAACAATATGGCATATTCACTCACAGATGTCATCAAGTTTCTTCTTCAAGGAGCTAGGCATTTCAACTGTGTTGACACAATAGATACATTCATTAATGAAATTCTCATAAGTGTAATCAATCGCAATTTGAGAACAACAATGATGTCCATACCTACAATACTAGAGGCAAAAATAACCTTTATTACCCATTACTAAAGCTGTCAGTGGCTCAGAAAGGAGTTCAACATAAAGCAGCAAGAATGATTACTCACTTGCCTATTAAAATGCAATATCAGACAGGTAGCAAAACAAGTTTTAAATTTTACCTAAAATCATTTCTCGTGGATAACTCCTTGTATTCCTTGAATGAGTTTCTATTCAAAAACTGATAGCCTGTAAAAAAAAGTCAATTTTTTAACTGCAATGGCATGAGAAAGACTAAAAACAATATATTCATTCATGTTAACATTAACCATGTATACATATCCCATAAACTGACTCAGTAGATATCATTTCGATAAAAGAATCATTCAAATGACCTATGGATCAAGTAACTAATTAACTGACTAACTGATTGAGTAATTTCATAGATGTTAAACGGTTTTTGTGAATATAAATGATTTTATTTGTGTAATACAATATTGTACAAAAGCATATTTAGTAAATATCTTTGTTTTCTTCTGATTCATGTCATCGAACCAACCATTGATGGTAAACTATCACTTCCACAGATAATATGACAGCCAGTGATGCCAAGAAGGCCTCAACATTCACTGTTGCCAGCTCCTTTTGAATGAGAAAAATTCAGTGTAAATAACAAAAAATGAAAGAGTTTATGTATTAGCAATGTGATATGTGATATTGTAACGTTTGTTATGTTTGAGTCCTCACCAAGTTCACATATTTGCTGCAATATACGTTGCATTCAGAAGGTTTTCCTATCTAGTGCCAATACGTAAATTTTTCTCTGAGAAAACAGAAAGTCATTGCTGAAATACATAAGTACAACAGAATTAAGGGAATCTATTGTAATATAACTTCGATACAATGAATCTTGCAAGCCATTGTTTGCTTTAATCAAAAAATATATGTCTCAGTGATGCTAAATGTTGTCATTATCTTTACATAAGAAGTATTATCTTCTCAATAACCTTCAGTAGCTACACCCTTAATTTTCATGTATGAAATAAGTGTATCTACTATTGACACTTTTGTTACTCATGTCTGTGGTCACTTTCAGAACTCAAATTAATAATGACATTAATTAATGTAATAAGATTGAATCTTAAATTGCTGGTGTAACCATGTACCAACACAATAAAATGAAAACAGTGAATAATTGAGGGAGTATGAATGAGAACAGTGGCATAATTAAGTTTACAAAATAATGACAAGTTCTAGTAATCCTTTCTTGAAAAAAGCAACAAGATGATAAATCTTACAGAAACACATATCAGAAAAGGGATGACGTGTGATTGGCAAAGCACACATTGGGGTGGAAGCTACACAAATTCTCCCCTGAATTATCCCCTTTTACAACACAATCTGACTTCGATTACATGAATCTACCGTGGGGTCCAACACTATTTAAATGGAATCAGCTATGACCAAGTAAAGCTCAAACTATGGTTCATCTGACAACAGGGAGCTGTGAATATCGTTGAACAACCCTACGCCAGTGCAGCAATAGTTTATCCTTTCACCTTGATTCAGGTGGCAGCAGTAAATGTCGCGCTATGGGCGAGGAGCGGTGCCCTGTGGCAGTTGTAATATTCTGACGCAAGCCACAAAAATTTGCAAACTATCCAGTCAGCCGACCTAATTATCAGAACAAGGGAAACTTCCCTATGAGTGCCCTGAAATACCGGCAGATTTCAGGGTGATGTGCACCTGTTCGATGGTCTGGCCAAACCGATTTGACTTACAGGTATGACAGTTCATGCTGGAGTTCTCAAATGTCAGATGGCCGACTCAGGGCGAATAAGTTCACGCTTGTGACACACGATATATCTGAACAGTTCCACTGTCAGTACAGTTGGAAACTGCCATTGGTTCTTAGTCCACCGCAAGATACAGATCACAAGTCTCACCCCCTAGGGAGACACCTGTGGTTCTCCACCAGAGGAGAACCAGAAGTCGAAGAAGGCAAAAAAATCACCACCACTTTCCACCAAGCCTTAGTGCGAGGACTGAATTAGCAAAAAAGAAACTGTCTGCACATTGCACGAACCAATCGAACTATCCTCTACTCTTTGAGTCTTCCCTCTTGACTGTTCTGTTGGCATGGTAGCCAATCCAGACACAGCACTGGGATTCCAACACTGAGGCAGCAAGCCTCTACTTTAGATGTTCTGAGACGAGGCAGTCAGCGATTCAAAATCTCTTGTCTGAAAAAAGAGGATTTTAGACTAGGCAGGCGTCGTTCTCATAGTAATCTTAGCCATGTTTTGGAAAATCTAGAAGGAGCCACAGTCTTTCATTTACAGAGAGATCTAATATTTGCAGGCTAATCGTTTCCACTTTCTCAAGGAAAGCTGTTAAGCTTCCTAGACAGTTGTGTTTATGAAATATATATGTTTTTGCCGCTCGCTAAAAGAACCTGGCGACCTCCTGGCAACAGATGAGTTACTGTCTTGCCTCCACTAAACACGTGCGCCAGCCACTCTGTATCGTCTTGGATTCTAACATGAGAATGCATGGAGTTTTATGACCTTCCTACCATTTGCACACATGATCAGTTTACAGCAGTCTCTGTTAAATGGCTTCCTCCACCCACTTTCTGGCACTGCTTTCACAATGGACTGGCGCATGGCCCAGGTAAAATGTTTTGTGAGCTGGCGCCCTCCTGCTCTGACCCTAAGCAGAAAGGGGAGAGAGCTACAGTCAGAAGTCCCTCTGCAGGTATGAATCACAGAGTGCTGCTTATCATAATCAGTCACACAGCCAGGTCACTGCACACGGCATTTATGGCCCACAATCCATCTCTCTCTTTCTGTTCTCTGTCACCTCCACTATGGCCCCTCAGGTACATGTTATCTACAGGCTACATACGCAGTTACATGGACATTCTGCCCACAATTTCCTCGTGTAAAAAGTCATGAGCTGTATACAGGGTGATTGACGAAGATATGCACATATTTTAATACGTTATTCGACAAGTAAAACTAAAGAAAAAATTTCAGATAAACATAGGTCCGCAAATGTTTAGTTACGGAGTTACAGCTAATAAAAGATTTTGCCTAAAATTTAGCAACTTCGCTAATATGAAGCCATCGCAAAACTGTATGAGGTTAAAGTAAAGCAAGATTTCCATTTATTTTGTTGTTAATTGTCTAGTGAATCTAATAAAACATGTCCCAGGCGTGTATCTGCTGTAGTTTCCAGAACATCCAGAGAAGCAAAGATTATTGTACAAGTAAATTTGTTTACTTTTCATTAAGGCTGTAGAAACGTTTACGTCATTGTTGGCAACCGTTAGTGAGTTGTTCCAGTTGTTTCCTAAACTTGAAACGAGTTAGTTTTCTGTACTGTTCAGTGAAAGAACATAATAACAAGAGTGTATTTAAGTGAAACCACATAGTATCTGCTGTAGTTCGTAGCTTATTTACGAAGTAGGGATGCCTTTCAAATTTAAGCCAGAGGAATACGCTGATATGGTGTTTATCAATGACAAATGTGATAGTAATGCTACTGCTGCAATTAACGAATATCCAACTTGGAATGCACGAACCATTAGTGGAGTATTTCGAATGCTACGGGAGACAGGTTCTCTACCTAGCGTTCATAATCAGTACGAGCGATCGATACGCGAAGACGATGATGAGGATATTATGGATTCTGTTCAACGTAGCTCGGGTACCAGTACACGACTTATCTCTCAACGATTAGGCATTTCACAGTCTAAGATATAGAGTGCACTGAAGTACAACAACCTGTATCATTACCACAAACAAAAAGTGCATCATTTACATACAGGAGATCCTGCCCTTCGCTTGGAGTTGTGCGGCTGGTTAAATACTAATCGGAAGTTACAGAAATACATTTTATATACAGATGAGGTACAGTTTACTGGAGATGGCATGAGAAATTTACATAAAGAGCACGTATGATCTGAAACAAACCCACATCCAATAGTGCAACGCAATTTCCAGCAGCGATTTAGCATAAACGTGTGATATGGAATAATCAATACACCCTTTATTGGACCACTGATTTTCCCAGGGCGTCAAACTGGCGAGACGTACTTACAATTCCTTCAAGAAGAAATGCCCCGCTTGATGGAAGATGTTGCACTTGCTACGCGATTGCAAATGTATTTTCGACATGACGGCGCGCCTTCACATTTCACCAACGCCGTTACTACAAATTTAAGTGAACATTTTCCCCAGAAATGGATTGGTCGTGGTAATACACGTCTGTGGCCAACCAGATCGCCCGATTCAATACCAATGAATTTTTGAGTATGGGGATGCATGAAAGACATAGTTCATGAGGACAAAGACAATACACGTGAGGCATTACTTGCTCGCATGATGAATGCAATAGACTAAATTAAGAACAACCCTGTGAAACAGGAACGAGCAACAAAGTCTGTTCATACACATGCTGCTAAATGCATTGAACTCGGTGGAGACATTTTTGAACATTTATTGTGAAGGTATTGTGAAATTGTATGTACACTGTACAACTTCCTTGATACTAAGCTTTGCTTTCCCAGTTTAACAAGGATTCACGTGTGCTATGGTATTAATAAAAGCAGATTATCTGACACATTCATACAGTTTCAGTTAACGTTATTACCATTATTTTTGCAAAGTTAAATTCTCTTCAGCTTCTGTTGAAAACTGTCCGATTGTCTGGAATTTAAGAAACAAATTGGGCCAAGTAGTTAATAAATTAAAAATTTTACGAAATTACTTCTTTGCTTCTCTGGATCTTCTGGAAAACTACTGCAGAACAGACCAATAACAACAAAATAAATGGAACTCATGATCTACTTTAACCTCGTACAGTTTTGCGATGTCCTCATATTAGCGAAGTTGCTAAATTTCAGGCTAAATCTTTTATTTGCCGTAACTCCGTAGCTAAACATTTGCAGACCTATATTTATGTGCCAGAATGAGATTTTCACTCTGCAGCGGAGTGTGCGCTGATATGAAACTTCCTGGCAGATTAAAACTGTGTGCCCGGCCGAGACTCGAACTCGGGACCTTTGCCTTTCGCGGGCAAGCGCTCTACTATCTGAGCTACAGAAGCACGACTCACGCCCGGTACTCACAGCCTTACTTCTGCCAGTACCTCGTCTCCTACCTTCCAAATTTTACAGATGCTCTCCTGCGAGAGAGCTGTGAGTACCGGGCGTGAGTCGTGCTTCGGTAGCTCAGATGGTAGAGCGCTTGCCCGCGAAAGGCAAAGGTCTCGAGTTCGAATCTCGGTCGGGCACACAGTTTTAATCTGCCAGGAAGTTTTATATTTATATGAAGTTTTTTCTTTAGTTTTACTTGTAGAATAATTTATTACAATATATGCATATCTTCGTGAATCACACTATATAGTTACCACCAAGATCATGACCTAAAATATGAATATTAATCTGAGTGACAATGTTATCAGAGCGGGAGAGTGTCGTGCTACCTCTCAGTATGGGTAGTTGAAGGTTCTAGGTTCACACTAAGGAAGAGATTTCGTGGGTTCAGAATATTTTGAAATGGCAAGCGCTATCATGTATTTTTTTATACTGTTTTTTTTAATGTAATGAGGCAGTAGGAAAGTCATATACTAGGTCTCCAGCTATTCGTAGCATTCTCCTGTTGGTGAACATGATAATCTTAGATTGGTTGGGGTCATCAGCCATGCCTGCAGCCTATACTCAAGTACGAGGAGAAAGAATATTTTGTATGTCAGCAATGACACAAGTAAGCCTGTCCTAAGCATCCTGTATTTCACTAGTCGTACTTAGTTGAGTGTATCCTCTCCTCATCTTACTTTTCTGTTATACTCGTATTTTTTCTCAGTTTAATTGTTTATCCAAATGAATTCCAATTTTTTTTTTCATGTGCTTGTCAGATGATTTCTTGTCCCCAGGGACAAAGATTTAGTTTGTCTGGATTTGATGTCCACCAAGGGGTAATGCTCACTGTGTCCAGGATCCTTTTCACAAATCTTCATGTGCCCGTCAGGTCGCTGTAAAAGAGCCATGCACCCTAGGGAGCTCAGTATTCGTTTGCTGGGCACGGGTACCACTCCAGGTTTTCTTAACTGGGGAATAGTGAGCGACAACCATTCTCTGTAATCATAAGCTCTGGGCATGCTTCATCAATCATCATACGGCGCAGTGGAGGAATGTTGTGGGCCACAGAGAACGGAGCCTTCGCTTAAGCTTCCAGACAGCTATGATGGTACAAACCTCTATAAAAAAAGCCCTCAATTTCAAGGTTTACTATGTGCCAGGAGTGTGGGGCTGTAGGTGGACCCCAATATCCGTAACTGCTCATGAAGACACTATGAGAAATTATACACCAAAAACGCTCACGACAGAATGGGTGTACTGTATGCCAGCCACACCCCCCCTCACTCAACGAAAAGGGCTTCAGATAACCCAACGAGAACTATAGCTCACAAATGAATACATTTAAGTAACATAACTCTTTTTTGACTCAAAATATGTTTATGATAATAAAAATACAGGAGTAAAACAACTTTTCTCTATAAATAAAGGATTAAAATGCGTACCAGGCACACTAAAATCTATCAAACACTTGAGGAACGGCACACTACTTGTGGAAATTGACACATCACGTCATGTTGGATTACTACAGCAAGAGAAAAGTATGGGAATGCCGTACCCATTTCTTACTGAATTACATATGAGTCTTAACTGTAGCAAGGGTGTCGTAACATGCACAGACTTAATATCGATTTAGATGAACTGGAGGATATGTGGGAAGATTGACGCATGACAGACATAAAAAGCCAAATGAAGCAGGTTAACAGTGAACTATAAAAGAACCCTACCTTTACTATGATCTTTAATTCTCTGGTCCTGCCAGAGCATATGACACAGGATTCATGCACATGAATGTGACGCTTTATGTCTGCAACACAATACGCTTTTTAAAGTGTCAGAACTATGGTCGCCACGGCAGGCAACGGAGGGGTAACTTGTGAATAATGTGGTCACACTGCACACGGAGATGGGAAATGCTGCACAGCTCCACAGTTCCCCTGGTCTGTGTTAACTATCCCGCTTGCAGGCGTGACTGCCAAGTATCTCTACATAACAAGAAGATTGATGAGATAATGGTTAGGAGAAGAATATTGAATTTGGAAGTAAAAAAAACCACTGCCAGAAAAAAATTAGTACATCCTTTTAGACGTTTCTTATTCACTCAAGATTTATTGTTGCAACCGTGTACATGGAGTACATGAAATAATTACATTTACAGATCAATAATGCAAGCGTTTCTGTGGTACCAGGTATCAATCCATGCTGGAAGACCAATATTAGTATGGCGTGGTTGCTGGCGCTTTTGGGGACAGTATCTTAGAAGCTCACATTGCCAATTATGATGTGGGCTACCGATATTCTGCTACTTTCTTTAATGCCTGTCAAGTCGCTTTGGGAAGGGAGCTCCTTGGAATTATCAGCAACCTGTGGTATCCCGCCTTTGCGTACAAGGTTGTTCTACACAGCACCTTGTGAAAGAAGGCAATGGTGCTAAGGAATAGAACACTGTCGAAATTTGGGGGGAAAATTGGGTGATATCGCAGGGAAAATTAATTGCGGATTGGTTCAGAACTTTTACCAAGAGAATCCTACTGTGCCATTTTTCAGAAATTCAAGAAAGAAGGGTCTGGTAAGGCACATAGCCGCATACTCGATGTGTACTCACGTTCTTTTGACCCACTTGATGTGGGGGTCCTATTCCATCCCTCTTCCAGAGGATGTTGCTGTTAGATGAGCATGCATCAATTGCCAGAATATTGCTGAGGACGATGAATATTGCTTTGAATTGTTGTTTCTGGCTTGTGATAGAAATTACCCAAAAAACACATGTTGTAGAGGTATATACCCAACACCTAATGTTTGCAGGCATTATAACTTTGAAGGCGTCTTATTCCCATTAAACTCCAAGACATACCAAAATTTGAGAAGCAAAACCCAGATTATTCAATTCACATTTACAGCCTGGATATAGTTAAAGCAAGCCATAAGATGACAATGAGCACACTACTTAGAAAGATGTAAAGTATGAAGTAGTTGGATCTTGCTAGTTCTCCAAAGTAGCTGATCAGTGCGCCAGACATGTAGGTTTGTTGTTATAACACATTGAGATGGTAGGGAGCATGGGCCTGGGAACTGGAATATGCTGATTCGTGCTATAGCCATATTTCAGAGCAAAGGAAGGAAAGGAAAAATAGGTGAATTTAGACTGAGGGAGAGGAATGTAAGGCGAAGCTGCCTGGTAGAGTTTTACACAGACAATCACTAACGTTTGGTTTAAGAATTATAAAAGAAGGTTGTATACGTGGAACAGACCTGGAGACATCGCAAAGTAAATAAATAACACAGCTACCAGTGACTTTTTTGAAATAGTTATTTATTCATTCCATGAATCTGTTTTCGAACCTTCCCCGGCTCATCTTCAGATAGTTTTCCAGTAGTTACAAAGCATAATGATGGGTGCTGGCTCTGTGACAAGAAGATCGAATGTGCTTTAATACATATCCATGAGTATTGCTTAGCTGTCGGTTTGGCTGAAAAATTTAGTTTTGTACTTACTGCGACAGTATGGGCGGCTTTTGTTGTTAGTATCATCTATCTGCTTCGCCTGAGATGGCAGGATGGTACCACATCACACACTTTTACACAATATATATGCATATACACTGTGATAACGAAACTTTGCGAGCATCCAGCACGTGCTATACAACTGTTACTTGTTACAAAGATCTTGACACAAAGATATGACATAGGCCTATTTTGCTCAGAGATATTGCTTGTTTTTGTTTGCATGTATTAAAGTGGGTGTATGCGCAGATACTTTACTCAGAACTGGCGTTAATGCGAAGGCCCAAAATAAAATAAATATATTTCTATTCGTATATTAAGGTATTGAATCCACGACTCGAAGAGGCCACATCATCTACTGATTGAATTGGCTGATGATGATGATGATATTAAGGTATAATACGGCCAATTTAAGAACAAATATTTTAATGAAGATTGCCCCTAACATGAATGCTCAGGAATAAAATAATACAGAGTTACAGTATTTGCAATGAACTGCAACTGTTTGTATGACCATGAATTAAATACCTAAATTTAAAAACAAGAACAAAACTTCAAATGAACTGCTGACTTATTTCTGTTGTTACAGTAAGATGATCTGAAAAATTAGTACAGGCAGATTCTGTTTATTTCAACTAACGGCAATATGTATAAAAGTTATAGCATTTGTAATGAACTGGATATGAGCCGGGAAAGGTTCGAAAACAGGTTTTTGGAATGAAGAAACAACTATTTCAAAAAACTGAGTGGCTCTCGTTTTATGTATTTACATTGAATAAAGAGTCACAGGTTCTAAAACCTCTATAATTGATAAGCTTAATACACTGGAAGGTTTCAGATTGATTATACACTCCCGGAAATGGAAAAAAGAACACATTGACACCGGTGTGTCAGACCCACCATACTTGCTCCAGACACTGCGAGAGGGCTGTACAAGCAATGATCACACGCACGGCACAGCGGACACACCAGGAACCGCGGTGTTGGCCGTCGAATGGCGCTAGCTGCACAGCATTTGTGCACCGCCGCCGCCAGTGTCAGCCAGTTTGCCGTGGCATACGGAGCTCCATCGCAGTCTTTAACACTGGTAGCATGCCGCGACAGCGTGGACGTGAAACGTATGTGCAGTTGACGGACTTTGAGCGAGGGCGTATAGTGGGCATGCGGGAGGCCGGGTGGACGTACCGCCGAATTGCTCAACACGTGGGGCGTGAGGTCTCCACAGTACATCGATGTTGTCGCCAGTGGTCGGCGGAAGGTGCACGTGCCCGTCGACCTGGGACCGGACCGCAGCGACGCACAGATGCACGCCAAGACCGTAGGATCCTACGCAGTGCCGTAGGGGACCGCACCCCCACTTCCCAGCAAATTAGGGACACTGTTGCTCCTGGGGTATCGGCGAGGACCATTCGCAACCGTCTCCATGAAGCTGGGCTACGGTCCCGCACACCGTTAGGCCGTCTTCCGCTCACGCCCCAACATCGTGCAGCCCGCCTCCAGTGGTGTCGCGACAGGCGTGAATGGAGGGACGAATGGAGACGTGTCGTCTTCAGCAATGAGAGTCGCTTCTGCCTTGGTGCCAATGATGGTCGTATGCGTGTTTGGCGCCGTGCAGGTGAGCGCCACAATCAGGACTGCATACGACCGAGGCACACAGGGCCAACACCCGGCATCATGGTGTGGGGAGCGATCTCCTACACTGGCTGTACACCACTGGTGATCGTCGAGGGGACACTGAATAGTGCACGGTACATCCAAACCGTCGTCGAACCCATCGTTCTACCATTCCTAGACCGGCAAGGGAACTTGCTGTTCCAACAGGACAATGCACGTCCGCATGTATCCCGTGCCACCCAACGTGCTCTAGAAGGTGTAAGTCAACTACCCTGGCCAGCAAGATCTCCGGATCTGTCCCCCATTGAGCATGTTTGGGACTGGATGAAGCGTCGTCTCACGCGGTCTGCACGTCCAGCACGAACGCTGGTCCAACTGAGGCGCCAGGTGGAAATGGCATGGCAAGCCGTTCCACAGGACTACATCCAGCATCTCTACGATCGTCTCCATGGGAGAATAGCAGCCTGCATTGCTGCGAAAGGTGGATATACACTGTACTAGTGCCGACATTGTGCATGCTCTGTTGCCTGTGTCTATGTGCCTGTGGTTCTGTCAGTGTGATCATGTGATGTATCTGACCCCAGGAATGTGTCAATAAAGTTTCCCCTTCCTGGGACAATGAATTCACGGTGTTCTTATTTCAATTTCCAGGAGTGTATAATGGCAAGAGAGAGATTTAGAAATTAGGTTTTAAATTGTAAAACTTTTCAGCGTCAGATGTGGATCTGACCCCAATTTATTAGTCATAAACTGTAGATCAAAACTGAAAAATTTGGAAAAAGGAATAAATAAGGAGACGGAACCTGGACAAATTGAAAGAACCAGTGGTTGCTGAGAGGTTCAGAGGGAGCATGAGGAAACATTTGACTAGATCAGGCGAAAGGAATACAGTAGAAAACGAATGGGGAGCTTTAAGAGATGAAATAGTGAAGGCAGAAGAGGATAAAATCGGTAAAGAGACAGAAATACTTGGAATCATTGGATAACACAATAAATACTAAATATTACTGATGAAAGGAGAAAATTTAACAATGCAGCAAATGAAGCAAGCGAAAGCGAATACAAACATTTAAAAAATGAGATTTACTGGAATGGCTACAGGAAAAACGTAAGGATTTAAAGGCATATTTCCTTAGAGGAAGATGTATACCGCTTAAAGGGAAATTAAAGAGACCTATGGAGAAAAGAGAACCACCTGTATGAATGTCAAGAGTTCAGCTGGAAAAACAGACCTAAGCAAAGGAGAGAAAGCGGAACTATGCAAGGGGACTATACAAGGGAGATAAACTTGAGGGCAGTATTATGGAAATAGAAGTGGACGTAGATGAAGATGAGATGGGAGATATGATACTCCGAGAAGAATTTGACAGAGCTCTGAAAGATCTAAGTCGAAACAAGGCCCCAGGAGTAGACGACATTACGTCAGAACTACTGATAGCCTTGGCAGAGCCAGACACGACGAAACACTTCCATCTGGTGAGCAAGATGTACGTGGCAGGCGAAATATCCCCAGACTTCTCGAAGAATATAATAGTTCCAATTCTATAGAAAGCAAGTGCTAACAGCTGTGAAAATTACCGAACTAGCCGTCTGGTAGAAGCCGACCTCGAGGAAGATTGGTTTGGATTCCGGATAAATGTAGGAACACGCGAGGCAATATTGACCCTCCGACTTAACTTAGGAGACAGCTTAAGGAAAGGCAGACCTACGTTTATAACATTTGTAGACTTAGAGAAAGCGTTTGGCAGTGTTGACTGGAAAACTCTCTTTGAAATTCTGGAGGTAGCAGGAGTAAAATACAGGGAGCGAAAGGCTATTTACAATTTGTGCAGAAACCAGACGGCAATTATAAGAATCGAGGGACATGAACGGAAAGCAATGGTAGAGAAGCGACTAAGACAGGGTTGTTGCCTATCTCCGTTGTTACTCAATCTGTAAATTGACAAGCAGTAAAGAAAACCAAACAAAAATTTTGAGCTGGATCTAAAACTCAGGGAAAAGAAATAAACACTTTGAATTTTGCCGAAGACATTGTAATTCTGTCAGAGACAGCAAAATTCTTGGAAGAGCAGTTGAACGGAATGGGCAGTCCCTTGAAAGGAGAATATAAGATGAACATAAACAAAAGCGAATCAAGGATAATGAAATTTACTCGAATTAAATCAGGCGATGCTGAGGGAATTAAATTAGAAAACGAGGCACATAAAGAAGTAGATGAGTTTTGCTGTTTGGGCAGCAAAATAACTTACGATGGCCGAAGTAGAGAGTGTATAAAATGTAGACTGGAAATGGTAAGAAAAGTATTTCTGAAGAAAAGAAATTTGTTAACATTGAATATAGATTTAAGTGTTAGGAAGTCTTTTCTGAAGGTATTTGTCTATAGTGTAGCCATGTATGGAAGTGAAACATGGACGATAAACCGTTTAGACAAAAGGCGAATAGAAGTTTTTGAAATGTGGTGCTACAGAAGAAAGTTGAAGATTAGGTGGGTGGATCACTTAACTAATGAGGAAGTACTGAACAGAACTAGGCTGACAAGAAATTTGTGGCACAACTTGATCAAAAAAAGGGATCGATTGGGAGGACAGATTCTGAGACATAAAGGGATCATTATAATGCAGTAAGCAGATTCAGAGGGATGTTGGTTGCAAACAGTTATTCGGAGATGAAGAGGCTCGAACAGGGTAGAGTAGCATGGAGAGCTACATCAAACCAGTCTTTGGGCTAAAGACCACAACAATAACAACATGTAGCCACTCGTTTACCGCGAGTTTCACCTCTTCATATCTTCTGGAATGCTTGCCTGCCATCGCTTCTTTGCTTAGTCCGAACACATGCAAGTCACTCGTGAGGAAGAGAGGGAGGAAGATTGGGGTTTAATGACCCATTGACATCGCGGTCATGAGAGACGGAGCACAAGCGTGGGCTGTTTTCAAGGCTGAGGAGTGAGATAGGCCGTCCCGTTTGAAGGGAACCATCCGGAAATTTGCCTGGAGTGATTTAGGGAAATCACGGAAAATCTAAGTCTGGATGGCCGGACGCGGATTTGAACCGTCGTTCTCCAGAATGCTAATCGATTTTGTTAACACTGTGCCCCTTCACTCGGTAAGACACCCGAGACAAGGTCTGACGAGTGGGTGTTCGAGCATTCGAATTTCATATCCTGTGTTGTTGCTACGGTGGAATGAGCGGTATTGAGACGAGAGTTGTCCCGTGCAACTAACACTTGCTGTCTGAAATCCTAGTCGTTTATTCCTGACTGAAGGGGAATGTGGTTTCTTAGCATATTTCAATATTATTTACTGGTCACTGTTACTGCCCTTTTTAAGTAATGCTTCAAAATTACTCCTTTTCACCCCAATAGCGAAGAAACGGACTTTTCTTGTCGATGGTTGAGTGTGGAAATTTTTTGGTTTTGGCGTGGAGCTGTCGCACTACTCCTTACCCGATTCTCCAGTTTCACGTTGATGATGATGCACTCAGGTTTTATCTCCTGTATCAGTTCCATTTAGAAATCCATTACCTTCGCCCTGGAAAAGGAGAAAAAAGTTACAGGCACTGGCACGGTAATCTCTCAATTTGGCAGGCAATTGACGTCGGCCCCATCTTATTAAATCACGTGGACAATGTTGTTTGCTGAACCAATACTTATATTCAAAACAGTGGCTATTTCGTTTAAAATAATAAGCCTGTTTTTCTTCACAAGCTCTTTCATTGCTGCGATGTTTTCTTCACTGCGTGGTGTGTCTGGCCGAGCGACCGAGCGATTTTAATTTAAGCCTCTTTCAGTCCTTCTGCGCCATTCATATACTTGCTGCACGGGCGGAACACGAATCACCTTGAGTTAGTCCTAAGACACATTTCCACAGGTTTTACACCTTCGCTACTGAGCAGACGTATGACAGATCGCTGTACCAAAGCTTTGCAGGTCGACAATACTGCTGCCATCTTTGCTCTGACACAGCTTCCTTTCCTGTCATTCAACAGGCTGCCAACTGTTCGTTACATGTCGAAACCAAAGATAGCTCCTGCAAACTTCACAAATCGACAGGACTACATTTGGGTATGCAACCTATGTATTGCATCTTTGAGACTTTAATTTGAATCACCCTCAGTTGTTTTGAAAGCACGTGCGTGATTTTTATGCATTTCACACTCTTCTCGGATGTAAATTCAGTAATTGCCATCTTCGATATTAAACTGCGATTAGTCAGTGAAAGAAGAAAACGGCCTCCATCTTGTTGTTCCTGTGTGTGACATACTTCTGTCCAAGTTATGCGGAACTATAATTTGGCGTCGTTTTCGGTACTCACATGTTGAAATCTCCGCGAAGGTTACAACGTGGAACGATATTCTACTTCACTTTGCTGTCTTACAAGACTTGCTGTACTTGATGCGACTGTTTACTGTTATAAGTGCATTTAACTGGACGTATGATTTTGTTTGAGAGCGTGTTGCAAAGGCTGACATCCGTGTTATGTAGCCCCATCTAATAAGAAACGTGTGTAGATGTGTTATCCTTTGCAAGGTTATATTAATGGACAAATGAGCAGGAAGGAGGATATCCTGAGACTAGAGGATGATTCAAAGGAAATTACGCAAAGTAGGTATCTCCATGCAAGCCATTAATCATTAGGCTGATCAGTCGTCCCGGTTTTTCCGGCACAGCCCCGGTTTTCACCTAAATGTCTCAATATCCCGAGAAAAATCACTCGGTTTGTAATCGACACAAGTAATACCGAAACCAAAGGAGATATAAAGCAGCATCACTCAAACCATTTTTCCTAACTGAACTGCTGCCAAATAGGAGTTAATTTTGTGAAAAATGTGTGCGGCGTGTGTTTTCAGTGCTTGCTGAATATCGTTTGGCATCTATACATGTTTGTCCTAACAGTCTGCAGTCAAACGAAAGGGCTGAGTATTGTTTGCATATTTCACTCACTCGGTGACGAAACTCCAAGTCTATCGATTTTTGAACTTCTGGCAGCTGTTCTGACTTAGAAGTGAAAGTCGGCAGATGGTGAATTGCGTGTACAAAGTTACGTACTACCTACTATTGTTTTATTTACTGGAAACTTAAAAAAAATTAAATCACTTATTGATGTTGGCTGTCGTGCTCACAGTAGTTTTAATCAGTATAAGATAGTCTGCCAATTGATTCTGAGGTTAAGTAAGAACAAAACCGGTTGGATGTCTTTTGTTCCTGCTTTCCAGAGGGTCCTGGATGTTTTCGAAGGAACTAAGTCACATTTTTTTCGCTTGACACCTGAGCTCAAAGATCGCTAAATTTCTCCTATAATAACTATTCCCCATCATGGTTGAGAGTTTCAGCAGATCAGTTAGAAGTTTTTGTTGCTACCATTAAAGAAACTGAGCTTCAAAGTATCCTCACTCTCTGAAACTTCGAATTTGATAGTCAGTCGTGTACAAAAGTTAATTTCTAGAAAGGTCAACAGATTCATAAGAAATATCAGTTAAAGAAATGTTGGAAGATCTGGTGAAGGTACGAATTAATACAGAAAAATTCTTCAAATCATTCGAAATATTTTTTGATGAATTACATAAAAAGCTGGACTCCAGTTCTTTCGGCATGTATCCAGATATTCAGCATCTATCTTGGATTAGTTGCGACAATCTGACTCATTGGACTCATTTTCAGAATTCTGTGAGGTTTTGTCTTAGTGTGGTACCCCTCTCTCTGCTTTCAAAGAGATTTCATTTTTAAGAGAATAGTGTTTAGGGGGATATCAACTTCGAAAGCTTTCTAGAAGACACAGGCAGTCTCTGGTAATGACGATCACATACTCTGGCTGCCTGTTCGGGACACAGCCCAACGTTTTCCACTTTCTTTTCCTCTTATGTTTTTACGTTCCCACGCTAGAAACGGCACGCAAAAGACACCAAATGTAAGACCTCTGGAGTGGCTAGAGTATCGTGACGTAAAACTTTTAGACACCAGTTTATGGATGAATTTGACAGTTCCCGACTGTCAGTGTCTGCTTAAAACGCGGGAAACGTTGCTTTTAAGTTGAGTTCGGATTCTGCACTGAGCAGAGCTACTTCAGGCTCTGCTCGCACAGGGGAGACTTCGGCCTTTCTTTGTAGCAGAGTCGCCTTGCGTTTTACTCTCGGCAGACACTTTGTGTTCTGCACGCAGTTGGGACAATATTCGGTCAGGACGCACTAGGCGGAGACTTCTGGGTCAGATCTCGTCCGAGGACGGCGCAGCAGCGGCGCGCGCGCGCGCTCGCTTAGCGAACCATCAGCACCTCCTCCAGGCAGTCTACTCAGAATCCAACGACGGTGAGATTTACGGACACCACCGGAGGTATAGGTTACAATGAGTCTAATAACCCGAAATAATTTCGCTGTTAGGTTCTACCTGGCCAGTGGGGCTGGCACAGTACCATAACAACTTATATTCCAAGCATGAATGCTATCACCGTTGTCGAGTCGCTGATCTGAGTCAGTTAAATTTAATACATGGGAGAGCTGAATTTGCCATTGTGCTTCACTCCCTGAACTTTTCCAACCATTAATCACTTCAGTTTTACCTTGCGTGTGTTTATCATTATTGTCGTTGCGTCTGCAGTAACTTTTACTGAATTACTCGACAATGTTTTTAACGAACTCAGCTTGCGCTCATAAACTCAGGAATTTATCGTGTCCTAAAATTTCATTTGGTAACTAGCCAACCTTGTGAGTAATTAAGGAAACTATGTGATTAACCTCACTCATTGATCCACTGGTGGGCCGAAAATTAGCATTTATTAATTCTGTTGCGCACAGTTTAATTTGCATGGTTCGTCGTGGAAGAGATCTAGATAGATAAATAAGTAGCATCATTTCTCACTCTCTTTAATATCGAGGAGGCGTTTCACAAAGTATAAACAAGTGTTCCGGATTTTTCTCTTAGAGATTTGGTCAGCCTACTAATCACACAAATCGGAGTAAATGACAGGCATGCATCGTAAGTAGGGCATATAGTAAAGAGATCTGTATGCGGCTGGAGATGTTGCACTTCACTAGACTAACAAAGAATTGCAGATATTGATATGTGTAAGAAAAATGTTAGCAAAGATATGTAAGTAAGATAATAACAGGTTGTAAGATTTCCACGACTGAGGAGCTCATTGCTAGCCCATTCGAGCAGATGTAATTTCGATGGATGTCTCACGCGCTGCCTGCGATATGTAAACTACAATAGACTCGCAGACCAGGGAGCAGTGTCGGCTGCAGTAGGAGCAGTGTCGGCAGCAGTAGTAGTTGTAGCTCTCAGTCGGCTGTATGGAGTTGTCGGCGGCGGTCGTGGAGAGCGATGGCGGTGCCTGAGCGATGTAATGTAAGGTAAAAGCAGCCGCGCCAATATGTAATTTGTAACAACTGATTTTTTACTATTGTTATATCAAGTCAGATGTAAATGTTTTTTTAAAAATCTTTTAATAATAATCTTTCTTATAAAAATAGCATTTGACAATTACTCACCAGAATTTAAAGATTTTACTAATTTCTCTTATCCATGGTCATCCAGATTATCGTAAAGAAAAATCAGTTGTTTCCTCTTATACATGACAAATCCATCGGCCAGCATTGCACTGGGCTGTGCCAGAAAAAATTCTTATAGGAGCAGATATACACGCGTTATCCGGCGACTTCATTGAGGTAAGAATTTTCAGTTTGTTCAGAATGATTTTTCAGGGCCATGACGCAGCATTGCTGACGTCCAGATTTACCAGCTTAGGTTCAAAGTCAGTTAATTATTGAAAGGCTATATATGAGTCACAGTTTTAGTGAGAGGTTAGCCATTTTTTTATTCCAAGGTTACGGAAGTAAACTGTTGGGAGGTTACACTGAATGTCAATGTTAGAATTATACTACTGGCCATTAAAATTGCTGCACCACGAAGATGACGTGCTACAGACGCGAAATTTAACCGACAGGAAGAAGATTCTGTGATATGCAAATGATTAACTTTTCAGAGCATTCACACAAGGCTGGCGCCGGTGGCGACACCTACAACGTGCTGAGATGAGGAAAGTTTCCAACCGATTTCTCATACACAAACAGCAGTTGACCGGCCTTGCCTGGTGAAACGTTGTTGTGATGCCTCGTGTAAGGAGGAGAAATGCGTACCATCACGTTTCCGACTTTGATAAAGGTCGGATTGTAGCCTATCGCGATTGCGGTTTATCGTTTAGCGACATTGCTCCTCACGTAGGTCGAGACCCAATGACTGTTAGCAGAATATGGAATCGGTGGGTTCAGGAGGATAAAACGGAAAGCCGTGCTGGATCCCAACGGCCTCGTATCACTAGCAGTCGAGATGACGAGCATCTTATCCACATGGCTGTAACGGATCGTGCAGCCACGTCTCGATCCCTGAGTCAACAGATGGGGACGTTTCCAAGACAACAACCATCTGCGCGAACAGTTCGAAGACGTTTGCAGCAGCATGGACTATCAGCTCGGAGACCGTGGCTGCGGTTACCCTTGACGCTGCATCACGGACAGGAGCGCCTGCGATGGTGTACTCAACGACAAACCTGGGTGCACGAATGGCAAAACGTCATTTTCTCGGATGAATCCAGGTTCTGTTTACAGCATCACGATGGTCGCATCCGTGTTTGGCGACATCGCGGTGAACGCACATTAGAAGCATTTATTCGTCATCGCCATACTGGTGTATCATCCGGCGTGATGGTATGGGGTGCCATTTGTTACACGTCTCGGTCACCTCTTGTTCGCAATCACGGCACTTTGAACAGTGGACGTTACATTTCAGATGTCTTACCACCCGTGGCTCTACCCTTCATTCGATCCCTGCGTATTCTACATTTCAGCAAGATAATGCACGACTGTATGTTGCAGGTGCTGTACGGGCCGTTCTGGATACAGAAAATGTTCGACTGCTGCCCTGGCCAGCACATTCTCCAGATCTCTCAACAATTGAGAACGTCTGGTCAATGGTGACCGAGCAACTGGCTCGTCACAATACGCCAGTCACTACTTTTGATGAACTGTGGTATCGTGTTGAAGCTGCACGGGCAGCTGTACCTGTACACGCCAACCAAGCTCTGTTTGACTCAATGCCCAGGAGTATCAAGGCTTTGATTACGGCCAGGGTGTTTTTTCTGGGTACTGATTTCTCAGGATCTATGCACCCAAATTGCGTGAAAATGTAATCATATGTCAGTTCTAGTATAATATATTTGTCCAATGAATACCCGCTTACCTTAATGGCGAGTAGTGTATTTATCTGTTGTGAGGTTACAAGGTAAAGAGGGAGAAGAGATCGAGGAGGATTGTAGAATTTGGGTACTGTTGGATAATGTTTACCGAGCACAGGATTTTCCACCTTATGCCGTGCCAGCAGGTGGAGATCGCTTTACTGGCGACCGCTCGTTACCTCTGACGCCCCTTCCGTAAGCACAACAGGTGTCTGCCTAGCCGCCTGCCGCTCTGTAGTGGGGCAGCGAGCCTCCTTAAAGGGCTCACCTGTTGGAATCTTGTCACGTCACGCAGGCCGACCAGGCGCGACGCCGGCGCCATCTCTCGAGTACCTGAAGTATGGGGATTTACTGAACCTCATTTCAAAGGTGGCAGTTACTTAAGATATCTATGGTTAATCAACAACAGTAACAGTCAAGTTCAGAATTAAAATGTGGTTTCTGTGTGACTTTTTGTAAAAAACAAAACGAAGTCAGCAAGAGCAGTTTTCAAAATTCTTTTATTGTTACTTAAGGAAAAATGATTACGCTAGCATTATAGTGCAATACCTTCACGAGTCAGCTGCTTCCATACTTCATCGTCTGTAGAAGCACTGACATCCTTCAACGCAATCGCTTGTTTCTCAAAGGGAACAACTCAACTGATAAATTGGTCAGGAGGAAGTAAAAACATTCCATAATCTAACTTACTAACTAAATGGCGAATTTCTTTCTGATGCTTGAAGCAATTTATTTTCTGGAATGTGTAAGTGTAATATTACCTAGTTCTCCCATTACGGCAACAAACGAGGAAGCAAATATATTTTAAAACAATTATTTATATTACACGAAAAATGCTTTTGAGCTTTGACCATTCAATATGTTTAATATTATCTTTATAAATCTAAGTGTTCACAAAACTGCCCTAAGTGCACGCAAAAATGAATATAAAGCATGTTACAAAAGATGATTTGGCATTCTTTCATAAAACTGTCTAACGTTTAAACAGAAATTAATGCCAAATATGTTACAGAAGCTGATTGGTTCTAATCACTTTTCAGTCATATTCATCCCCTTCTAAGGTCGGACACGTCCTCAGCTCACTGACCTTTCCCGTCATATGATTCCGCCTGAGGAAGCCCGATGTTCTTGTTGGGGGAAAATCTCCTGGCTTTCACTAAGGTGAAGTTGTGGGTTTCGGGACCTCTGACGCAGGGCTTAGGAAGTACTTGCACTTTCTTTTCTGAACTCAAGTCATAATTCAAGAATGGCCGGGGAGCAAATGATACTTTGTCCTGTTTTCTAGTCCCTCTTCCTGTTGTTTCAGCTCAGTGATAACGTTTTGTACAAATGGATCCACAATGTTCCAAAATCCACAAATTCGCTTGTTTTTTCTGCATAAACCTTAAAGCGACCAAGATGTCTGTATTCGATATAAGTGACATATACTGATCTGGAATGAGCACTCAGCCACACATTCACAGCTATCTTCTCACGACACAAAAGTCTGCGGTCAGAGTGGGAAATAGTAATATGTTTTCTCAAATCTGTCACTACTATTAAGAAAAATAACATTCTTATAACCGTATGATTGAGATTTTGACCTTCATACCAGTCTCTGAACAGGTGTGGTTCTCCTATGTTTTTGGGAACACAGCTATCAAAGAAATGGTACAGAAAGGTGCACAATGCATTATGACCTTCACCCTCATCATAACAATAAAACATACCTTCATCTGTTTTCGTGCTATGTATCTCAACATTAAAAACCCATAGGATAATAAAAAGTAATCAATCTTTCCTTACTTTCATTTTTTCTCGTTTTATCATCATTATTTGAGACATAAAACTCTGAATTTCTCATATTAATATTGTCGCCACTGAACCACTATCAAGTCCAAATCCGAAGGCAGGGTCAACACTTAGAAGTGAAAGCACATCTATTACCGACACCAACGTACAGCCAGAACAGTACTCTTGGCTGAGAGTGCAGTTACTTATACAAACATCGAATAGTCCAAGAAGTTAGAATTTATATAACTACCAAATATTCCAGATACACAATCGTTACAAACTTAAGATATTTCTAGAAAGGATAAAAACTAAATAACAATAATTACTGATGGTCAGATTTGAACCTGCGACTGACAGCACGGCGCCTAGCGATGCTACCCTCCACGCCACACTGTTTGCGCAAGAACTTGCGACAGTATTTTCAGTGAAATAGTTAATAACTTTTGTACTATCCCTGTGTTATTATCAAATAGCCAATTGTTTTTTATAGGTTTTAAAGTGACCTTTTATATGTTACGTATATGCACGTGCGTAATAGAGAGACGTAAAAGCAACAACAAAAATGGGAAAAAGCTTTTAATTGTTCATTCTGTTACATGCGTTCAAAATCTTTGAATTTAAATTTTTTGCTACCTCATATTTTATGCTTTAGGGCTCGCATAAGGTCAATGAATAAAATTCTTAATGAAATTATTTCTATCGTTACGCAAATACAGGCCACAGCCTACTGCAGAAACATTCATTAAGAAACTGAAAGCTAACTTTCACTTACGTCACTCTCATTCATTAATACGCTGTAAATCAGAATGTATAATTTGTTTTCCATAGAACTGTGCGAGTGTCTCACAATTTAAGGAAAACTGAATCTGTCGCATAATGGCGGCTTATTGTTGTTGCCAGCGATTTTATTCTCGAAGCTGCAATCTTATGTAAAATCGGAAAATGCTTAAATATTTGCCATGCAGGGTGCTACCATTACGCAAACAACCTCAAAAGTACTGCTTCTTACAATACCACAGATATTAAGCGTCTACTCTCAAGATACATCCAGAGAAGTCTAATATCGACTCTTGTTCAACATTTTATTAAAAAGCCCTGAGGGTTTACTGCACAGTTTACTATCCACAGGCATTACGGCACATCGTTTATTCTTTGCCTAGATAATTACAGTTTGTTTCCAATTACTATCCCACGCATAGTGTTTATCGCATTTTCGTCGTAACACTTATTGAAATACAGGGTGTTTCAACAAGAAATACGTATTACAAAGTATTATTTTGCCCAAATTATCGATCGTTGCGCCTCGGCTGGGCTATTGGAGAAACGAATACATAGTCTAGTTTACATTAATAGTCGCTAGATGTCAGTTGTCTTCTGTTTTGCATTGTAACCGTCATTTGTTTAAAATGGCTACTCCGCATCAGAAATCACTTTGTGTTCTCGAGTTTGAGAAGTGCAATTCCGTGATTACAGTGCAAAGACGTTTCAGGTTGAGGTACCAAATTGATCCTGCGAATGGGTGGAACATTCGCAGATGGTATTGACAGTTTATAGATACAGAATGTGTATGTAAAGGAAAGGGTCCTGGCCGCCCTCGAGTTCCCGAAGAAAACGTTGCACGAATTCAAACTGCTTTCCAACGTAGTCCTTCAAAATCAACTCGTCGTGCCAGTCGGGAGTTACAACTGTCTACAACAACAATTTGGCGTGTTTTAAGACGTCGGTTGGCTATGAAGCCGTAGAGGTTACAGCTGTTACAAGCTCTGCGTCCTGATGACAAACGCAAATGTGTGGCATTTTTTAACGAGATTATTGATGCTATTGACAATGATACCACTTTCGCACAACGCATCGTGCTCAGTGATGAAGCGACTTTCCATATTAGTGGTCAGGTAAATAAACACGATGTTCGAATTTGGGGCCTACAGAACCCACATGTAGCCATTGAACATGTACGAGATTCGCCCAAAGTAAATGTGTTCTGCGCTATATCTCTTTCATCTGTTTATGGCCCATTCTTCTTTGATGGAAACACGGTTAACGGTCATCAGTAGCTTGCTACGTTACAAAACTGATTGTTTCCGAGGATGCACGAAGACAACTTCATTCTTCAACAAGACGGGACACCCCCTCACTGGAGTCACCAAATGAGTGAATATGTGAATGAAACTCTACCGAACCGTAGGATTGGTCGTCAAGGAGCTGGCGACTCGGCATGTCTCAGTTGGGCTCCACGGTCACCGGATTTGACACCCTCTGACTTCTTCCTGTGGGGTTTCTTTAAAGACAACGTTTATGTACCACAACTCCCACAGAACCTGGAAGAGGTGAAGAATCGGATCCATAATGCCATAAGCCGACCGTTGTGGCCAACCGGTTCTAGGCGCTTCAGTCCGCAACCACGCTGTCGCAGGTTCGAATCCTGCCTCGGGCTTGGATGTGTGTGATGTCCTTAGGTTAGTTCGGTTTAAGTAGTTCTAAGTCTAGGGGACTGATGACCTCGGATGTTAAGTCCCATAGTGCTTAGAGCCATTCGAATTTCGTACTGCCATAACATCAGTGACAAAGGACATGCTTGCCCGAGTGTCGGAGGAATTTGAATATCGATGTGATATTGTTCGTGTCGCTGAAGGAGGACATATTGATCATCTGTAATCTGAACTTGAGAGGTTCGTAAATATGTGTGTAAAGTTTCATATTCGTATGTATTAAAGTTTAATAAACATATACATTCGAAATACCTATATTCTTTTTGAAACACACTATATAATATTCACATGTCGCACGTAATGTTCTTCACTGTTCTGAATTTGACATATTGTTTTGTTACATATGACGCTCCATATGGGAGCGCTACACTTTACAGTAAAAATCGCCTAATGGTGATTCCAGGGTTGCACCATGTTTGTTCCTAAAGCGACACAACTCCTGGAGTTGTCCCCTACTAGAAACGCTCCAGAATTAAGTCCATTTTCCACGAGTGGAAACGTAACGATGACGTCCCGTTTAAGTTCCAGTCGATACATCTATGTCTCAAGGAACCGAAACCGACAAAATCTGTGGTTTTAATTTTTGACGAGTTATCCCCCTTTACTAATAAGTGATTCAGCGTAATTGTTAAGCAGTTTCAAAATATACACAGAAATTAAATAAGAATCATTCAGGAAGTAAGTTTTTCACACCTGCGCTGAATCGCTGGCCTGCATTGCGAGGGTCGACTGCGAGACCTTCAGGACGTTACTTACGTATGTGGCACTCTATACTCCCAACCGCTCACACTATCCTTGTCGCAGAGACCGAAAATGACCGCCGTGATTCTATCTTCCGCAGACTGTAGGACGAAACAGACAGATTTAAAATAATTTAGGGAGTTCTTCAAGGGAATATTATAGGCGTTTACTGTTTACAGTATCTGTAAACAACTGGAAAAGATTGAAAGCTACATAAGGCTGTTCGCAGGCGATAATGGCTATACAAAGGTTACAACGGCAGATGACATCAGCGAAATGCAGGATTGCCTGTGGAGTAAGGACAACTGGCGTACGGACATTCAGTAAACCGTGACAAGTTCGACTGTATCATAAAAATGCGACTGGGTAAAAAGTACCTTCATATCAATTTGTTTTCACGGTCAAATCGATCAACATTCTCGCACACAAAATATGGACTGTAAGAAACTGATAAATGTAATCCACAAAAGTAGGAATTTTGTAGTAGAGTCGGGGTAAGATGATCCCTGACAGCTAAGAGCGCTGGTGTCAGTTTTGCGAAACGTAAACTGCTGCAAGCAAAACCAATAGCCGACAATAGAACTGTGACTGAACTGACGCATCGCCATAGAGACGTTTACAAAATCATGTTACGTGATCGGCTGAGGTGTGCATGCAATACTGCTGCGTCCAGCTCACTGCAACTGTCGAGAGATAAACCTACGCCGACTCAACTGTAGGCACCCTGAGAATGAAAAATATCATAATCGGGATGTAGCTCGTAATCTATGGACAGAAACTGCAGCTGCAATGGAAACCACAGGTAGGAGAAATCTTTATCGGACATTTTAGGAATAAATTAAATGAGAAACCTCGAAAAATAATTAATTCGAGTGAGAAGGGTCGCGTATCATAAAGGTACTGTAGCGGATCTTTTTTAGGTTGTTCTAGGTGCACATCCGCTGTCTCCGAATTGTTATTACTGCTTACCTTACTGGTGTTTTTATTTCAGAAAGATGGTGATTCTGCTAGATGTGGTTTGCAAATGTGGAGTATGTCTTCCCACTTTCAGTGCTTAGGTCTTCAGAATATTTTATTCTAAAATTTATGTTTGTATTTCTCACATATGCTGAGCGGCAGTTGTTGAAGATTAAGTGACATACTATATGTCTGCTGTGCAGAGAGTTTGTAATCATGGTTTTCAATGTCACCATGGATCATCTCGATTAAATAACAAAATGTTTCTCTCTTCCTTTGGTTATTCCAGTAACTGAGGAAAGAGAATTCGCCACGTTCTTTTCTTCGAGACAGATGTGGTCGTTCACATGATTTCGCTATCTTTTTAGTAATAGCTGCCGCAATGCATCACTCGTCTCCGGGCAAAGAGGTGTTGTGGCGTCCATCCCCTTCAAAGAGGTTAAAACACTAACCTCCTTGATAGAATAGATGCTAACGTAACCTTAGCTCCTTGAGCCCGCCAAGAACTGATGAAGGAGATCGGACGCATTGTGAGCAAGCTGTCGACTGATGTTTCCGGGCAGTGTGTATGCCTTTTGTAAGGTTTTCGAAATTACTGTAGATCGAAATTCACTCATCTATCACTGTCCATTTAATATGCGATAGAGAAATGATCTTCTGGTGACGTTTTAAATCATTTAACCAGTGCTGATTGTGTTGAGAAAAATGAAACTGAGAATCGTAGGAGCTTTGTCTATCCGAAGGAAAATACCAACATTCTCGTAGTCAGATGTCGTTATGAAATCTCCACAATATTTAATCGGCTCAAGTGTTCTATATCATTAGGTGCAGAGAACTCACTGCTGAGCACTGGCTGAGGTCTTCTATTCATGTTAGTTTAAGTAAGAAATGCGCAGGCCTGAAGGCGTCAAATTCGGTGGCCAATAGCGATGATTACTTGACCGGTAACGGGAAGGCAGCTACGCCACATATCGGGCAATGAACCAAATACTAAGCACGTGCGAAAGAATTTAGCGCCACGGCTGAATTATCTGCTTTCCCTAGTCGGCAAAGACTTTTATGTTCCTTCAACCATGCATTCACACTTCTCTTTGTAGTTCCAATGTAGACGGTACCACATGTACATAGAATCTTGTATACACCACTTACAGACAGAGGGGGACGTTTATCCTTAACGGAACGAAGTGCGTGGCCTATTTTCTTAGTTGGTCTGAAAATCGGTCGAACGATGTGTTTCCTTAAAATCTTGCAGATTTGATCTGTTACTTTTTTGATGAAGGGTAGAGAAACCGTGTTCTTCCATCGCTGTGTCTTATCATTGTCCTTAGGCCTCCTGTTATTCGGTCGCAAAACTCTGTTTATTTCTTTACCCATTGTTCTCAAAAACCTGCTTTAGATGTTTTAACTCGTCGTCCAGGTATTCCGGCGCACAAATCCTTTTAGCTCTGTCCACTAGACTTTTAATTACACCTCTTTGCTGTTGTGGATGATGATTAGAATCCTTATGCAAGTATCTGTCGGTATGTGTAACCTTCTGAAAGACTTTGTTTCAAGCTGCCATCAGTCTGTCTCATAACGAAGACATACAAGAAGGATATTGCATTGTCTTTCTCCATTTCCATGGTACACTGGATTTTAGGATTTATGCCATTTAAATAACAAAAGAATTCCACTAAAGCTCTTTTTCCATGTGACCAAACCACAAATGTATCACCCACGTATCGATACCATCGACATGGTTTCTTATTCGCCTTTTCAAGAGTTAATTGTTCGAATTTTTCCATGTAAAAATTGGCGATCGTAGGACTCAATGGGTTACCCATGGCCACACCATCAATCTGCTCATAAAACTCATCCTCCCATTGGAACTGACTAAAGGTGAGACAGTGTCTGAAAATAGCAATCAAATCTGCTGGGAAAACATACGCTATATAAACCGTAACTTCGTTAAGCGGAATCAACGTAAATAAAGACACTAAGTCAAAACTGACAAGAATATCCTTAGGAGCCAAAGGTAGGCCCTTCATTTTTTTCAATGAAATGACACGAGTCTTTTACATAAGAATCAGTTTGGCCAATATGTGGTTATAAACAAGATGCCAGATATCTTGCTATTTGGTACGTTTGGGAATTAATAGCACTGGCAATGGGTCTCAGAGGAAGGTTAATCTTATGAACTTTAGGTAGGCCATGAAATGTGGGACACATAGATTCACTCCTCAACAAACCTTACTTCTCCTCCTTTTTAATGGAAGTAGATGACTTTATCAGCGTATTTGTTTTCCTCAGTGGTATTTGTTTTGCTTCAGTCGGGTGATCACGTAGAGAAATTTTCGGAAACTGAAGTTTTATGTACTATGACGAACTATCATCCACGGCTGTATAGAGAAGCCATCGAGATATATAAACATGGGGATAATTTTAACAGAAAAGAAGAAGCTATGAACTCAGCGATATATGGACAGTGGCGCTACAGAATCGATGAGAAGTTTTTATCTTTGACGTACTATGATCGATAGTTATATTTTATCATTGCAAGGTTTATCTCTTGCAATCACGTGAAATCCAGACCACGCCCACTTTCCACGGTATTTACGCCGTTCTTCGACGTCCGACTCGTCAGTCGGCAAGACTCAGCACAACCAGGAGCACCTCCGAAGATGTCCAACGTAGCCTTGGACGAAACGTCAGGGATTGAAGAGTTCCATGTACCACGGCCGTACAACCTGGAAGAATTCTCGGCAACAAAGCTTTATATTCCGGCGTAACGAAAATCACCGGCACGAAGAGAAACGCAAGAGCAGAGAAGACTGTGAGGCAACGTCAGCCAATAAATAGCTCGCTGACTAGGACCGCACCAGCGCAGGAGCGGCCTCTATGAGAAGACAGTATAAGCACCGCTCTTGCCAGCCTCGGCCGTACAGTAAAGGGACAGTAGAAGGAGGAAACTGGCAGAGAGGCATAGATGAGCAGTGATATTAACGATAGCAGTGACTTAGGAGCGAGTGTGAATGCTTACATGGACATTGTATATATTGAAGGACACTGTTTGCATGTTGCCCATCGTTTGCGACAACTCTTTGTAAACCGAAAGTTAATTATTGTCAGTCTTCTTTATTGTAATAAAAACTATTAACGTGATATGTTTGAATTTTTGTATAGCTATGCGAGAAGGCAGCTTCCTTTAGGCACCCTGTAAGAGACGAGTGGGCAGGAGCCCACACATTACGCCTCGCCTGGGCCCGTCAACACCGACATTGGACTGCTGATTAGTGGAAAAATGTTTCCTGGTCGGACGACTCCAGTTTAAAATTGTGTCGAGCGGATAGACGTGTATGGGTCTGGAGACAACCTCTTGGACCTTGAATGTCAGCAGGAGACTGTTTAAGCTGTTGGAATCTCTACAATGGTGTGCAGTTTGAGTGATATGGGACCGCTGATACGTCTAGATACGACTCTGAGAGGTGACACGTACGTAGGCATCCTGTCTGATCACCTGCATCCAATCATGTCCATTGTGGATTCCGATGGACTTGGCCAATTCCAGCAGGACAATGCGACACCTCACACGTCCAGAATTGCTACAGAGTGGCACTTTTCTGAGTTTAATCACTTCCACTGGTCGCCAGACCACCCAGACATGAACATTAGCCGGCCGGATTGGCCGAGCGGTTCTAGGCGCTACAGTCTGGAGCCGCGCGACCGCTACGGTCGCAGGTTCGAATCCTGCCTCGGGCATGGATGTGTGTGATGTCCTTAGGTTAGTTAGGTTTAAGTAGTTCTAAGTTCTAGGGGACTGATGACCACAGCAGTTAAGTCCCATAGTGCTCAGAGCCAGTTTTGAACCATGAACATTATTGAGCATATCTGGGATGTCTTGTAACGTGCTGTACAGAAGAGATCTCCAGCTACTCCTACTCTTACAGATTTACAGACAGCCCTGCAAGATTCATGGTATCAGTTTCCTCCAGCACTACTTCAGACATTAGTCGAGTTCATGCCACGTCGTGTTGCGGCACTTCTGCGTGCTCGAGGTGTCCTACACGATGTGAGGTAGGTGTATCAGTTTCGTTGACTCTTCAGTGCAGAATAGAATGAAATGGATCATATTGATACATGACGGAAAACAGATGCCGAAAAAGATAATGAATTGCGACCAACTGGAAACGGAGACCTAGGAGTCCTATTGCGCTGGCCAGTGCACGAATCTATGCAGAGAGAGGGAAAAAGTAGGACGCATTCTGGAGCGCTAAGAGTAACAAGATTTTTAACTGGTTGAGGAAGGGTGTGAGGAACGATGACCAGTGCCTTGTAAGAAAACATCTTACTAGTCGGCACTCACAAGAATTAGTATTCAGCCAGTCAAAATTTGGCGATGCTGGAAAGCACAGAGCTCAAAGTTTTCTTTGTCAGAAATGTTCTGCAGTTAGCTACTTCTCAAAGAGGTCTCTCCTCGGGTAGATTTCACATGCAGATGACTTCTTGAGCTCATCTTCGCCACATCCAGCTCACGTGGCACGAGGGGCTCTCATCTGGCTGAGTTGAACTTAGACGCAGACAGAGAGGAGTTGTTGGTAACAAACCAATGCCTGATTTTGCAATCACTTCAGCATATTATGAGAATGGTGAAATCCAGCCCTAAGAGCGAAGCGAATTGTAGGGAAAGGCGAATCATTTGTAGTGACATTCAGTAATTGCACTTTTCATTTAGAAGATTTCAAAAATGGTTCAAATGGCGCTAAGCACTATGGGACTTAACATCTGAGGTCATCAGTCCCCTACGTTTAGAACTACTTAAACCTAACTAACCTAAGGACATCACACACATCCATGATCGAGGCAGGATTCGAACCTGCGACCGTAGCAGCAGTGCGGTTCCGGACTGAAGCGCCTAGAACCGCTCGGTCACAGCGGCCGTCTTTCTATATGTGTTTCCAGGTTGCTTGCTGAGATGGGACTTCGCGATTTTCTAAATGGAACAGTGTCTTTTCTTGTGACTGTGTTCATAACTGTGATGAAGAGGAGAGGCGAGGGAGAAGGCATCATCTACAAAGCTATAGTCAGTGGTAAACGTTGGCGATTTCGTGCTGCAGCAAAAGAAGTGACCGAGAAGTTAGGTCGCGGCTTCTAAGTGCAAGATGAACAGTACGTGTGCTGCATCCTAGGGCAAAAATCGCATACACTTCTCACTATATATGAGTCGCACAATGTAGTGTGACTGATGGCGGCAGTGGAATCCTAACTGGAGCAGAAATATCGCGGACGATTGCCACAGCGTCCATAACTCACATTCCCGTCGCTGCCGAATTACGACACATGTTTGTAGATACTTCTACTTGCAAGAGGCGTAACGCGATGTTATAACAAATTAAAATAACTCAAATACGATTTCTGAATGAGTAGCCTCCTTAATTCTTTCCTTAGATGCAGGACATAGATGATTTTACTACTATCTACTCCGTGCGGTTGCCCTTATCGGTATACGGTACACTTAATGTCAGTTTGACGTTTGTTGCAAGATACCTTGCAATTCCAACGTCAGTAGTGTATATTACTTAATTTGCCACATGAATAACTACTTTTCGTACAAAATACACTCCATAAATCATGTAAAATACATAAATTGACTACTGTATCTTCTATAGCTGTCCATTTGGGCAGAGACTACTAACATCACATTATGCATTCATTTGCCTACGAACACGGTTGATGAGCTATGTTTTACTGTCAATAAAGCAGAAAATGTTATTCCGGTAGTCTGATTTACAATGTACACGTACAGTGGCAAGTAAGAAATGTGTACGAATACCTAATTGCCCATTGCCGGCTGCAATATGGTTTTCGTCATACAAAGATTGAAACACACCGTTAATCTTGCGGAAGCGTTCCTTACGTTTTCTCTCTGTCTGTCAGTCTTTCTCTCTGTCTCTGTCTCTCTCTATCTCTCTGTCTCTGTCTCTGTCTCTGTGTCTCTGCCTCTGTCTCTCTCTGCTTCTCTCTCTCACTCCCTGCCTCTCTCTCTCTTTGTCTGTCTGTCTGTCTCACTCTGTCTCGTGTAGCCTCCTTTCTTATTTATTTATTTGCTAAAAAAACTTCCTTCTTTCCACTGAATACATACTTTCATTTAATTGTTTTTATTTTTACAAGAGAAGATAAAAACATTTTAGCTGGGAGTAGCTTTTCTAATTTAATAATCCAGTATTAAAATGAGGTAAATAGTATAAGCTATTCAGAATATTTAAATTGTTTACATTCTCATTTGTTAAATAGTTTTCATTGAATCACTCAGTAGCTCGGGACAAGCATATTACATCCGTTCTCATCTAATGGTAGACAAGAAGACAGTTAAGTCAACCATTCTCTTCCCCGTTAACAAGATGACAGCTGATAGGGAACAGATGCACCAATAAGTAGTCAATAATATGTTCGATGGTTAGAATAAACATTCTATTTTACCAGAAACGTTTAATTAGTATTCAATTAGGAAATTATCAGTAAACACCCATCCCCAGTTCTTTAAAGACTAGAATTCCCGTGTTTAAAACGTTGCCTTTCCCGAACTACGCGTCGTACAACGACATAATTTTGCGGGCGCATTCAACGCTATGTGTGGGTAGTGTCTACAAAATGTGTTGAGAACTGAGTAAGTAGTAAGGAATTAAGGATTGAAATCTGATGTCTGATGCTGCAGTTTTATCGTGTACGCGGCGAAAACGTAGTAAGCTTTAAACTTTTTCCTTTCGTAATTTTGTAAGGACGTCATCGAGAAAAAAATCTTTCGTAAGGGTTGGAAACAAAATGTAAAAATGGTTCAAATGGCTCTGAGCACTATGGGACTTAACATCTATGGTCATCAGTCGCCTAGAATTTAGAACTACCTAAACCTAACTAACCTAGGGACATCACACAACACCCAGTCATCACGACGAAGAGAAAATCTCTGACCCCGCTGGGAATCGAACCCGGGCGCGGGAAGCGAGAACGCTACCGCACGACCACGAGCTGCGGACTGAACCTAAATGTAAAGTTTGTTTTAAGTCGCTAAGTGCTCTCATTCTTTACTATTTTATGTATGTGGTCTGGGTAATCTGTGGGTCGTGAGTTACGCTGCCTGAAAGACGTATACACAGTTTCTAACTGTAATAACTGACTCATTGCGGTAAACGCTTAGCATAAAATTATACCTTTTAATAAGTGGATTAAATTTTTCAGTTCGTTCAATAACTGTACGATATATTGAAAATCAGTTTTCTGTTGCCGCTGGGAGCCGTTAGACAAGAAACCTGCAACTTGGACCGCTCACTTTTCCCCCCAAGGTTAGCGGTTTTGTAATGTACCAGGTGGTTATAGCTTATGTGCAGCTACTTACTATGGCACTATGGTAGCGAAACTATGGCACTATGGTAGCGAAACTTGGTAGGTACGCTAATGAACTAATGATGTGGAAGCGATTTCCGCTGAAAAAAAAAAGTTCTTGATTAGGCCATCAGGTGTAAATCTGGAGCTGAGAATACAAGATAGATATAGAAATGTTTACATATGTAATAATTTGAAAATGGAACTTGGGCAGAAATTGGTTCAAATGGCTCAGAGCACTGTGGGACTTAACATCTGTGGTCATCAGTCCCCTAGAACTTAGAACTACTTAAACCTAACTAACCTAAGGACATCACACACATCTATGCCCGAGGCAGGATTCGAACCTGCGACCGTAGAGGTCACTCGGTTCCAGACTGAAGCGCCTAGAACCGCACAGCCACACGGGCGGCCGGGCAGAAAAGGTCAGACAAGTGAGAAGGGCATAATGTTGGTATTATTAACCGCCGCATACACAGTTTGCCCAATAAGAGCAACAGAGACGTCGAGATGCTGTACAGCGCCAGATTTGCACCTCGTGGCCGAAACTAGAACTATTTTTTTTTTTTTTTCGAGCATAAATCAGTTTCGCATTAATGCATTAGAATGTCTACAAAATTTCTCTGCCATGCGGTAGTTACAGCCCACACTGGACCTCTGTCAGTAGCTGTACTTTAAATTACGAGTATAATCACCCCGTAGATTCTGAGGGTCTAGCAAGGAACAGTTGTAGCCGACAGAGGGCAGGGAACAGTTATATCTCATCCGCTACACACAGCTTCTCTGGTGTCGTCAATTAAGATGTATCACTTATGTCGCCACTGTGTCTGGACGCGAATGTGTCTTTCACCGTAATCGTATTTAATTCTGACAGCGCTATTAGTACCGAAGACATTTCTATCGCCGAAGTAACCATTTAGCTAGCGGAGAGGCGGGATTTCAACGTGGTACAGACGCGCGGTCATAAATTCGAGGCGCCTTTTTTCAAGCGATAGCTGTGGCAGCGCAGCCAACTGGCGCCAGCAGCTCGCGCCGCGCTTCCTACAGGGAGCCAGGCGCCGAGCGCCGGGGCGACCCCTGGCGGCGCGCCAGACGCCAGTCGCCGCTCTGACTCACGGCGCAGCGAAAGCCGCAGTCCCGCTGCCGACTTACTGGTTCTTCATAGTCGCCAGACATTCTTGGCACCATTCTAGGATAATTTCATAACACACTGCTTCCCCCTTCATACCGTGTACGTGACCGCCTCTGGGGTTTGGTGGTCACCGTCGCCTGCCATTGTCGTCGAGTTACTAGAGTCAGCTCTGATTTTTCCGTGCTGGAAAGAACAGCAATGAGCTCTAGTCCATATAGTGAGGACTACAAAAATAAAGAATGAAATTTTCATGCAGGCCGTCGGTGTTGCATCAGGTCTTAAGCTGCGTTGCGTAGCCGCGCGGTCTTAGGCGTCCCGTCACGGATCACGCGGCTCTCCCCGTCGGAGGTTCGACTCCTCCCTCAGGCATGGGTGTGTGTGTGTGTGTGTGTGTTGACCTTAGCGTAAGTAGTTTAAGTTAGATTAAGTAGTGTGTAAGTCTAGGGACCGATACCTCTGCAGTTTGGTCCCATAGAACCTTCCCACAAATTTCCAACCAGGTCAAAAGATTTCCAAGAGGCACAGCCTTATTTTTCAGGTCGTTAAAGGTTGTCCCCAATCCACATTTCGTTATTGTTAAAAGATGCGTGTATTTACCGGTCTGCGCTTTTGTTCTTGCTGTATGTATAACGATTACCTGGGTTCAAAATTTTTCTCCTGTGATGTAAAATTTCATTGCCTCACTAATCAGGGGGCGTTTAAAATATATTAGCATACTTCCGAAATATAAAAATATAAAATATTTACATTTTTTAAATTATTAGAGGGAACGACAGTATATCGGAGATTTTAAAAACGATTGTCTTTTAAAACACAAGTTTTGGGACTGGTCTTCATAGCAAGAAGAATGTACTTCGGTTCACCATCACAAGTTCTGGAACAGGCCCACGAAGAGCTAAACTGGGAGTATGTGGCTTAATTTGTGCCTTGAGGAATGGGGTGGTATTCAAATTGGTTGTTTGGTATGTGGAGATTTGTGATGTAGGAGAGAGGGTGTAAAACATGTCGCTTGGAACAGAGATGACTAGGATGGAGACAGCTACGGAGAGAAAAGAAAAGACAAGATGGTAAAGATGGAGGGATTCCTGAAATGAGGCAGGGCAGGAAGGAATGGGTTAGATCTGATACGAAGGACAAAAATTGGGGCACATTTTGTTGTCTGGTATGGGTCACTGTGGATGTAACCTAGGGTGAGGACATGGCTCGAGTGTAGGTGTAGGAGCAGTGGGTTGTGCTGATTTTGGCTCGACATCATGCCACGTTTTGTAACTGGAGTGGAAACGACAGGTTTGTTGGAATCACACTACTGGGTGTATATCGGTGTAGATATGGGGGAGGAACATTTTCTGAGTTAGTACACAGGGGTATTTTCTTCTTTCCTTGTTAAAAGTCAGTTCCCACAACGCGAGCGTGTTGTTAACAGACGTATATAGAGATGCATGGAAGGTGGAATATGGGTGTATGGTGTAGTGGCGCACATGATTTGGAGATAAGAGGGTAGGCTATGGAATGCTGGACTGGCTTCCTAGTTTATGTTCTGAATTCAAAGGTACTCCAAAAGAGAAGTTCTGGGAACTGGCTAATTTGGAATAGGATGCTTGGTGGAGGAAAGTAGATGGATGCAGGAGTTGAGGTCTCTCTAGGATTTTCATTAATTTGTAAAATTTTGGTGCGACAAAGATGGAAACAACATTGGCACACAACCTCCCAGTGCTCTTAGGAGATCCTTGAACCGATACCCTGCGGAAGTTTTTTGTTCGCTGGGTTAATCACCAGGACACGAAAATCTGAAACATCCGTCTAGGACGCGATGTAGTGTTTAAAGTCAAGCTTCAGTATGCATACTCCCCCCTGTTTTTTAGTCGTCAGCCTTCTGATTGGTTTCATGCGATAGTGGTCTACTTATTGGTTCTGAGACTGTTGTTCACTGGCCCATTTATTGAATTAACTACTAATCTAATTGAATTTCACCTTTGTAACGAATAATGTTTCGAAATGTGGTGCTATAGAAGAATGCTGAAGATAAGGTGGATAGATCACGTAACTAATGAGGAGGTATTGAATAGGATTGGGGAGAAGAGAAGTTTGTGGCACAACTTGACTAGAAGAAGGGATCGGTTGGTAGGACATGTTTTGAGGCATCAAGGGATCACAAATTTAGCACTGGAGGGCAGTGTGGAGGGTAAAAATCGTAGAGGGAGACCAAGAGATGAATACACTAAGCAGATTCAGAAGGATGTAGGTTGCAGTAGGTACTGGGAGATGAAGAAGCTTGCACAGGATAGAGTAGCATGGAGAGCTGCATCAAACCAGTCTCAGGACTGAAGACCACAACAACAACAACAACGAATAAAATGAAGAAATGTATATCAGATGTTACGAAAATCTCATGTACTAGACGTTCGTGCCACGCGGTTTGAAGCGCCATGTTACGGATTGCGCGGCCCCTCCCGCCGGAGGTTCGAGTTCTTCCTCTGGCATGAGTGTGTGTGTGTGTTGTTCTTAGCATAAGTTAGTTTAAGTAGTGTGTAAGTCTAGAGACCGATGACCTCAGCAGTTAGGTCCCTTAGAAATTCACACACATTTGAACGTTTTCGACGTTCGCCTAAAGGACTCCTCAACCCCTCAGGCACTGAAGTATCACGGGGTTGCATATGCACAAGGCGTTGCCTCCACGAACTGTGCCGATCGCAACGAGGACGCAGATGGCAGGACAAGCTCCATCGGAGGTCCTCCGGGCCATGGACCTATTTTCTCCTCCGTATTACGTGTGCGGAGCTGGATCGGCACGAATTCCTCCGCGTCCCGGTTACATAGGCGGTGCAAGCCAACACGTCGGCAGTTGGCTCCAATGGAAGCTCTGGGTCAGTTCAGCCCCTCAGTCAAAGCGCGGTCGGAATCCACCTCAGCGGGACCCAGGAGTGCGAGCAATAGCCGTAGAGGGCCATCCACGCCGAACGCTCATTCTCCGTAGTTAGGGATTATCGGTGGCATAGTCTTCACGTCCCGCTTCACTGTGTGTTCCGGGCGTATGCCTGTTAGTGTCTGAGAAGTTGTATTATTTTTTATTGAGAAGAGTTTTTCCTTTGTTATTAAATATTTCCAATATGCTCGTAATAAATCCTTTTTTTATCTGTTATTACTTATTATTGCTTATCGAGCATTTCCCCATGAGAGATATAGCAGAAAGCGTCAAATATTTTCAGACGTGGTAGTATGCATCGAAACATGAAACGGAAGTCCAATAAATGTGGATCCGGAGACACTTTCTTTCTGAGATCAGAACGCTTGTTAAGAGCAAAGTCTCAACGATGCGCTCTTTATAGCAAGTTCAAAAGAGAAATTGAGTCTCTTAGATGTCTCACTTTCATTTTTGTGTCCAGACGATGACCACGCTTTACAAAGGGTGTAAAGATTTCGGATTTTGCACTGGGAGCATTTATTTGCAGCCTGTACAATATTATGAACAGATGGCTGGGTGAAATCAGGATTTTGTAATGAGGGGAGGAGATTTGTTGAGTTTTTCAACACTGGTATTCGTGAGATTGATTTTTTTCGTGGAATGCTTAATATATTCCTACGATATGTGTTCACAGAAGGTACTCACCTAGGTTTTCGTGCATGGCAATGCATCACTTTGCCCTTCAGTGTAAAAAAGACGCACTCTTTGAAAAACGGGAATTGCTCATGAAACGCCATCCAAACGAAAAGGTAACCCATGCTGCTGCCAGTTCTCTTGCATCGGTTCAAAGATTTTGTCCTCTAAAGAAAATACACTATCCTCCTCTTCAGGTGTACAACATGGCCTTCCACTGCTCACTTTTCTGTTATGTTAGAAAACCTGAGTCCATAAGATGCTGAAATGATATCCAGTGATGTGGATATTTGTGACTTAGGTAGCATTGTTTTGCAGTCAACTTCCTTTAGGTAGGCTATAGAAAATCAAACCTGCCTTACACACTGAATCATTTGTTCATACAAACAGCATAATAACATAAAAGTAAAGACATTTGTGTATGCAGGTAATACAACGAGATACACGTAACGAAAAAGTATACGTGAAAAACTACCCGCTCCTGTGCTACGTTTACAGGACTTGATTTTCTTGTTTCGATGAGCACTGTTATCTCCAAAATATTCTACAAACTTTTTAAGGCTCTATATTTTATGGTATAATAAAGAAGGAAGGCATTATTTATCGATCTATTGAAACTGTTACAGGGTGCTCCATACGACTGCAGCACAACTTCAAATCACAAAAATGGTTCAAATGGCTCTGAGCACTATGGGACTTAACATCTGTGGTCACCAGTCCCCTAGAACTTAGAACTACTTAAACCTAACTAACCTAAGGACATCACACACATCCATGCCCGAGGCAGGATTCGAACCTGCGACCGTAGCGGTCACGCGGTTCCAGACTGAAGCGCCTAGAACCGCACAGCCACACCGGCCGGCGTTCAAATCACATTTGTATTTATATTTATAATAAGGCTTTCTGCACGAAAACTGCTCGTGGTGATAGAAATATTATTCGTTGCTAACCATGATCTCGTAGAAGCAACAAGATGCTCTCTCTCTACATCGAACTCCATGATACTGAAACATGAAGGCTTGTCTACGTTGCTTACTTTCTCTCTGTTATCTCACATGGCTTAGTATTTTGGGGCAACCCTGTTCAATTACCGAGAATATTTCCAACTCAGAAAATATCTGTTACACTAATCTACTGTGTCAATATGTGAACTTTGTGTAGGACGTTGTTCGGGTGTCTTGCAGTTCTATCTCTACGATGCCTGTGCGTATATTCGATCATACGGTATGTTGTTGACAGTATTACCCATTCAGAAGAAACTGCAACACCCATCTAGTGGACACTAGGCGGAAAATCTATGGACACTTTGATAAAATTTCCTTAAGCGTTGTACAAAACGTGTGCACTATGGAGCAGGTTTCATTTTCAATAGGCTATAACACAAAAACATAGTGCCTCATGATTCAACAACACAGTGCATCACAATTTTTCACTTAATTCTGAAGTATTTTCTTATATATGTATGTACTTCATTACTTTTGTCACCCTTCCCCCTCCCCCCTCCAAAACTCCCTTCCAATACAAAGTTGGTGATCCCTCGATGTCTCACAATGCGTCACACCAACCGATGGCTTCTTCTAGTCACGTTGTGCCACAAACTTCTTTTCTTCACAATTTTGTTCAGTACCTCCTCAAGAGTTAAGTGATCTATCCATCTAATGTTCAACATTCTTCTGTAGCATCACGTTTCAAAAGTATCTTTTGTTTTTCGTCCATGTCTCACTTCCATACATGGCTGCACTCCATACAAATACTTTCAGAAAAGACTTACTAACCCTTAAATCTATATTCGATTTTAACAGCCGGCCACTGTGACCGAGCGGTTCTAGGCGCTTCAGTCTAGAACCGCGGGTCCGCTACGGTTGCAGGTTCGAATCCTGCCTCGGGCATGGATGTGTGTGATGTCCTTAGGTTGGTTATGTTTAAGTAGTTCTAAGTTCTAGGGGACGGATGACCTCAGATGTTAAGTCCCATAGTGCTCAGAGCCATTTGAACCATTTTTTGATTTGAACAATTTTCCCTTCTTTAGAAACGCCTTTCTTGCCATTTCGAATCTACATTTTATATCCTCTCTACTTCGACTGTCACCAGGTATTTTCCTTTACTGCTTGATCAATTTACAGATTGAACACCACCGGGGATAGGCTACAGCCCTGTCTCACTTCCTTCTCAACCACTCCTTGCCTTTATGCCCTCGATTCTTGTAAGTGCATCTGGTTTCTGTACATGGTATAAATAGTCTTTTTCTCTCTGTATTTTAACCCTGCTACCTTCTGAATTTCAAAAGCTTTCTGTAAGTCTTCAGTTGCTATATACGTACGTTTCCGTTCCTTTAACCTGTCTTCCAAGAGAAGTCGTGGGTCAGTATGTCTCATGTGTTCCTGCATTTCTCCAGACTCCAGACTCATCATCTTTGAGGTCGGCTTCTACCAGTTTTTTCCTTCTTCTGTAAATAATTAGTGTCACTGTTTTGCAACCATGAATTATTTAAGTAACGGTTCGTTTATATACAGACTTACGAACATCTGCTTTCTTTGGACTGACTGGGAATTATTACATTCTTCCTGAATCTCAAGGTATTTCGCCTGTCTCCTACATCTAGCGCAGCAGATGGAACACTTTTGTCATGGCTGGCTCTCCCAAGCCTATCAGTAGTCCTGATCGTATGTCATCTACTCCAGGATCCTTGATTCGACTTGGGTTTTTCAGTGTGCTGTGAAATTCTTCGCGCAGTGTCATATTTCCCATATCATCCTCACCTACATCCTCTTCCATTTCTATAACGCTGGTTTCAAGTTCACCTCCCTTGTATAGATCCTCTACATTCTCCTTCCACATTTCATCTTCCACTTCTTTGCTTGGGACTGGTTTCCCATCTAAGTTCTTGGTATTCATACAGCTGCTTCTCTTTTCTCCACAGGGCTTTCCAATTTACCTGTAGGTGGTTTCTATATTTCCCCTAGTGAAACATGCTTCTAAATCCTTACATTTGTTCCCTAGCCATTTCTGCTTAGCCATTATGCACTTTCTGAATCTCGTATTTTGGACGCTTGTATTTCCTTTCACCTGATTCACTTGCTGCATTTTAAAATTTACTCTTTTCATCAATTAAATCTCCTGTGTTAACGAAGAATTTCTACTAGGCTTGGTCTTTTTACATATTTGATCCTCTGCTGCCCTCACCATTTCATCTCTTTAAGCTACCCATTCGTCTTCTAGCATGTTCCTTTCCCCTGTCTAATCATCCGTTGCCTAATGCTGCCTCAGAAACTCTCAACAACCTCTGTTTCTTTCAACGTATACACGTCCAGTATCGCACATACTGCTACTAAAACAACACATCTAAATACACTGCCCGGTCACATTAACGTGATCACCTTTCAAAAGCCTGAATAACCACCGTTTATAGTGTGGGCCGTTGCAAGACGTGCAGGAAGCGAGTCAGTGAGGCTCTGGAAGATATTGATAGGGATGTGGAGCCATCCGACTCCAGTGCTGTGGAAAGCTGCAATAGGTTTCTCGTTTGGGGATGCATGGCGCGAACAGCCCGATCGAAGTCGTCCCACAGATTCCCCATTGGGTTAAGTCTGGGGAGTCTAATGACCGAAGGAGTATGCACGTACACTGCGAGTTGTGTGTCACGATGCATTGTCCTGATAGTAGATGCCATCGTTCCGAGTAAAAACGAATTGCATGTAAGGATGGACGTGGTCCCCAAGGATAAATGCATACTTGTGTTGATCCACTGTGTCTTCCGAATGACATGATGACCCAAGGAATGCCCCCTGGCCTTGACCCTTCCGACGATGGTCGCAGGGTGTTTGGTTTCAGACGTTTCACGCCGTACACGTCAATGGCCATCTGTCCGATGTAGCATAAAACGTGATTCGTCTTAAAAGGAAATCTGGCTGCTTTCAGTGGACTCCAGTTGCGGTCCAAATTCCAGTTTTTGTCGCCGATGAACAGCAGTCACCATGGATGCAAGACCCAGGCGTCTGCTGCAGAGGCCCATTTGCAGGGACACTGAGGCGACACTATTGGTTTCACATGAGTGGTCAGTTGCTCAACAGAAGCATGTCTGCTCGCCCGTACACTTATCCGCAGCCATCATTCACCCCTGTCGTCTGCGGCGTGGCGCAACACAGTTGCGTCGGCGCCGGTTTCGAATAGGGCCATTTTGCCATATGCCAAAGGTCTCGCCGTACTGGTAACTTCGGTTCCCGTCGGATCGCCAAATTTAAGCGCTGTAAGCTAGAGACCGAAGATGACACTGCGGTCGGTCGGTACCACTGGGCCTTCCGAGGCGTGTTCGGACGGAGAGAGAGAAAGAAAGATTTTGCCCTGCACGGTGTAGTTTAACCACAGTGGCACGCCAACGGTTTAAAAACTTAGCTGTTTAGGAAACGCTTCCATTCTTGGTCCGAAAAACAAGGAACATGCACTGTTGGACGCCAGTTAAATAGCCCCGTTTCCGCATTAGATTACGACTACACTGTTTTCCGCATCACCCGCCTCCCCCCCCCCCCCCCCCCGCCCCCCGCGACACCTCGTTTCCCCGGCACGCTTTATATTAATGCATATATGCAGATTCCTCTGATGTATTATAGTATTCCAATCTGATCGTGATGCACAGATATATCTTGCATGCAATCACTGCCTGTACTTCGAACTCTTTAGTGAATGAAAGCTATAGTAAAGTATATCACTGCCATAAGTGTTGTGTATGTCTGGACTGGAATGCCACCGGCAATGTGTCTGGATCAGAAATATATAGGCTGACAGCCAGTTATTTACAAGAGAACTACCACAGCGGCAGGCAATCAGAAAAAGAACTTGGTCACGCATTCTTGTTTCGTTCGTGGGTGTCATGTCTCTCTGCGGACAATTACAGCTGCTAACATATCTGTTATGATCTGTTTCCTTCGTGCGCTTTGTTCCTTTATGCTTATTCTTTATAATGCGCAAGAGAATGTCTGCCGCTAACAGAGAAAGTGAGCAAGAAATCTCGACGCTATCACGATCCTGCAAGGCGAAATCGAAACTGCAGGTTAACATGAAATGTACAAAGGAATTCATTATGGAATTGTTCAGCTGTTGGGGCCGTGAGTATATCTGGGCGTGCGGGCAGCTGTGGACAAACTCGCCCGTTTCCGTGTGTTAAATGTGAAATACTTTGTTACTTTGATCCAGGTGTAATGCTTCGTCTTTAGATTTTTACTGGTATAGTTAGTTTGAGACTGTCCGCCTGCTTATCTGAGTGGTAATGCCTGCCATGCAACGGGCCGGGGCTTAATTCCCGTCCGCGTTGAAGATTTTCTCCGCTCGTGGACTGGGTGTTGTGCTGTCGTCAACACCGATACGCAAATAACCCAATGTGGTGACGCACGAAATAAGACTTGCAACTTGTCGGCTGAACTTCCCGGATTGGGGCCTCCCGGCCATCCATGCCACACTATGATTTCAGGTTTTCGGTTTGGGCCTAGTACCAGTTGTGTAAGAAAAATAATGAGATTAATTTTTTGTATACGAAAGTTTTTTTTTTTTTTTTTTTTTTTTCAGACAACAATATCGCCCCCTTCGAAATAGTTCCCTTCGACTGTTGTACATCGGCGGAGTCGTTGCTCCCAGTCTCCTTGTAGCAGCACTGGTAGGGCCTTCACATGTTCATCGCATTCTTTTGAATGTTCTCAAAAATGTTCATTTGTGTGTGAAATCTTATGGGACTTAACTGCTAAGGTCATCAGTCCCTAAGCTCACACACTACTTAACCTAAATTATCCTAAGGCCAAATACACACATCCATGCCCGAGGGAGGACTCGAACCTCCGCCGGGACCAGCCGTGAATGTTTTCCACGGGCCCACAAAGTGCCCTTTTAAAATATTGTTCAAGTTAGGGAAAAGAAAAAATTGACAAGGACTCTGATTAGATGAACGGGGGCGAAGGGGTCGTGGAACAACAGGAATGCCTTTTGTGATCAAAAATTGTGTGATGGAAGTGGCCGTGTGGCATGAGCCGTTATCATGATGGAGCATCCACTTGTCTGTAATGTACGGTCCCACTCGATTCACTCTTTTGCTGGCCTTTCAAGGACATGTATGTGAAGCACTTGGTTGACTGATTTGGGAGAACAAATTCTTTATGCACGGTACCCCTACTATGAGAAAAGCAAATCAATATTGATTTGATCTTTGATTTGCTCATTCGAGCTTTTTTCAGTCGAGGAGATGTCTCAGTGTGCCACTCCTCACACTCAGGATCGCACTAAAAAAATCCAAGTTTCATCACCTGTGAAGACACCACTGGGCCATCCGTGGTCATTAGCAGTACTCTCAAGAAGATTATTGCACACGTTTCTTCGGATGTTCCTCTCCCCTGTTGCGAGGCTTCTTGGCACCATTTTGGCACAAACATTCCGCATGTGCAAAACTTTGGTCAAAATTTGATGTACGGTGAAAGTGTTTGAGCGGTCAGCCATCATCCATAGTGTTAAACATCTGTCTGATCTCACAAGAGCATTCACACACCAGACGTTTTCGTCAGATTTTGGAACTTAAAGGTCTCCCTGAGCGAGATTCAACATGTTCTCGGCCTCCCAAAAATGATTTGTGCCAGCGAAAAGCTTTGCTCTTAATAAGGAACGTTCCCTGTTGGCCTGTTTCAACTTTTCGAAGGTCACACTCGTTGATTCCCGGCGTTTAACACATAACATGATGGCATAATGTTGCTCCAAATTCCTCTGTTCAATCTATGTAAAACACAAAAAAACCAATATCACTGATGGCGCTCTCAAAAATCACGTGCTACACGGAACTGAAACTCGGACTGGTCATCTGGAAACTATGAACACGCCGGTCTACACAAGTAGAACAAGGGAACGTTGCCAGATCGCTCCATTAGTTTCAGTCTCATTGCATTTCTCACACTGCTCGTATATCTGCTGATTGCTATGATGAATTTCTCACAAATAACTGCCGCTAAACTAACTATTTTTCAAATTATTTTTGCTTAGTTAGTTTTTAATTGTTTGAATCAACATTACAGCCATTACTGAAACTGTATTTATTTAATAAAATATCTTGTACTATCTTTTGGTGCTGCTGGCCAAGTATACTCATTGGATTGGATTGAAGAGTTCCTAGATAACAGAACACAGCATGTCATTCTCAATGGAGAGAAGTCTTCTGAAGTAAGAGTGATTTCAGGTGTGCCACAAAGGAGTGTCGTAGGACCGTTGCTATTAACAATATACATAAATGACCTTGTGGATAACATCGGAACTTCACTGAGGCTTTTTGCGGATGATGCTGTGGTATATCGAGAAGTTTTAACAATGGAAAATTCTACTGAAATGCAGGAGGATCTGCAATAAATTGACGCATGGTGCAGGGAATGACAATTGAATCTCAATGTAGACAAGTGTAAAGTGCTGCGAACTCATATAAGGAAAGATCCTTTATCATTTAGCTACAATATCGCAGGTCAGCAACGGGAAGCAGTTAATTCCATAAATTATCTGGGAGTAGGCATTAGGAGTGATTTAAAATGGAATGATCATATAAAGTTGATCGTCGGTAAAGCAGATGCCAGACTGAGATTCATTGGAAGAATCCTAAGGAAATGCAAATCGAAAACAAAGGAAGTAGGTTACAGTACACTTGTTCGCCCACTGCTTGAATATTGCTCACCAGTGTGGGATCCGTACGAGATAGGGTTGATAGAAGAGATAGAGAAGATCCAACGGAGAGCAGCGCGCTTCGTTACAGGATCATTTAGTAATCGCGAAAGCGTTACGGAGATGATAGATAAACTCCAGTGGAAGACTCTGCAGGAGAGACGCTCAGTAGCTCGGTACGGGCTTTTGTTGAAATTTCGAGAACATACATTCACCGAGGAGTCAAGCAGTATATTGTTCTCTCCTACGTATATCTCGCGAAGAAACCATGAGGATAAAATCAGAGAGATCAGAGCCCACACAGATCTTTCTTTCCACGAACAATACGAGACTGGAATAGAAGGGAGAACCGATAGAGGTATTCAAGGTACCCTCCGCCACACACCGTCAGGTGGCTTGCGGAGTACGGATGTAGATGTAGACACTTTGTTTGTTATGACATGTCAAGGCGTTTGAAAGTTACTATTTTTAAAGAACAAAGGTATGCCTATGATTTATCGTTTCTGGCTAACATTCTAATGGACCTACAGTATGGGTATTTGAACACGCTTCCTCACCTCGTTTTTGTGTTTAATGTGATTCTAATACCTATTACGAAGCTTTATTAATTATATTTTTCCCATCATATTGGCCTCACTCCTGTTCCGCTTTGAAATGGAACGGCCACTTGCCGAGGAATTCCACAGGCAGTAGCCTCCCAGTTAACGTGCGGCCCTGCTGACGGCCGCAGTGGATACCTCGCCAGTAGCAGAGGCTCGGCTGTCCTCTGCTAAATTATGACAGCAGCAGTGCAGCAGTGTGCCACCTCCCCGCTTGCTCCCGGACTCACGCCGCGCCTGGTCGTCCGTCAGTGCTGCGCACGTCAACTACGTTTGACATGTCACACACTAACTGGTCGCTGTCGTGCATTCTTAATCCTTGTGACAACTCAAAATTGTCTGCCCCTAGTAGCTGAGTGGTCAGCGCGACGGAATGTCATACCTAACGCCCCGGGTTCGATTCCCGGCCTAGTCGGAGATTTTCTTCTCTCATGGACTGGGTGTTGTGTTGTCCGTATCATCACCATTTCACCCCCATCGACGCGCAAATCGCCGAACTCGAAAGCCTTGCACCAGGCGTAGGGTCTACCCGACGGGAGGACCTAGCCACACTGCATAATAATAATAAACTCAAAATTTTTGTGTTCTCAGTCACCACAACACAAGATTTCCTCTAGTAATCTGACACTGCCACTGTTTTTCCTGATCAGGGAAGCGGATGGGCCACGTTCTGATTTCAGCGTTCTGATGAACTTATTACTTGGCCAGGTGCGAAAAGGACTACCGCACTGAGGGTTCCGGGACTTCCAAGACTTTCGAGAATGTTTTAGTTTTAGTTTTGAACTCGGATAGCAAATGATGAAAGGAATATTTTTTTCGTGTGAAACAACTGCAAATTAACATTTTTTTGATTTCTTCTCCCTTTATTTGTATTATGGAAAGCTGCTTCTTTCCAAATTTCTTGCTTCTAGGTCAACGGGGGACGTACACTATAGCTTGTAAGGAGGGATCTTTACAGATGTTCAGACAGACAGTCGGACAAAAAAGAGGAAAAATAAAACAATATTTCTTCATATGGTGCAGTTACAAATTAACTACTTTCCTCTGGTTGTGCCGTGAAACCTTGCTTGTTGCCAACTTTCGTGACTGTAGGGCGGTGGGAAGTACCCTACAGGTTTTGATGGGTCAGTTTGCAAATATCAGTACATGGACATACATGGCGCTATCTTTTGACTGACTGCCTACATACCGCAAACTTTCGTATGCACCATGTATTTTAACTTGATACTTCTAGCAGTTCCTGAGACAAAAGGGGTCTTAACATGCGGACGACCAAACTGTCAGATAATAAATGACATTTTTTTTCGTGGTGATGATTACAAATTCACAATGTCAGGATTTTTTCCTTTACTTAAACTGTGAAACTTTGTTTCTTGTCAAATTTCAGCGTTCTAGGCTAGCGAGAAGTGCCCTATAGGTTGTGATGAGTGAGTTCGTTAGAATCAAAATATATGACATAAATGACCGTATCTTTTGACTGAATTGACTGGGAAGCTTAAATTTATTACACCGCCAAGGGACCATAAACGTTTTTGTGTGACATAAATTTCAACTTGATACATATGCTCGTTCCTGAGAAAGAAGGGCCTTAACAGAGGGAAAGAGAGTCAGACAGGTAACAAACAACAAAAAACGGTTTTTGATATGATATAATTACAAATTAACAAGTATCGTATTGTTTCCTTTAGTTGTACCGTGAAACCTTGCTTCTTGCCAGATTTCATGTTTCTAGCCCAATGGGAAATTTCCTATAGGTTTTGATCAGTGACTTGGCGAGTATCAAAATGTGTGATATCAAAGGCCGTATCTTTTTATTGTACTGACGTAGAAGATTACTTTTATCAAACCGGCAAGGGACCGTTGATCTTAGTATGAGACATAAATTTCAACAGGATGCGTCTACCTGTTCCTGAGAAAACGGGTTTTCAACGGACAGACAGACAAAGTGATCCTATAAGGGTTCCGTTTTTATCGATTGAGATACGGAAACCCTAAAAAACCTCCTGCTCATTGCAGCAGATGTCGCTCCCGCTCACAGATCCTATCTTCTCATGACAACGAAGATGTACAGCACGACACCATTATGTAAACTGTTTTATTATGAAAGCAGTAACAGATTTTGTACAAACGGAGCCTGAGTGGCCGAATATCGACATTCCTCATGCGAAAAAATTTTGCGAAGTAACCTATCGAGGTGGTGAAATGCTAAAACAATGAAGTTATATTCGAATAGATGGCAGTTCAAGTTTGTATCCGTAATTTGTCTGAATTTCTTAAGTGAATACCGGGATGTTTCCTTCGAAAGGACGCTACTGATCTCCTTCTACATCTACATACATCCTCTGCAATCCACCATTCGGTGCGTGGCGGAGGGTACCTCGTACCACAACTAGCATCTTCTCTCCCTGTTCCACTCTCAAACTGAACGAGGGAAAAATGACTGCCTATATGCCTGTGTACGAGCCCTAATCACTATTATCTTATCTTTGTGGTCTTTCCGCGAAATGTAAGTTAGCGGCAGTAAAATTGTACTGCAGTCAGCCTCAAATGCTGGTTCTCTAAATTTCCTCAGTAGCGATTAACGAAAAGAACGCCTCCTTTCCTCCAGAGACTCCCACCCGAGTTCCTGAAGCATTTCCGTTAACACTCGCGTGATGATCAAACCTACCAGTAACAAATCCAGCAGTCCGCCTCTGAATTGCTTCTATGTCTACCTCAATCCGACCTGATAGGGATCCCAAACGCTCTAGCAGTACTCAAGAATAGGTCGTATTAGTGTTTTATAAGCGGTCTCCTTTACAGATGAACCACATCTTCCCAAAATTCTACCAATGAACCGAAGGCGACTATCCGTCTTCCCCACAACTGCCATTACATGCTTGTCCCACATCATATCGCTCTGCAATGTTACGCCCAAATATTTAATCGACGTGACTGTGGCAAGCGCTACACTACTAATGGAGTATTCAAACATTACGGGATTCTTTTTCCCATTCATCTGCATTAATTTACATTTATCTATGTTTAGAATTAGCTGCCATTCTTTACACCAATCAGAAATCCTGTCCAAGTCATCTTGTATCTTCCTAAAGTCACTCAACGACAACACCTTCCCATACACCACAGCATCATCAGCAAACAGCCGCACATTGCTATCCACCCTATCCAAAAGATCGTCAGCGGACCTACCACACTTCCCTGGGGCACTCCAGATGATACCCTCATCTCCGATGAACACTCACCATCGAGGACAAGGTACTGGGTTCTATTACTGAAGAAGTCTTCGAGCCACTCACATATTTGGGAACCAGTCCAATTTGCTCGTATCTTAGTTAGGAGTCTGCAGTGGGGCACCGAGTCAAACGCTTTCCGGAAGTCAAGGAATATGGCATCCGTCTGATACCCTTCATCCATGGTTCGCAAGATATCATGTGAAAAAAGGGCGAGTTGCGTTTGGCAGGGGCGATGCTTTCTAAAGCCGTGCTGATGCGTGGACAGCAACTTCTCTAGCTCAAGGAAATTCATTATATTCGAACTGAGAATATGTTCGAGAATCCTGCAACAAACCGATGTTAAGGATATTGGTCTGTAATTCGAGTTTCTCCCGTCTCTAATGACCTCGTTGTCGACCGGACTTTAAGCCCTAATTTCCTTCCTCCTTTTTGTAGCACCAACACTTGCAGAGTGGTAGCACACGTAGGAAGCGCAGTCAGTAAGCAGGCGTAGCCAGCACTCACTGCGGACTGCCTGGCAGTACACAGTGCAAGACGCAGGCGGCGCCGGGCCGGCCTCTGGACTTTGATTGGCGCCACCTCCACTCCCTCTTCCCTCCTCCCCTCTCCCTTCTCCCATCACCCTTGTAGCTTATTGCTGCCTGGCCGCGGATCGCAGTCAGACCAGATTTCCCCTGGGCACCGGCCCATTAAATTCGCCGCTGTTTCGCGTGGCCATGCCTGCAGCTCTCCACCAGCGCAGGAACTAGCTTAAAGGGTGCCAAATGGCATTGTACTGCGTCCTATACGGAATACAATAGACCGCGACTGTGCTTTATCTTTTTTCACACGTGTTATGTTCTAACATTGGACTCGCAGGCAGAAATTTGTATCACTTGTATACCAACTGTAATTTCCTGATGTCCACGTCTTTCTCGCGGTATATTCGACTGTCGAAACAGCCCAACGATCTCTTCATAACTTCATCAACTTCTCCTGCTTGTTTACCTCTCATTCATCCTGCAAAAATCATAGCAGTTTTTTAGGGTTCCGTACTTCAGTCAATAGAAGCGGAATCCTGATAGGATCACTTTATTGTCCGAAAGTCTGTGTGTCTCTCTGACTGACTCTTGAAAACTCTTTTTCTCAGGAACGGGCACACGTATCAGGTTCAAATATATGTCACTTACTACAGTCTACGGTTCCTTGGCGGTGTAACAAATTGAAGCTTCTAAGTCAATGGAATCAAAAGCCACTGCCATTTATATCGCATATTTTAATACTCGCAAACCTGCCGATCAAAACCTACAGAGTACGTCCCTTTGATCTAGAATCATGAAATCCTACAAGAAGAAAGGTTTCACAGTACAAGTAAAGGAAAGAATCCGAAATTGTTAATTTGAAACAATATCACCCAAAAGTTTTTTTTTTTTGCTGTCCGAATGTCCGTATGTCCCTCCGTCTGTTAATACCCCTTTTCTCATAAACGGACAGGTCTATCAACATGAACTTTATGTCACATACTGAGGTCTGTAGTCTTTCGGTTGTGCAAAAAACTTATGACTCTAAGTCAATGCAGTCAATAGATACGGCCATGTATGTCACATATTTTGATACTCGCACATTCACCCATTAAAACCTAAAGTGTAGTTCCTGTTGACCTAGGATCATGAAATTTGGCAAAAAGCGAGGTTTCACAGAACAATTAAAGGAAAAAAACAAAATTCTTAGTTCGTAACATGATTGTATATCACACGAAAAAATATTTCTTTTGTCATTTGTTATCCGACATCAAACTTGAAATTAAGACATTCTCGAAAGTCTTCGAACCCCTAGGATCGACATCTTGCGAATATCAACGACGATAACGGGAAAAAATAGTCGAGATTCTCGATTTCCGGAATGGATAAATTGTCGACATTCATGGCTCTGTACGGACCCCTAAGTGCGCGAGTCCTACTCGCAACTGGCCTAATTTTTTTATCAGTGTGTCAACGGATTTGATGCTGTCCTTCAGTTTCTCCTAGCTTGTGTTAATCTTTCTATCCTATATAACCTGTTTTAGGCATTCTGTATGTATGTGCATCTATTACTTTTCCCGTATGCTACTCCTTCCAGCAACAAGTTAACTGTTCACTGACGCCACCAGACGTCCCATTCGTCTGTCCCATCATCTGGTAAGGGTTTACCAAAGACCTCTTTCCTCACGTATTCTTTTTAGCACTTCGAGTTTCATATTTTAACGTTCACTTGATTTTTACATTTTTCGGTAGCACCATATTTCAAATGCCTACAGATCCATCTTTTGCATATATCCAGTGTTTCGAGTTTCTTTTACTTACAGTGTTGTGTACTGTTGTTGGAAGGGCCGAAGGACATGAAAGGGAAGCAGATGTTGTAGAGGAAGTAAGGTAGGGTCTTAACCTATGTCCGATGTTATTCAATCTGTACAGTGAGCAAGCATTAAAGAAAGCCAAGGAGAAATTGGCAAGGGAACTAAATTTCAAGAATAAGAAATAAAAACTTTGAGGTCGCAGTAGGCAAAGAATTTGGAACAGCAGTTGAGTTGAATGGATAATGTCTTAAAACGATATTATAAGATGAATATCAGCAAAAGTAGAGCAACAGTAACGGAATGTAGACGACTTAAATTCTCCACGAGAACGACATTCGATGATGGGGAAGTTAACGACCCGTTCGAAAATACATATATGATGACGAAATAGTTCACAGGCAAATGGCCGAATATCAGTGTCCAACAGGCACGATATTTTGGATAGCGACAACGTTGCCATCGTTAGCTGCACAGCTGAATAGATGGCCTAGGAAGTGGTACAGGACTTTTTCTTTTCGCCCCCCTCTTCCTCTCCCCCTCTCTCCCACATGACGCTCTGTGCGCAGTCGCGCCCCAGCATCTGCTTCCTATTCCTCACGCCGACATGTCGTTCTGTCCATGGTTAGCGCCCAGGGATGCGTACTGGAGGCGTCTCGTCTGTTGAGATGTCTGACCCCAAGTCAGTTCGTTGTGGGATATCCCCTATTCTTAATCAGACTGTGTGCGGGTTTCCAGGGACCTCTAACGACGTATCAACATTGATCAGCTGTTCTTTTACTCGAATCTCGATAGACTATTTAAGAGGGGCTGTTCAGCAAATTGACCGAAAATGTCAATTTTCAATTTATTTTATATTAGTAGAACTCATGGATAGTAAGTTTCCAAAGTTTCAATGATGAAATCACTTCCGACATTTCCGAAAAATAAATGTATGACGCGACCTTCCTGTCACGCTCACTTTGTGAAGCAACACTTCAATACTAACTTGGTGAGCAAGAATTTCGTGAATTACTTTCACGAAAACTTGCACGAGATGCATCTAGAACGCTGTGATACACACTCTTTGGTTTTATAGGTCATTATGACACTGTTCCGTAACTTAGAAACGATAACAAACCAGTTGCTTTGTTTATGAAGAAGAAATCCTTGTTTGCCTTGTGCTACTGACGGACTTTATCCAGAATTGCAACTTAGAGATGCAATTCTTGTATTTAATAACGGTACCGTAGGGAACCATTAGATAGGACATTTCACTCACAACATCTAGAGAAAAACACATTTACAGCGCTTCTCTGCAGCTGAAAAGTCAGTTGAAGACCTGGCAAAGGAAAGAAGGCAGAACAAAAGCGATGAGTACAAATCCAGGGAAAGGGGGGGCAGTTCTGAAGAGGTGAGATAAGAAAAAAACGTTAGGTTGAACTTTAAATAACAGTTCCCAAAACTGTGTTTTTAAAGTTTATGCACCCTTTTCTCAGCATCTCTGACTGCTCGAATTATGAAATTTTGTACATTTATTCCTATATATCCAATACATGCAGTCTCATGAGTAAATTTTGAAATTTTGAGTATAAGATGAGATACGGGGCAAAGTGCTTGGAATCTTGCATGAATCTTATATTATACCTACAAAATTATAATTCAAAATTATAAACTCCTCCTACTCGATGTACCCAAAAAACCTCTTGAGAGGAGCTTATCGTATGGAAACAGAGAAAATTTTGTAGAAATTTCTTGAATAGTTACTGAGAAAACGTACATATATTATGTTACGAAAATAAAATGTTTAAATTTAGTAAAAGAAATTAAATGTATATGATCCAAGGAACATAACAGTAAATCTGTTAATTTAATGTAAAGTGTGGTACAAAATTTCATTGCGGTGTTTTCAAAATTGTGGATTTGGTGCCTCTTTTAAATAGTGTGTGTTTCTCATGAACGGCCCTCTTTATCGATAGAGTTTCAGAAGTGAGAAGTCTGTGTCAGAACGCAAGTAAAGTCATAACCAGTTCTGTGTAATTCCAATAAGCAGTTTTCCGCTACTGGAGCCTTGTTTGGTTAATCCAGTCTGGTGTGTCGATGATGTTTGCAGCAATAATCTTCTACAGTACGCACTGCGTGACCTATGCATGTCGCACCACAGTGACAGGAGATCTAATAGGTCCAGGACTTCTATAGTCTGAGGTCGACCTTGACACTACCAAGCAGTGCCCGTGTTTTAGCTGATGGGCAGAAGACCGTTTTAATTTGGTGTCTCAGGCGAATTGATTGCCACTTTATATAGCCGTTCTTCCTGAACTCCGTCCTCAGATGTTCAAGTTCTTGGTCGAGACTCTCATTGTCGGAGAGGGTGATAGCCCTGTCTACTAATGTTTTGAGCATCCCATCGCTTTGCACAGGTTGGTGGCAGCTGTCTGCGTGTAAGTATAGGTTGGTATACCTCTTCTTACGGTAAACATGTCTGGGTGTAAGAACGCCAAGTCATTGGTGGTGATGGCGGGGGGGGGGGGGGAGGGGGAGGGGAGGTGAGAGGGAGGGGGGTGAGAGGGAGGGGGGAGGAGATAAGTCATGAGCCAGCTCCTAGGCAATCAATTCATCAGATCACTTGCAGATGGCAGCGTGATCGCTTGCTGAAATATTGTGCCCCTTGGACACTGACACCCGGCCGTTTACCTGAGAACTACTTCGTCATGAATTACGCTGGAAGCTGTTGAAGAATCACTACACATTTGAAGTTTCTTTACGCCTGCCTTTCTAGAGCTTTAGCACTGTGATCGCATTTTCCCGTATGTCTCGTGTTGATCGCACTGTGGTACGGACAGAGATGGAACTCTTTCATCCAACACGTGTATTGCACTTCTGTGTTGTCCTTGTGCGATCGATTATCCCTCGGGCACCGTTGCCATGTAGCGTTTGCTCTGTAGCCACCTATTTCCCTGGTAGCTCTTCTATAGTAATGTTTTCCAGTAAAAATCCCATCCTGCAGAACCTGAGCATCCAGAAACAGTTTTCAACGAATATTTTCAGTAATCTTGCGAGAGACGATCTGTTAGGTACTTATTGTTCATCGAAGTTTCAGTCATGAGCCGTGCAACATACTTAGTCTTCCTCAGTCCAAGTCTGACATTATGTAAACATTATTTTCTTTGTTTATCGGCCATCTCATGGAGAGATGACAGTGGATCCACAAAACATAAAACCGTAAATATACTTCGTGTCAGTGAAAGCACTGCGTACAAAAATCTAGCAGGTATTTGTAGAAGAACGTAAAAATTGAAGTAGGAAACAGAAGAAACCTGGTCACTGAAGATGCTTTAAAATAAAGCGAAACGCATATGATCTAAATAAGACTTTCACTACAGTCGCATAAGACGGTATTAAATTAATATTATAATGCCTCTTACTCAGATTCAGCCAGTGCAAGAATTTCCACAGTTCAACTGACGCTAAATTTGTCGTTCGTGCCGCAGCCAGAGAGCACCCAATACTTCCTTCGTCTTGCGCCTTTTGACATTACATTTAGCAGTCGGGCACTCTATAAGGCGTTGTTTTCCCCAAGATTTCTTAGACTGCTCGCTTATTTCATTGGAGTTAAACATCTGAACAAACAACACTTCATCGGCATGTCATTTTAGGTTTCCTTATCTACTTGATTACTATTATAAATAGTGTAGTAGCAGAGTTTCAGTGAAATACCGGTTAGAACAAGCAGTACGTTCTCAAAAATGACGGTTATTACGGAAGCGACTTCTAGGAGAATAACGGAAATCACAACAACAACATGCTTGACTAGTACAAAGCCTATGACGATGCGTGTTAAAACTAAAAGGAAACTGAAAATACGTCGTAGCCCCATTCTTAAGGGCTATGCTGTTTTCAGCAGTGTTGCACTAACCTAAAGTAATCATTTATTACATTTTGCTTTTAGAATTTCTCTAACGTTTAGAAGAATTACATGACAGAGGGCAAAGCCTTTGATGAACCGTACTCGTACTCATTTACATTTTGCTGTAATTATGTATTCACCTTCCTCTTGCAGTTGACGATCTTTGCGAACACCTTATGAATCTCGGGTTTACGGCGCTGTATAACAGTGAAGGAGTCAAGTGATAGCTCTAGGTACTGAGCCTTCGATGTTTAGTGAAAAACAAATTAGCTACAAGCATTTTGTTAGTTCCCAAGAACGTCTCATTAACAGCTCTTTGCCGGCCGGAGTGGCCGAGCAGTTCTAGGCGCTACAGTCTGGAACCGCGCTGCTGCTACTGTCGCAGGTTCGAATCCTGCCTTGGGCATGGATGTGTGTGATGTCCTTAGGTTGGTTTGGTTTAAGTAGTTCTAAGTTATAGGGGACTGATGACCTCAGAAGTTAAGTCCCATAGTGCTCAGAGCCATTTGAACCATTTATGAACAGTTCTTTCTAAAATTATGCTTCAGTTGCTATTTATTGTAACGTTTATATTCTCGTGATACAAAACATAGCATCTGGTTATGTTACTATCGAAAGGTTATTAGTATACGCAAGGAAAAATATGACCGCTACGATGGAACCTTGTAGTTTAACACATGCAGTTAGTCCCAGTTCGATGATGACTATCAGTTTAAGGACTCTCTCCTATCGACGTCTCTTGTTCCCTACTATATCGATATCACTTGGACTTCAAAGTAATCGTATTTTTGAAACCTGCAGCTCAGTTGTTAGTCGCAGTATTTGTCTCAAAAAGAATGGTGTACGGCTAAATGGGACTCGAAGCTGAAGAAGATGCATGAAAGACAGGCAACTATAAACAGCCCCTGTTTCACCTCGTCAGGTGCGGCCTTGCCACAGCTGGTGGTAGGTGTAAGTACACTCTAAGAAAAAAAAGCGACGCACTACGAAGGAAATATCCAAATGGGATGGAAATCGGTATATGTGTTTTACATGTACAGACAAATATATTACAATTTCAGAAAATATTGTATGATTTATTCAAGAGAAAGAGCTTCACAAATTGAACAAAGCGATAACGCGTTGCTCCACCTCTGGCATTTATGCAAGCGGTTATTCGGCTGGGCATTGATTGACAGAGTTTTCGGATGTCCTTTCGAGTGATGTGGTGCCATATTCTGTCCAATTGGCGAGTCTCCAGGCACGTCTTCACTGGTCATCGGGGCTCAGTTCGAAACGGGGCTCGTCACTGAAGACAGTAGTATCCCAGTCAATGTGATTCCCGGCCGAATGTACCAGACACCACTGCAGATCGGCTTGTTGGTGTACAGAAGTCAATGGCAGTGGGCGCAAGGGGCGCTGTGAGAGCTGCCTCCATTCTGAAGCACCAGTTGCAAGCCGGATCGATGATAATGGTCGATCCGGGGCTCAGAGTGTCTGCGACAGTTTCTCGGCCCTCACGTTCTGCCATCTTCCTAGGTCGACCACTTCCTTCTTGACGCTGTGTGCGCTCTTGGTTCACCCACTCTTGCCAATATCATCGAATAGTAGCATTGCTCCTGTTCGAATCCTGCCTGTGGCATGGATGTGTGTGATGTCCTTAGGTTAGTTAGTTTTAAGTAGTTCTAAGTTCTAGGGGACTGATGACCTCAGCAGTTAAGTCCCATAGTGCTCAGAGCCATTTGAACCATTTACTCATGTTCAAGTGTCGAGCGTTTCGCCGGTTACCCCAACTGGCTTCTTTGAGCCCAATTACACGTTCTCTCTCAAATGCTGGTAACTGTTGTTCATGCACCTGTCTGTGAAACATGGCTATTCCCCAGCTCAGTTCACGGAATGAATTCGCAAAAACTTTATGCCCTGGTATCGACATACCCTTTGTTTCGCAGCTGCACGATGAAATTGTGCTGTAACGTTACCCATTCATCCATCGGTCGCCAAAGTTTACAATTTTGCATTTTCCTTCGATACCTACAAGAATATAAATTTGTGGTCAATTTGCATAACTCATTCGTGGTGAGTCATTTTTTTTGTCTTAGATTGTACACACCCAGAAAAATGGAGAAAATCAGAAAAGACCCTTCGGAAAAAAGACGCTGCCTGCTCATGGCCAGAAATCTTCTGGAGCTGCCTCTGGGAGTGACAGCTTAAGAGCCGGCGATGGAGGGCAGGGTTGCTGATGGCCCCCCTCGCACCACACGAGCCAGCCGCTGCCACGCAGGAAGAGCGCCCAACGTCTCCAGTTCACACTCAACCGCCAGCTGCAGGCGTTTTGGCTGCATCGCTGTCAAGCACAGCTCAGATGCTATCCGTTAAAGCTATCAAACCGCAAGTGTGCATGAAATGGACTGATGATACGAATGTATTCATTATTATTTAATCATTAAAGTGAAAACAAATCTTTTCACCCACAGCACGGTGTGAAATGTGCAGTTTAGTAAGCAGTAACCGTATTTAAATATTAAACCTCAGCTATGAATCAACGATTCACTTTTTTGATAATACAATGAACAAAAGATCGCTGAGATCATGGAATCATAAATACACAATAGAATTTGCATAAAATGACAATAAAACCTAATCAAATTACTCACTATCCAGTATGCAATTGTACCTACGGGTATCAAACAGGATCGTAAAGAATACCAGGAATCTCACAGCTTGAGGGTACTAGATGGTGGAAACATTGAAAATACCAGTATAGCTAGCTTTCATGGAATATGGAGGATTTTTTTACACCACAGAGATAGCAAATTCCTTCACGTATCATTTTGTCAATGTTTCTGTCATAAAATATTACCGTTTTGACAAGGTCAGGACAACTATCTACGCAGTAGCCATTTCAGCAATTAGGTCAACGGGTGGGAAGGTAAAGTCAGTACATGGACAATGTATTCATTCAGACTACACTCCACTATTGAAAAGTGTGCCACTACTAATAAAGAGAACTTGAGAAAGGATGTAGGGGGAGTACACAGGTTTAGCAATGGAACTAGCTGCAAGATATATGTGAAACGTCTCATTAGAATAACGGAGAACTTCAGAAAACAGGCACGCTATAAACGAAACGTCGGACAGATATCTTATACACTGAAGGGCCAAAGAAACTGGTAAAAGTATGCGTATTCCTATAGAGAGATATGTAAACAGGCAGAATACGGCGCTGTGGTCGGCAACGCCTATATGAAACAACAAGTGTCTGGCGCAGTTGTTAGATCGTTTACTGCTACTACAGTGGCAGGTCATTTAAGATTTGACTGAGTCTGAATGTGGTGTTACAGTCGGCGCACTAGCGATGGGACACAGCATCTCCGAGGTAGAGATGAAGTGGGGATTTTTCAGTACGATCATTTCACGAATGTATCGTGAATGCCACGAATCCGGTAAAACAACAAATCAACAAATCTCCAACATCGCTGCGGCCGGAAAAACATCCTGCAAGAACGGGACCAACAACGACTGAACAGAATCGTTCAACGTGGCAGAAGTGCAACCCTTCCACAAACTGTTGCAGATTTCAGTGCTGGACCATCAACGAGTGTCAGCGTGAGAGACATTCAACGAAACATCATCGATATGGGCTTTCAGAGCCGAAGGCAATTTCGTGTACCTTGATGACTGCACGACACAAAGCTTTATGCCTCGTCTGGGCCAGTTAACACCAACATTGGACTGTTGAGAATGCCTCGTCGGACAAGACTCGTTTCAAATTGTATGTAGCGGATGGACGTGTACGGGTATGGAGACAATCTCAAGAAACCATGGCTGCTGCATGTCAGTAGGGGACTATTCAAGCAGGTGGAGGCTCTGTAATCGTGTAATGCTCGTGCATTTGGAGTGATATGGGACCCTTAGTAAGTCTAGACACGAATCTGACAGGTGACACGTACGTAAGCATCCTGTCTGATCACCTGCATCCATTCATGTCCATTGCCCGTTCCGACGGACTTGGGCAAATTCCAGCACGACAATGCGATACCCCACACTTCCAGAATTGCAACAGAGTGGCACCAGTAACAATCTTGTAAGTTTAAATACTTTCGCTGTCCACCAGACTCCTCAGCCGGCCGCGGTGGCCATGCGGTTCTAGGCACTTCAGTCTGGAACTGCGTGACTGCTACAGTCGCAGGTTTGAATCCTGCCTCGGGCATGGATGTGTGTGATGTGGTTAGGTTAGTTAGGTTTAAGTAGTTCTAAGTTCTAGGGGACTGATGACCTCAGATGTTAAGTCCCATAATGGTCAGAGCCATTTGAACCAAACTCCTCAGACATGAACAATATTGAGCATATCTGGGCTACCATGGAACTTTTACTCTTACGGATTTATGGACAGTCCTGTAGAATTCGTGTTGTCAGTTCCATCCAGCACTACTTCTCATATTAGTCGAGTCCATGACACGTCGTGTTGTAGCACTTCTGCGTGCTCGCGGGGGGCCCTACGCGATATTAAGCAAGTGTACCGGTTTCTTTGGCTCTTCAGTGTATGTTCCACACACTGAAACAAAAGCAGCAAGAGTATGAAATAACAGAAAGAATCTCGACAAAGGATAATATCACAGATACCTAGGCAAACCAATCAACCAGTACCACGAGCTCTCTGAAGTAACTCCAACGCTTCTAGAGTTTGCTATAATAACAACGTGATTACAAGTGAAGAGAAATACACAGAACACATGTCTGAAATGGAAACCACACCGTTACTACAAAAAGAGCGACAATAACATCAAATAGAAATTGAAGAACAACAGTACCACTCATACAAAATTTATGGCTTAAACGTTTCAGTTCAGCTCACACCTATCTCACTAAACAGCCAGATGAAATATGAAGGCGTAACATACGTCCTATCAAAATATGGAAACACCACAAACCCCTCCAAATATCGCCGTGTCATATTATGTATAAAGTGTTCATATCCTGTATAAGCAAAGTGATGTGTAGACGCTCGATGCAAATTGAAATACTGGCAGAAAAATAGAAATTCTGTGTGAAGAAATCTCAAAGTTGTAAAGACAGCTCATCGCAGATGCTGTCATATTACAGCAAGTAGCAGATGAAAAACTAGTGTGGTTCAGCTTACATTGGTTACGAAATAGCTTTTGATTGCGTTCGAAATACATAGCTTATTGAAGCTCTGCTGGTATATGATACCACCACCACCACCACCACCATCATTATCATCATCATCATCATAAGACGACTACTACTAACCCAAGTAATTTTTACCACAAGCGGGAATAAAGAGTGAAAACTAATGTAAACAAGAACAAACGTATACCCGGACGTGAAAAGCCGCCTGATGATGAACCTGACGATTCGAAACCGGTAACGGTGCTTTTCGTATGAATAAATAGGATTATTAAAAGTGGCTTGTTGCTGTTTTCATCTTTGTAAGGATCAACCTGAAGACCTATTTCGAACACAGCTCAAATGGTTCAAATGACTCTGAGCACTATGGGACTTAACATCTGAGGTCATCACGGTAAGGTGTTTTGTTTCTGATGTTTCCATATTTCTCGTCCAGCCACAGTAGTACTCCAAAGCCTGACGTGAATATGTGTAAAATATATGACCTTGTCAAATAGACACACTGCACTTTATCGTGACTGAAGTAGACCGCGACTTCTTCTATAGCTAGTAGGTCTAGGTGGAGAAAGATTTCTGGGAGATCTAGATGAGATAGGTAACTATGTATTCATTCCACACTGAGGTGACAAAAGTCAGTGAGTACCTCTTAACATCGTGTCGGATCTCCATTTGCCCGGCATAGTGCAGCAACTCAGCTTGACATGGACTTAACAAGTCGGAAGTCCCTGCAGAAATACTGAGTCATGCTGCCTCTATAGCCGTCCATAGTTGCGAAAATGTTCCTGGTGCTGGATTTTGTGCATGAACTGACATCTCAATTATGTCCCACATGGGATTCATGTCTGTCTAGCTGGGTGACCAAATCGTTTTCTCAAACTGTCCTGAATGTTCTTCAAATCAATCGCAGTCCACAGCTCGTGGTCTCGCGGTTGCGTTCTCGCTACCCGAGCTCAGGGTCCCGGGTTCGATTCCCGGCGGGTCAGGGATTTTCACCTGTCTCGAGATGATTGGGTGTTTGTGTTGTACTCATCATTTCATTGGACTGAGTAAAGGTTGGGAATTTGTACGGGCGCTGATAACCGCGCAGTTGAGCGCCCCACAAACCAAATATCATCATCATTATCATCAAATCAATCGCTAACAATTGTGGTCTGGTGACATAGCGGATTGACGTCCATAAAAATTCCACCGTTTTTTGGGAACATGAAGTCCATGAATGGCTGAAAACGGTCTCCAAGCTGCCGAACATAACAATTTCCAGTGAATTGTCGGTTCAACTGGACTAGACGACCCAGTCCACTCCATCTAAACGGAGCCCACACTATTATGGAGCCAGCACCACCTTGCACAGTGCCTTGTTAACAACTTGGCTTCATGGCTTCGTGGAGTCTGCGCCACAGTCGAACCCTACCATCAGCTGAAATCGGGACTGGTCAGATCAGGCCACGCTTTTCTGGTCGTCTAGACTCCAACCGATATGGTCAAGAGCTTTTGAGAGTCGCTGCAGGCGATGTCGTGCTGTTGGCAGTGGCACTCACGTCGGTCGTTTGCTCACATAGTCCGTTGACGCCAAATTTCGCCGCACTGTCCCAGCTGATACGTTCGGCGTACGTCCCACACTGTCTTCTGCGGTTATTTCACGCAGTGTTGCTTGTCCGTTAGCAGTGACAACTCTAAGCAAACGCCGCTGTTCTCGGTCATTAAGTGGAGGGCGTCGGCTGCTGCGTTATCCATGGTGAGAGGTAATGCATGACATTTGGTATTCTCGGCACACTCTTGACACTGTGGATGTCGAAATACTGAATTCTTTTGTGATTTCCGAAATTGAATGTACCAAGCGGTAGCTCAAACTACAGTTCCGCATTCAGAGTCTGTTAATTCCCGTCGTGCGGCCATAATCATGTCAGATACCTTTTTACATGAATCATCTAAGTACACTACTGGCCATTGAAATTGCTACGCCAAGAAGAAATGCAGATGATAAGAGGGTATTCATTGGACACATATTTTATACTAGAACTGACATGTGATTACATTTTTACGCGATTTGGGTGCATAGATCCTGAGAAATCAGTACCCAGAACAACCACCTCTGGCCGTAATAACGACCTTGACACGCCTGGGCATTGAGTCAAACAGAGCTTGAATGGCGTGTACAGGTACAGCTGCCCGTGCAGCTTCAACACGATACCACAGTTCATCAAGAGTAGTGACTGGCGTATTGTGACGAGCCAGTTGTTCGGCCTCCATTGACCAGACGTTTTCAATTGGTGAGAGATCTGGGGAATGTACTGGCCAGGGCAGTAGTCGAACATTTTCCGTATCCAGAAAGGCCCGTACAGGACCTGCAACATGCGGTCGCGCATTATCCTGCTGAAATGTAGGGTTTCGCAGGGATCGAATGAAGGGTGGAGCCACGGGTCATAACACATCTGAAATGTAACGCCCACTGTTCAAAGTGCCGTCAGTGCGAACAAGAGGAGACCGAGACGTGTAACCAATGGCACCCCATACCACCACGCCGGGTGATACGCCAGTATGGCGATGACGAATACACGCTTCCAATGTGCGTTCACCGCGATGCCAAACACGGATGCAACCATCATGATGCTGTAAACAGAACCTGAATTCATTCGAAAAAATGACGTTTTGCCATTCGTGCACCCAGGTTTGTCATTGAGGACACCATCGCAGGTACTCCTGTCTGTGATGCAGCGTCAAGGGTAACCGCAGCCATGGTCTCCGAGCTGATAGTCCACGCTGCTGCAAAACAATGTCGAACTGTTCGTGCAGATGGTTGTTGTCTTGCAAACGTCCCCATCTGTTGACTCAGGGATCGAGACGTGACTGCACGATCCGTTACAGCCATGCGGATAAGATGCGTGTCATCTGGACTGCTAGTGATACGAGGCCGTTGGGATCCAGCACGGCGTTCCGTATTACCCTACTGAACCCACCGATTCCACATTCTGCTAACAGTCATTGGATTTCGATCAACGCGAGCAGCAATGTCACGATACGATAAACCGCAATCGCAATAGGCTACAATCCGACCTTTATCAAAGCCGGAAACGTGATGGTACGCATTTCTCCTCCTTACACGAGGCATCACAACAACGTTTCACCAGGCAACGCCGGTCAACTGCTGTTTGTGTATGAGAAATCGGTTGCAAACTTTCCTCATGTCAGCACGTTGTAGGTGTGGCCACTGGCGCCAACCTTGTGTGAATGCTCTGAAAAGCTAATCATTTGCATATCACAGCATCTTCTTCCTGACGGTTAAATTTCGTGTCTGTAGCACGTCATCTTCGTGGTGTAGCAATATTGATGGCCAGTAATGTACAAATGACAGCTGCGTCAATGCACTGCCCATTTATACCACCGCCTTTTGTATATGTGCATATCGCTGTCCCATGACTTTCGTTACCTTAGTATAATTACGACAGACCTTGTTGTCTACTCTAAACCTGTCTTTGATACTCTTTCACATCAAAATGTAGCGAAAAGTCGATCACCAGTTCGTACAAAACTGACATTCCTTAGAGTAGCCCTGGCAGTATTTGGATCTCCTTTGCCACTGCCGTATATTTGCGGCGCTGTAGCCGGAGCGAACGCTGGTCTGTTTGTTATCCCGGCCGACGGACACACGGCGCGCAGCCGGCGAAACGGATGGCGCGGCGGCGGCGGCCGAGCGGCACACAGCTGTGGGCTTTCTGGGAGCCGTGGCGCCATCCATCAAAACGCGGCGGTTCGTCTCCCATCACAGAGCTGTGCACTCAATCTTCGCGGACGTCCTCTCCTTCGCAGAAAATCTTGGATATGATCTGTTACTTAGGCACTGTCGGGGTGGAGACGCTTAACATCCTCTGTCGATCGCAGGAGGATCGAATAACGCCATTCACTTGGCTAACACACATCAAAATCTGCAGAAAGGTCCGTGAAAATTTCTTGCATATGTCCAAAGTCACAACGAATATTTGTAACGCCGGAAATGCATATCCTCCTATTTCCATCTATTGTACTATTATTTTTTTCCTTGTTTTGTTACCTCAAGATATGACATTTCTGTCTCTTTATATATTGTAATTGCTTTACTGTTTGTATATATATAGTTATGCACTTATGTCGATGTATAATTGGTTTGTTTCGTAAATATTATTTGTATTTTTACGCTGGGTCTTGCCTAGGGAAAACTGCTATCGAACGATTACATCGATGGGTCGTGTGAAGAATCAAAGTGTGTAGGATCTTTGGTAGTGTTAACTCTGCCGCGTGGAGCGCGGGCAGAACAGTAAGTGAGAGCCTGGCTGGAGTAGCGAGTGGAGCAGGTGTGGTGTGACGCTCCCGCGAGTTGCCGCGCTTTCGGGGTTTGGCAGCATGTAATTGCGCTCGACTCGCGATGATAGTTTCTGACGTGGTGTCGCGGACGGGAAGCATTAGCTGGCGCACATCAAGAGCCCGTTTCGCCTGGTGACCGTGTCGAGAAGAAGGCGCGCCAACATCCAGCTTCTGCAACAGCGACGGCCGACAATGAGTGACTGTCGCCACCTCCTCGATCGACGGCTTCAAACCTTCAATCAACCAACAAGGAAGACTAAAAGCACGTAAAGTTTCAGAACTGTATGGCAGACCTCAGCTTTTCAAATTGTTCCATTTGCCTCGCAAAATTACAGCAACTTAGCATGAACCTTTGTTGCTCATTGTCCCAATTGCATTGCCAAGCAGGGTCCCTTCCTTTTCCGAAATGAACCCGAGTGTCGTTGAAATTCAAACGCCAGCATTAAAATAATATAATTAGATTTCACTGCTTTAATTTCAAAGTTCAGCTGGCTACAATATTTAAATTGCACAAGCACAAATTAAGAGCGCGAGTTTTGTTACCGTATTTTAGTTACCTGTGACTGCAGCTCAGCTTGGTACGTACTAAATTTTACTATTGTTAATTGTTCAGAATCATTTAATTCAAGTTCAAAGTTAAATCTCTTCTTTCTAAATTGCGTAGATTCAAGTAGCTTTTGAAATGATTGTTGAGGTAGTCCAAGACTAACCGTATTTTACTGAATTTCGATGTGCTTCAGAAAGAAAGCTCACTATTAACTTCAGTCACTAAATTAACTTTCGATTTTCCGGTTTTAGTAATTCTTTTGCTAAATTAAGTCAGGGTGTAGCGAAATTTATTACTTCTGACAAACTTTCAGTTTTCACACTACACGTGTCAACCTTCAGTTGCCACGCTTCTAGTGCTAATTATATGTGTAATAACCTTTCTTTTTCAGTTACTATAGTAATTGTCCTTAGGACTGGCGACCGTGATTTCCCCCAAATCTCAAATACCTAATTACCGCTACTTAATTGTTAACGTAACGGCTGCACATTTACCTTCTTTATTAACTTTACCCCTTTTCAAAATTAATTTCCACCAGTTTCATTAGCACATTTCCTTTCATTTAGATGTAACCCTTTCCTCCCTCTTTACCGACAGATTAACTTCGGTGACGATTGCTTTTCCAAAATTCCCATTAGGTACACGCGGTTTCATTTTTCACTGTCATTAAGGTCGGTAAGTGAGGGGGAGGTTACACGTGGCGACCGTGACAGGACAATCTTCAAATTTGAGGTTGTTCTGGACACGAATTTTGCATTGTGCAAATCTCGTAACAAAGTACTGGTTACGAAATGGTCGATACGTCAGCGAGAATATTCGTGTGCGGAATCCTAATTAGAGTTGAGATTTTGCATTTAAATTGAAAATTATTAAAATGAGTGAAGGCAACAATTACCAAAATTTGGTAGACTTGGATACGGAACAATCGGTCGAACAGTGGGAAACGCGTACAGCGGTACCCATTGTTCCGGGGCAGGCGGCTAGCATGAAAGATGCGACCGCCGAAACGCAACAAAGAGCAGAAATGGAATTCCAGACTTTAGAAAATGTTTCGGAATCGGAAGTGAAAATCAAATCTGAATCCCTTGATGACGAATACGGGGGGACAATGAAAGAGGAAGCCGCTACGGAAGTAAAACCGGTGGTTTCCGGGAATTTAACTGATTTATTGAATGTTTTGATTAACGAAATCAAGAGTCAATCGGCAGAAATTAAAGATCAGGCTGCCAAGCAAGAAGCTCAGGCTGCCGAGCAAGCAGCTCAGGCTGCCAAGCAAGTAGCTCAGTCTGAAAAAATTGAACGAATGCTGGACAATCAGAACAAAGCTATTAATGTTGTTAACTACAATGTTGTAGTTGTTAACACAAAAGTTGATAAAATCAAAGACGATATTGTCGTGATTAATACCGAAATCGGTAACCTTAAACAGGAAATGATAGGCGTTCAGGCGGAAATTGCGAGCATAAATACTCGTTTTGATTCCGAAATTAGCAGAATCGAGAAAAGTGTAGGAGAATCAGTTGCTCCGATCATCGAGAATAAGGTGACGGAACAAATTCAATTAGTGAAAACAGAGGATCAACAGAAGGTGGAAACTTTAAAGGCTTTAGTATCCGATGTAGATACCAAAGTGACGAAGCAGGCTAATACCTGCGAAGAGAAAAAGAGGGAAGTGGAAACGCTTGCGACAACCACTTGCCAAGTAATTATGAGAGTGTCGGAATTAGAAAAGAAACTTGACGAAAAACAGAGGTATGTGCCAATCTGTGCACATAGTTCGGAATTGTTGACGAAAGAGGAGCGGTTCGACCCCTTGAAAAAAGGCGGTATACACGCGACGGATTTCATTAAAAATTGTGAAAGAGTTTTACCCAGGTCATGGACTAATGAGAGAAAAATTAATGCGGTTATTGATGTGTTGGCTGGTGATGCCAAGCGTTGGGGCCTAAACCTCAACATTACGAACCTGACTTTTGACGAGTTTAAAAATTTGTTTCTGGCTGAATACTGGTCAGAGCAAAAACAGCAAAGTGTCTGGCGCGAATTTGTCGTATCGAGGCCTTTCGATGCGAATTCGCGCGGCTCGATGAAGGAGTTTTGTGAGGGCTGGATCCGCAAGTTGGAATATTTGCGTGATCGCCGCACGGAATCCGAAATAGTCTGGGAACTCTACAAGAAGCTTCCAGATGATACTAAACGCTATGTAGGAAGCAATCACAGGACAATCAATGATTTCCTGGGAAGAGTTGAGGACGAGGACAATTGGTGCAATAATCGCGACAGTGGCAGAGGCCGTGGTAACAACAACGGGTACCACAGCAACCACAACAACGATAACCACGGGAATAATGCATACCGCAACCATGGCAGCAATAACAATAATGGTTCGGACCGTAATAACAATCGATACAATGCAAATAATAACGGGAATGACGGAAACCAGTATCATACTAACGTGATACGGGCTTCACAGAATAGTAATAACGCCAGAGGGTGTGATCAGCCGCCTCAGCAGCATCCGGGGAGCGTATCTGCTGGGACGAGACAGGGAAACCATTAGCCGCGCCGGTGAGGGGCCGACCGGGTGTGGAGAAATTTTGGCGGCCCAATAGCAGGAGAAAACCCAGGTGTCGTCGGTATGAAAATTCCGTGTGGAATAATCAACGGCGGGAGAGTGTGCCAGTGTTAAGAGAAAGGAGTGCGCCCACAAGTAGTAGATCAGCTGTATACACGGCAGTAGAAGGTACATTCACTGTCAGTGAGAACAATTTAAGTAGTGTTCCGGAAATCGATTATAAGGTGCCAGCTGTAATACCCACAGCGGAACTGGAGATTGAGTTTAAGAATGATTCGCAATTGTTGAGAGAAGATCAGATGTCGGATAAAACGTCCGTCATCGAGCGAGGGGATGCAGAGAGGGATGAGGTCTGGTTAAGGCAGTTCGGTCGCTTATACGACGAACTAAGAGATTATAGGGGTCTGTATGGGAGAAGTGTTTATGGGGAGCGCGTGCAGTATTTGCCGCGTCTCGTCCCACAGGAAGATAGTATTTGTGAAGTGATTGAAAGTTCTGGCCCTAACCGGCAGACTTTACCAGAAATAGTTGATGTTAATGGGGAGCACGAGCAAGATTCGTCGTGTTTCGTCCCGCAGGAGTTAGATGTTGAAGGAGTAACGGAAAGTTCTGGCCCTAACCGGCAGACTTTACCGATAGTTATAGTGGTAGAAGTAGCCGACCCATCCGACGCAAACCTCCAGTTTAAACATTGCGAGAGTATTAAGGGGAAAGATTACGAAAATTTTAGTGATAGCCGGACACAATTGGTAGAAAAGCACATAGATTTCAGCGTGTATGAGGTTAGAGCTGACGTTATGCGGTCAGACGGTAGCAGTGTGGGTTGCGCAGATCCAGAGGAAGTAATTTCAGATGCGACTGGGCACATTCCTCCAGGTAGATTGGCAGATGAGATCAATCTGATTAAAGAGGAATCAACGAAGGTGACAATTAGTGAATTGATAGCAAAGCAACACTCACTAGTTGACGAGTTACAGGAAAAGGTTTCGGTATTGGAGGCGAAGCTAGAGACTAAGCCTCAGGACAAACGTGTTGAAATTAAAACTGTATGTGAACAGAGGCTGAAAAAGCCGCCAGATAAGCCGGATTTAGGATCAAAGCCGGATGGTTTTTTCTGGAATGACCTGGATATAGACGAGGATTTACTGTGGGAAAATAAAGAAACAGTCGAGGACAAGTGTAGACAGATAGTAGTGTCTGTTAATATGCACGACCTACAACTAAACGTGTTGATTGACACCGGTGCAGAATTGAGTGCTGTATCTGGGAAAATATTTGAGTTACTGAAAGACAGACCTGGCATCGTAGTTATGCCAGTAACAGGAGTGAAAATTATCGGTGCTACTGGGAAGGCCAGTAAACCGGTCACAAAACAGATTTTTGTCAACTTCGAGATATGTGGGGCACGATTTGAACAAGAGTTTGTCGTCGTGCCAGACTTAACTACGGAAGTAATTATCGGGTTAGATTGGCTGTTAAAGTACCGTGCAGTGATTAACTGCGAAAGCAAAACGTTGACATGTACGTCCCAAGATAAAACAATAGTAGTTAGTTTTGACGAGGCAGGAGACGGTGTGCATAGGCAATACCAGCCTATACACATTGTTAACTGGCCGAATGGTATTGACGTAGGTATGAGTTTGAACTACTGTAATGTGAAGAATCTCCGCATTGACAATAATTTAGAAAGTGAATTGGAAAGTATTGTAGACGGTGTGTCAAACGTAACACACGAACAAAGACGAGGCCGACTTTCCCGTACCTATTGCCATCACAACCATAGGGCATGGGGAAAATATGAAGCAGAATTTAAGAGAATTATGAACACCTTGAGACATGAATCGACGGGATTTTCTCCAGAGGAAATCCTGTTGGATGACAGAAGTAAAAGTTTAGTGGAAGAGATAATCAAATTCCCTCCACGAATTAACATTAGTATTGGTGTGAAAAAAGATCGTTTGCGAGAAGTAATGAAGCTAAAAGCCGATGCTCGCATACGTCGTCATGACGCTAAAGCGCGTTTTGCTAAGTTTGCGATCGGAGACTTAGTACTTGTAAAAGCTCATGAGAAATCGAGCAAGATAGACAATGAAATCTCTAAATTTAAGTTTGTTTATAATGGACCATATAAAGTCATTGGTATACCTCACACAAATGCTTATTGCTTAGAGTATCCAAGCTCTGGAAAGCTATTAGACCTGAAATTGTACCAACCTAGGATCGATTAATACCACACAATGGGTAATTTATACAGTATGTAAAATAGAGTGTAAGATTTAACGATTTGCTAGATTGCCATGCTTTTGACTGACCATGGTCATTAAAGAAGTTGTAATTAATAAGTAATTAATTTTGATTAATCAATTTAATTTTAATCAATTTAATCATGATCTAATCAACTGAAAAATCCAAGCTGCTAGTTTAAGTTTTCAGCTGAGTCACAGTAGATTAAGGAATGTAAATATGATTTAGTAAATAGCTGTAAGATTTCATAAATATGTGATTTACTAGTCATTGCCGATGTACTTAGACGCTGTTTTAAGTTTCAGGCTAGTACATGCGTGTGATGATGGACAGTGTTGAGTTATCCACTGTGATAGTGTTTATGGACTCCTTGAGATTACTCGGGAGTGAGTTTTTCCGAAAGAATTCAGTGAAACGGACGTTCTGGAAATGCCGTTACACAGGCGAGTGAGATCAAGCGTGCCGCACAGGCGGGCGCAACAATACTGGCGAGGCGGTGCCGCTGTCGGCTCTTGGGCCGCTGTCGGCATTCTTTGTACTTGCGAGTACGAAAGGCGGAATTGTTTTTCTTCCTGGACAGCTGAAAGAATTCTACTGTCAATATTTATGTTTTTTTCGATCTGATGTGTGTTATTTTCTTGTTTAGCGTTTAATGGACTCCCATGACGAGAATATTAATTATGAAAGGGTTATGTAAAAATGTGTATTCTATGTAATTAATTATTAATTTGCGTATTTTGATCTACCTGTTTTTATGACCATGTACTCTGATTAATTTTGTAAATAGTATTCCATTTCTTGATACTGTTAGGAATTTTGACGATTTTGGAATAGCTAAACCATTTTCTATATCTTCTATGAATTTTAATATGTTGTCAACCTGTTTTATTTTGTGCAAGATGACAGAGTGGAATAAGATTAGGAGTGTCTCCACTCAGTTATTATGGTCTAAAAATTGATTTATGGTTAATTAGACGAATGCTAAATTTTGTTGATGTTTTGAGCATATGCATTTCCGCTGTTTCTTTTTTGGGACATTTTCTGAGTCTGTTTACGTTACACGAACATCCTCAGACAATGTGGGGCACGTGTAACGCCGGAAATGCATATCCTCCTATTTCCATCTATTGTACTATTATTTTTTCCTTGTTTTGTTACCTCAAGATATGACATTTCTGTCTCTTTATATATTGTAATTGCTTTACTGTTTGTATATATATAGTTATGCACTTATGTCGATGTATAATTGGTTTGTTTCGTAAATATTATTTGTATTTTCACGCTGGGTCTTGCCTAGGGAAAACTGCTATCGAACGATTACATCGATGGGTCGTGTGAAGAATCAAAGTGTGTAGGATCTTTGGTAGTGTTAACTCTGCCGCGTGGAGCGCGGGCAGAACAGTAAGTGAGAGCCTGGCTGGAGTAGCGAGTGGAGCAGGTGTGGTGTGACGCTCCCGCGAGTTGCCGCGCTTTCGGGGTTTGGCAGCATGTAATTGCGCTCGACTCGCGATGATAGTTTCTGACGTGGTGTCGCGGACGGGAAGCATTAGCTGGCGCACATCAAGAGCCCGTTTCGCCTGGTGACCGTGTCGAGAAGAAGGCGCGCCAACATCCAGCTTCTGCAACAGCGACGGCCGACAATGAGTGACTGTCGCCACCTCCTCGATCGACGGCTTCAAACCTTCAATCAACCAACAAGGAAGACTAAAAGCACGTAAAGTTTCAGAACTGTATGGCAGACCTCAGCTTTTCAAATTGTTCCATTTGCCTCGCAAAATTACAGCAACTTAGCATGAACCTTTGTTGCTCATTGTCCCAATTGCATTGCCAAGCAGGGTCCCTTCCTTTTCCGAAATGAACCCGAGTGTCGTTGAAATTCAAACGCCAGCATTAAAATAATATAATTAGATTTCACTGCTTTAATTTCAAAGTTCAGCTGGCTACAATATTTAAATTGCACAAGCACAAATTAAGAGTGCGAGTTTTGTTACCGTATTTTAGTTACCTGTGACCGCAGCTCAGCTTGGTACGTACTAAATTTTACTATTGTTAATTGTTCAGAATCATTTAATTCAAGTTCAAAGTTAAATCTCTTCTTTCTAAATTGCGTAGATTCAAGTAGCTTTTGAAATGATTGTTGAGGTAGTCCACGACTAACCGTATTTTACTGAATTTCGATGTGCTTCAGAAAGAAAGCTCACTATTAACTTCAGTCACTAAATTAACTTTCGATTTTCCGGTTTTAGTAATTCTTTTGCTAAATTAAGTCAGGGTGTAGCGAAATTTATTACTTCTGACAAACTTTCAGTTTTCACACTACACGTGTCAACCTTCAGTTGCCACGCTTCTAGTGCTAATTATATGTGTAATAACCTTTCTTTTTCAGTTACTATAGTAATTGTCCTTAGGACTGGCGACCGTGATTTCCCCCAAATCTCAAATACCTAATTACCGCTACTTAATTGTTAACGTAACGGCTGCACATTTACCTTCTTTATTAACTTTACCCCTTTTCAAAATTAATTTCCACCAGTTTCATTAGCACATTTCCTTTCATTTAGATGTAACCCTTTCCTCCCTCTTTACCGACAGATTAACTTCGGTGACGATTGCTTTTCCAAAATTCCCATTAGGTACACGCGGTTTCATTTTTCACTGTCATTAAGGTCGGTAAGTGAGGGGGAGGTTACATATTTCAAAGAAACTAAAACTTTTGACGCTTCATATAGAGTTAACAGGCTAAAAAGAATACTGGGAAACCCGATCAATTAAACACCAATGAGTTCTGGGACTAATATTTTAGTGATTTCCTTGACTTTAAGAAACAACATAATTTCTCTGGAGTTAGTTTCTCTGTACTACTGCGAAACTAAATGATAGCATGGCATTAATGGCTGGGAGTCCGCCCCGACAGCTGAGTGGAACTTCGATGGATGGACCTCCTACAGCTTGTGGAATACCTTCACGTGGCGACTAAGATGATCCACATAGCTCAGGTCCTACCGATATCGACAGACTGCAAGCAGCGTTTGGATATTATCTTACCGCCTATTCAAAGTCCGCTACGAAACACTCATCCTCCCTCCGCGTGATGGCGGACTGGGACTTATGAATGTACGAGCGAGAGCTACAGCGTTGTACTTGTGCACAATGATGAAATAGTGGACCCACAAAGATGCTTCCCTTACGGGACGTCTGTTAAAGGCATTGCTGCCGGCGTCTATTCTACTACCTGTCACGATTGCGCACATTACACCCTCACTCTCGCACCTCTCGGCATTTATTCCTGAGTATAGTTACGTGCACCCAGACCTTCCCAACACTCGCACTCCCAAGGCGAGAGACGTTTACAGGCTGCTGCTAAGGTCCATCCCTCGCAATCTGATTGAGAGGAAGAGCCCTACGACCCTATGGCCTGCAGTATGGAGAGCGGTCCAGAAGCCGTTCCTCCCCACGCGGGTACGAGCCGCGTGGTACCAGGTGGTGAACGGGAAGGTTGTAACACGACAATGGCTGCACCTCGTGGATACTCACGAACACCGTTTAACATGTGGATCGGCGTTAGGGGTATGGCTGCTAGTGCAGAAGATCCTCGCCTGCTGCCGGCCGAAGTGGCCGTGCGGTTAAAGGCGCTGCAGTCTGGAACCGCAAGACCGCTACGGTCGCAGGTTCGAATCCTGCCTCGGGCATGGATGTTTGTGATGTCCTTAGGTTAGTTAGGTTTAACTAGTTCTAAGTTCTAGGGGACTAATGACCTCAGCAGTTGAGTCCCATAGTGCTCAGAGCCATTTGAACCATTTTTTTCCCTCACCTGCTACCTACGTATCGCGCCTCGCACAATTGAGCCACGGCTCCTCCTTTGTCCAGAGGATACTTATTTCCCACCTGCGAAGACTCACGCTCTCACATGGTTTAAAGGCATGTCCATATACTACCTGTTTCGAGATGATGAGCGGATGGTACTTGATTACTGGCAATTTCTCCAGGACAGTCATAGCACACTTGAGTGTACACCCGCTGCGAAATGTTTTACCAATTTGGAACATGGAATCTGTTCGCAGATGAGCCACGCACATGGAATGGTGTGCGGGATTTGGTTACGTGTTTCTTTGTTTATTATCTATCATCATACTATTAATTTTAAATTCTATTTGATAGTTTAGAAGGAACTCTTGTTCTGTTGTTGCTACGGATGTACATTCTAATTTTGTTTGTCGTAACTGAAAGACGCCTTTTTCCATATTAAAAAAGTTGGTAGAGACAAAATTTACTATTACAACAAATAATAAAATAAAATATAAAAAAATAAAAAATAAAAAAGAGCGCTAAAAAAAGTGGTCAGCGTGACGGATTGCCGTCCTACGGGCCCGGGTTCGATTCCCGGCTGGGTCGGAGATTTTGTCCGCTCAGGGACTGGGTGTTGTGTTGTCTTCATCATCATTTCATCCCCATCCGGCGCGCAAGTTGGCCAATATGGCGTCGAATGTAATAAGACCTGCACTAAGGCCGCCGGACCTGCCCCGCAAGGGGCCTCCCGGCCAATGACGCCAAACGCTCATTTCCAGTGGCCGGGAGACACCTGCCGGGGATCTTCCGTAGAGTGGCGCAAGTCCGCTTGACGTCACTTCATCGACCCGCAAGTCGCAGAAGATGAGCTGAAATGTTCTGGATGACACAAACACTCAGTCCTCGAGCAAAGAAAAGCTACAATCCGGCCGGCAATCGAAGTCGGCGCCCTACTATGTAGAGGTGGTGACGCTAGCCACTTATTGTTTTGTTTATCCTTCTGTTTCTTTCTCCGTCGTCTTTCTTCTGTAGGAAGATCGGTTCTGTGCCGACGTCGCATGATGTTCCTCAGAGTGTAACGTTAAGAACTTTTCTGTATTAAAGATGGGACCAGCCTCCTCACCGAACGAGCTGAGCTACCGCGCCGGCTGGCCAACAACTGTGGACGACTACTACTGTAACAGTGAGAGTCGTGTACGTGGACATCTGAATCTTTTCCTTGAAAGTAAAAATGTTATGATATCTCGAAACATTTTAGAGTACCAATAAAGAGTAATTTCTATCTGTTAATTCATTTTGTGTTTCATCGTTTACAAAGCTAGAAACTAAATATGTAATATTAAGCGATTACTATTACGCGGTAGCGGTTTCGCTTCTCGAGTACGAGGGTCCCGGGTTCGATTCCCGGCGGGGTCAGGGATTTTCACCTGCCTCGAGATGACTGGGTGCTGTTGAGTCCTCCTCCTCATCATCATTCATCCCCATTACGCTCGGGGGAAGGCAATGGCAAACCACCTCCGCTAGGACCTTGCCTAGTACGGTGGTGCGGGTCTCCCGCATCGTCCCCTACGCTCTGTCAAGTAGTATGGGAACTCATCATCATCACTTTGAATTAGCTGACATTAACTGACAGGTGGCTGATCTACAGCGTTTCCTGTCTAGTATTAAATCAGCCATCCGCAGTTCAGTACTTAATCTGCATCTTCCAACGGGACATCCTCCTCTAGCATTATTTTTCCTCAATAGTAGTTGTCGATACCGGTATTATTTTTCGAATTTTGAACAAGTCAGTATTATCTCAGTTAATTTTCTGGAAACTTTCGTATAATTTTATACACAGTATGTTATGTTTCATGAAAAGCAATTACTTTATAAAATATTTTAGTTTCGATGTTATAATCGGTAAGTACTAGTTCCGAATCTACCCGTAATTAAAACTATTTTCTTAGAAACATTTGGAATCCCGAATTATTTACAACTGAAAAAAATCTATTATTAATTACGCAATACTGTACTGTTTACTACGTTTATTTCTGGGTTCATATATGAAATAAAAAATCGAAATTAGTAATGTAACGAAAACTAACAGGAGCTCATTCGTTAAGAAAAATTGTAAACCCTTTGGAATATTGTTATTTCCGCAGAGTGTGAGAGTCGTAAGCTTGCATCGGATGTGATCGGACGTATTTTTGCATAATAGGTGCAAATAACGTAATTTCGGCTTTGTTAATGCGAAAAATCAAAATATTGTATGATGTACTAAACGTGAGAAAATCAGTGGAAAATATATTTACGTTAAAAAATTCTGCATCAACAATCCTGCAATTTATTTAGTTCAAACCAAACTTGAGGCTCTGATGTTAGACTTTCAGCTTCAAGAATCAGACCCTTAACAAGAAGAACTGGAGCCATCTCAACATGACGAGCTAAGTAAACTGGAAAGTTCATTGTAATCTTTGTTCCTCTCAAATCTTCATAAAAGACTTTGCTTATTAGTTTCTTGGACTGGGTATTGTTTAATGTGGACAGTAGATGGAAGAAGGAAGGAGGGGGAGATTACAATCTACATCTTCACTCTGAAAACCGCTGTGAAGAGAATGGCAGAGCATTAGAGAAGCATGGTCTTTAATTTATTTGAGCTGCTGGATGTCAATAGACCACACCTACCGTGTCTTCAAGAATTTTGCCTGTCATTATTCCACAGCCAATCCAAATGTTCTGTGGAAGTTAATGCTGCACTCCACTACAATAAACAGCGCGAATAGTCACATGTTAGTTTCACTCTTAGGAAAAGGTCACGGAGGTACTGAAAAATTTGAATTGACAAACTACCCTACTGAAACCTACTTAAACAACGTTAAGAACCATCTTTAAGTGATGACGCTAGGACAACACTACAACCCCCGACGGAATCGCTGCCCTGGGAACACGACAACGGGTTTCCCTGATTACAGCTCGCATAGACGCATTTAAGCAATAATTTTTCCCGCTCTCCACACCCGAATATAATGGGAAGAAGTCATTCAGTAGGAAGACTGGCCTCAAGACTTTATAGTAATGTACCTTGACTTACCTGAAATTAATTAACTTACCGAGTAATGTTAAATTTTGGAAGCACTTAGATTTCCCATAAGAGATATCAGCTTTTACTCTTATATTTTTGTTACCATAATTCTTATAAACTGAGTGGCATCCTTTACTAAATAATTAAGCCATTAATTCAGAAATTGCATAAATTTAGAAAAATGACCGGAAATTTAAAGATGGCCCCTGTATGCCTAAATGTGTTATTCCCAACGCAGACATACAAAATGGTTCATGAACTTTTACGTTTTATCAACTGATTACGTATTTTGTAAGCCAAATAACTATGGAAACATATCGCTCAGCCCAGCTAGAAAATTCTAGCCTAGCAGTTATTTCAAACTATAAAGTAGTTTCGGAAATACTAAAATGTTCATGCACCGGTCTATGGGAGTCAGTCCCCACCCCAGAGAGTTCAGTTTTGGCTTGTAAATCTTAGTTGTAACATCTATTCGAAAGTTCGGAACCTCGTGGCTCTTCAGTTTAACGTTAAAGTCTGCCCCCGATTAATAAACGACTAACATAGTCCTAAAAATAGCTCATATTCAGACGATTTACATCTTTGTAATAACTTGCACTGGTCTGCAACTTCCTTGAGTCATTGAGTAGATAATCTTCATTCCGTTCGCGACTCTCTCTAAACATAATTGCTGTAACTGTATTGGTGCCAAAAAGCTAGAACTCAATTACTTTAACTGAATGTGTACATTGAAACGAGTGTTGTGATAATATTCTGATGGGACTATATTGTCGAAGTACACTGTATCTGGTTCTGTGAAATTGTGTGCATCACATGACTGAACAGTCTTTTATGTAACGGTCGTCGTTCTTCCTGTTGTGACAATAAACGTGGGAAAAGTCAAATCAACTAAAAGCTGTATGGTACATTATTAGAATATTTCCTGTAATACCGGTTTTATACCAAATCTACAAACTTACTCGAACGAGCAGCCAAACGCAGAATGAGCGTTTGCAGGATGGTCACGTTTCAACTTGCCGGATTCAAGATGTTCACTTTACCCCTCCAGGCATAGTCAACAGATTTGTGATCCACAGAGAGCGGTATGAAGCAAAGAACATTCAGAGTTTAACATATCATCAACATATAGGTTATTACAGCCTTATCACTAGGGTGCCTAGACAAGGATGGAGGAGGAAATCGATCGTGTTTTCTTCAATGTGGATACCTCGATTTTCAGCTAAAGTGATTCCAGGTAACCACAGAAAAGCTAAATATTAATGGTTTGACGGGAACTCTAGACTTTTTCGCCGGCCGGTGTGGCCGAGTGGTTATAGGCGCTACAGTCTGGAACGGCGCGACCGCTACGGTCGCAGGTTCGAATCCTGCCTCGGGCATGGATGTGTGTGATGTCCTTAGGTTAGTTAGGTTTCAGTAGTTCTAAGTTCTAGGGGACTGATGACCTCAGAAGTCCCATAGTGCTCAGAGCCATTTGAACCATTTTTTAGACTTTTTCTTCATAAATACGAGTCGAATGTCTTAGCTATAGTGTCATCTATCACCTAGGTGACATTAACGATGGGGCAAGTAGGCTCTCACTCCTGAAGTGTTAATCGAGCGAAGTGTTGCAGCTGTTAAAGTAACGGACTCGTATTCAAAGAAGGGCTCAAATCTGCACTCGGCCACTTAAATTTAGGTATTCATAGTTTTCCAAAAACAGTTCAGTAAATGCTGTGTGATGTCTAAAGACCTTGTCGTCAACGAAGTGCTAAAACCAAATCTTCCACCTTCCTTTTTCGAAACGCAATCATATTTTTGGAAACGAAATGATCGTGATTTGTCTCTCGCCTTGTATAGGTTCTCAGAAGCCGCTGTGAATGAACCAACAAACGCACGTCTTGTGCCAGTAGCAATAGGCTGGCCGGCAGCTGTGGCCGAGCGGTTCTAGGTGCTTCAGTCTGGAACCATGCGGCTGCTACGGTCGCAGGTTCGAATCCTGCCCCGGGCATGGATGTGTGTGATGTCCTTAGGTTAGTTATGCTTAAGTAGTTCCAAGTCTAGGGGACTGATGATCTCAGATGTTAAGTCCCATAGTGCTTAGAGCCATTTGAACCAAGCCAATAGGCTGTCTTCGACGGGCTACGGTAAATCCCTGAGGGAATTCTTTACATCTGGATATTAGCAGAAACCTGAGTTGTCTTGTTACGTATGATGATAGATATGTGCGGCATGAAAGCATAGTCTTGTGCTAACCTGTCCAAGATTGTGCATTTGCGTTACACTACCAATCTCAGATGATTTGCGGCGAACATTTACTGGCTTTTACAGTCGTGATTACTTTATTAGCAATCAAGCATCCACTTTGCCGCTGCAGGCACTTGACTACATTAGAAAGTACTGATCAATACATGCGACAAGCGAGCGCAAATGTCGCTTACACACGCTACCATAGGTAGGGTGGCCATCTTGATTTAGCCGACGTGGCAGCTGCGGGGCGAATCTACACTCTGACTGGCTGCTGTTTGCGCGCCAGATTTTACAACTTCTTTAATTATTGGTTAAATAAAACGTTAAATAGGAATTTGTATAAGATAAATGAACTTTCGCAATGTAGTGATTAGGGAGTACTAATGAAAACTATGAACAGCCCAAATCACTTCACGCTTTGTCGTGTTGTTACGAACGATGCTCCATGTTGGCAGTGAGTAAACGTCAAGTTTTGGTGCAAGCCAGTAACGTTGAGTGATGTCGGGCTACGCAGTTAGATTTCAGAATTGGCTGGCAGTCAATAGAAATGTATTTCTTGGTGCGAGTCTGCAAGGAATGCAAACCAGTTACATATTAGGAAAGTTCTCATACATCGTTCATTAGCACATATAGAACATGTGTGGAGTATTTTGCGTGTGGGTTTGTAGAAAGTCTATCGATGTGAGAACACAATTTAATGACTGTGGTTATTTGAGCCAACGTTAACTTCCTCAATGAAATAACATATTCCTTCTGAAATCTCGGTAACGTCACTTACTGGTTTGCCTGATGCTAATTATTCGAGTTACATATAGCAGCACTCCTTTTCAGCCATCAGTACCTAATGAACATCGGGCTCCTCGCCTTTCACAGCTCTGTGACAACTATTTGGAGTGAAGACAACAGGTCAGTATAATTTACAGAACTTTGCAATCTTTTCCGACGCGTTACTATGCATCTGTGACCTCCAAACGGATTATAGTTTCAGTATAAATGAGGCCAGTAACATGGACACAGTGGTAATAACCCTAAGGAAAACGTTATAACATCATAGAACGTAAAAAAACAATGATAAGAGCTATGTTGACAACGGACGTCATTCAGACTCAGGCGCGGCTTATGCACTAAAAATGCACGTTACCATGCTTAGTACGGTGTAGGAAAATCGTTGGCATTCAATACAGTTTCCAGTCGTCTCGGATGGATAAATGCAGGTTCTGAGTGGTTTTCAATGGAATCCTGTATTATTTTTCCTGAAAAATCGCGACGTCTTCAGATAATGATGATGGAGATAGATAGAAACCACGTACCCTTCTCTTCAAAGTGGAGCGCAAAGGCTGAATAAAGTTGACATCTATTGATTGTAGTGGTCAGGGGAGACGCAAAAATTCATCCTCGTGCTCACAAAACCAGTCGTGGACGACGCGAGCTGTGTGGACAGGGGTCCCGTCGTCTTGGAACACAGCATCGCGATTATGGCACAAAAATTGTACAATGGGATGGACATGATCAGCCAAAATGGTCACATAATCCATGGCAGTAATTCTTTCTCCCAGAGTAACCATGGAAAACCACGATACGACTGCCCGTATCATCATCGAATCCCCATCATTTTTCACTCTTGGGGCGTAAACTCCGACAGAAGTTGGAAACAGCATGAAAGCAAGTGACTCTTCCATTGTTCCATAGTCAAGATTTTATTGCTTCGGCCCTAAGTTTTCCTATTGCGGGCATTTACAGCAGTGATGAGTGATTTTGGAATTACATCTCGCCCTGCATTTCCCAGTTGCTGAAGCTCTTTTCGTGTTGTTTTGCTGCTGACAGTGTTCGCAAGTGAGATATTCAGTCTTGCAGTGACTTTCTTAGCTATCGTTCTCCTAATCTCAATCAGTGGCCGATCATCACGATAACTAAGCACACAGTTTCGTCTGCTTCGTGACATAGCGGATAATCGTTTTCCGTTTTCTACGTGTGCGGTGTAAATCTCCGATATGGTGCCTGTTGGAACACCAGACACTTCGGATACCTTTTGGAAAGAACCCACCATACGAGAACCAACAATTTACGAGCTCCGACATAATGCACTCACAACTACACTGAACGCTATTCCAATCGACTGACACTTGCAACGTGTCGGTTGTGCACAGATACAGGAGTGCAACCTGCAGGTTTGGCTATGATCTGCGTTTATGTTCAATTATACATTTATCGCGGTGTTTCGGTATTTTCGGCCACCCCTTTAGACTAGAGGGGCCATCTGCCTTGCCGTAGTGGTAACACCGGTTGTCGTCAGATCACCGAAGTTAAGCGCTGTCGGGCTGGGCTAGCACTTAGATGGATGACCATCCGGTCTGCCGAGCGCTGTTGGCAAGCGGGGTGCACTCAGCCCTTGTGAGGCAAAACTGAGGAGCTACTTTATGGATAAGTAGAGGTTCCGGTCTTGTAAACTGACATACGGCCGGGAGAGCGGTGTGCCGACCACATGCCCCTCCATACCCGCATCCAGTGACGCCCTTGGACTGAGGATAACACGGCGGCCGGTCGGTACCGATCGGCCTTCCAAGGCGGACGGAATTTAGTTTAGTTTAGTATACTAGAGGTAACTTTTTGAAAGTCGGACATAATGCACTGTTGTCTATTCAGGAGGCAGCAGAGTGAGTACGGTACCGTTTCTGCAGTCTGTGATACTTTCTGCTATGACAGCTCGTTCCTCCTCATTCGTCAACCCTTACTGATGTCGCCAGGCCATTTTTGTCGGATACTCGCCGCCGTATCATTTTTCCCACACTGCCATTGCTGTCTGCTGCTGACTGTCGGCTGTTCCTCCTGGAGCACATCAGACCGTCCGCTTAACTGTTCGGATTATTCCCTTCAATATCCTTGCTCTGATGCATTAAATAATGATAAACATGCGATTTATTTAAGAAAAATGTGGACTGCTCATACAATGCTCGCGCCTGCAATCCATTGACCATTGTTGATGCACAGTTAGCAGGTGCAATACTCAATTGTCCAGTTCCTATCTGATTATGACTTTGTAGTTAACAACTTCTTATGTGTAGGTTGCTAGCATGCCATACTACTAAGCTGACTGGCAAAAATGTTCATCATCTCATGAGATTTTTGACGAATTCGTAACATACCGTCAGTGTGTACTATCACCCAAAGAATTACTGCCAGTCCCAGTGTTTTACGATCAGCGATTAGAAAGCAGAATGATGCAGGGACTGGAGTCGATGTTAAGCAGTGTGAATGTGGTCACGTGTGACATGGATGCTCACACATTACTGCTGTTCAGCAACGAAATGATAAGCATTCAGTTGCTCTATTAGAATCTGAGTGAACTGGTTCAAATGGTTCAAATGGCTCTGAGCACAATGGGACTTAACATCTGAGGTCATCAGTCCCCTAGAACTTAGAACTACTTAAACCTAACTAACCTAAGGACATCACACACATCCATGCCCGAGACAGGATTCGAACCTGCCACCGTAGCAGTCGCGCGGTTCCGGACTGAAGCGCCTAGAACCGCTTGGCCACCGCGGCCGGCTGAGCGAACTGGTGACAACTGTGTGATCACCCTGCTCCTCCTTCTTACACAATGCCGTCAGCATTATGGGGACTCACCTTGTGGTACTTCCACTACGGATGACTGTTCGCTGATGACCACTCTGAAAAATCTGTTCTAGTAGATCTGTCTACTGAACAGCTTACCAGGATGGTGGGAAAATGTGTGGTTAATCTGGATTTCCGTCTGTCTAAGGGGGTGATCAGAAACAACTGTACTCGTCTCTGCAACACCATGTAGCTATCAGAAAATTTTACTACTGTAGACTGGAGGTGAGCCATGAGAGAGCCTTTATCGGTACCTGTCGCTCTGGCGTAGAGTCTCTGGACCCTTACCTGGTAACTGTGGCTCGGGCGTCCCGTTAGAGGGCAGCGAAGTAGTGATTTACGAGGATGGAGACTCGCTCGTGAGCTACGGCAAGGAAGTTGATTGAGTATCCACTGCAGTACTACGACTTATGAGCGATATTTTGCTGGCGACTTCATGTAACTGCCTTCCGCATTTGGATCCGCTTGGAGTATCGAGGCGGGCGTGTTGACCGTTAACGGGGGTGGCCACGCTAAGGCGTGCTTGTGCCCCCATTATTCCAGTGCGGAAAAATTAATAAGATACTAATTGCTTGTCTAAAGTGTCCTGAAACGTTAAGAGAGCTAGAAGTTCTTGTTGTCTGTGATATTTCATATTACTGTTAAATAGACTAATTGAAATTGTGTAAGTTTACTTGATGCAGCACCTGATCATTCACCAACGTAGTTCCCTACCGTTTCCGTAGGTTCGCAGCTAAATGATTGTTGGCGGCACACAGTGATTTTTAATTTAATATTTGTTAACTGAAAACCGCATTAACTTACAAACCTTAGCTTGTGGTATACCTGTTTTAACACCTCTTGACATTTGCCTGCGAGAAAAATTAAAACAATAGATGAAGTATGGCACAAAACGGACCTGTTCCGCTGTTACATTAATATCGGGTGTGTCCACTCTTCACCTTTACGACGGCTTCAAGTTTGCTGGACACACTTTCAGTGACGTATTTGAATGTCTCTGGAGGAATGGCAGCCCACTCTTCCCCAAGAACAGAAACCAGGAAAGGTAGTGATATCGGACTCTGGGGTCTGGAGTGAAGACAACGTTCTGACTCATCAAAAAAGTGCTCCATTTGGCTCATGTCGGGAGTCGGGGCAGACCAGTTCATATCAGAAATTTTGCTGTCCACAAACAATTGCCACACAGACGCTGTTTTATGACAGTGTGCATAGTTGTGCTGATACACAAACAAGTATCATTTCCTAGCTGTTGATCTACTGTACGCAGTACACAAGGCCATAAAACGTTTTTCTATCCTACCGAATTTAGCGTTTTCTTAACCACAATAAGAGGAACACGTACTAACCAAGAAAAATATCTACATACTGTAACACCGTCTCTTCCTTAACTTCACTGAAGATGCTACACATTACGGCGGGTAGCGTGCTGCAGGCATTCGCCAAACTCAAACCCTTCCATCGGGTTATCACGGGTATAGCGTGAATCATCACTGCAAACCACTCGTTTCCAGTCATTCAATGTCCAGTTGTGTCGCCCTCAACACCACATCAAGCGTCACTTAGCAGTGACTACAGAGATGTGTGGCTTAAGAGGAGTACCATTTCCTTTTTAACTCCCTATGCACGGTCACTGTGATAGTTCTACTACAGGTAACACTTTGGAACACACAAGTGATTCCTTCCACTGGTTTCCTGAGTCTTTTTACAACCTCCGTCCGCTTTGCACGACGGTACCTATCCGTCACTCCATAAAGCTTGCCTACTCGTTTTTTAGTTATGCATGTTCCTTCGCGCTTCCACTTCACAATCGCATCACTAACAGTCGACCTGGGTAGCTTTAGACGGCTTGAAATGTCCATGTTGAATTTGTTACTCAGGTAAAGTGTTGAGGTTTGGGTACGTGGACGTAAAATTGTTAGTCTAGACTGACAAACTTAGTTCAATTAGTGGTGCAGTTACGACCGTGCAGAAAACATTAGGTAGTAAATAATGTGATAAATTTACAGTGATGTATGTGCATATTAAGATACCACACATAAAAATATCAACACTTATACCCCTTACACTGTGTATAAAGCGGCTACTAAAGTCTATCCATCAACACTGATACCAAAGTGAAGAGATATTTTGCTAAAACCGTCACTTAATGCCTCACACATGAGAATAATTTTACAAGTCACCTCGAGCTCCCATGGTAAACAATGAAGTTCTGGCATTCAGCTGCTGGTAACGTTAAAATTCGATGTTGACAACGGTTCCAACAAGTAAAAGGAAAAGTCTTCCAACTACTGTCACAGTTTTATTAAGTCCCTTTGCTCTAGTGTAGTGAAAAAGTCCGAAAAATGAAATGATCGTGTGGTATTACTGGCCAGGAGACTCCATCTGTGGTCGTTCGGTCCCCTGGTGCATGAAGCCTTTCTGTTTGACGCCGGCAACCTATGCGTCGATGAAGATGGGAGGAAATCATGAGTGTAATAGAAACATCCAGTCCTCAAACGAAGAAAACCTCCGACCAGGCCTGGAATCGAACCAGACACTCCGCCTTCTGGAGGCGGCGATGCTAATAACTAGACCACGAACAAGCACAGACAGATTCCTAGAAACGATGTTGGCACAAAAAATTGCAAGGACGAAGTTTAAGGGTAGTGTCTTTGATTAATAATCAGAAAGTCTTCGGCCACACATTCGAAACCTGCCACAGGCTAAATTTTAATAAATAATCAGAACTGCCGATAAATTCTGGCATAAGAAGTCACCCTCGTTCTGCCAACGGCCTTGTGAGAGAGGGCGGAGGAGCAGAGGTTCAGAGCGCTCTCTTGCCCTTGAGGTGGGAAACTGCCCCTAAAGACGGAAGAATCATCAATGGTCAATGACACTACTGCGTTAAAGACACATAACGTGTATCCACAGGATATGTAGCCTCTAATTGAAAAGGGTCATGATGATGTCTTCATTGGCAAAAGATTCTGGAATAGTTCCCTATTCGGATCTCCGGGAGGGGACTGCCAAGGGGGAGGTGACCATGAGGAAAAGATTGAATAACCAACGAAAGCATAACGTTCTACGAGTCGAGGCATGGAACGCCGGAAGCTTGAATGTGGTAGGGAAGCTAGAAAATCTGAAAAGGGAAATACAAAGTCTCAATCAAGATATAGTAGAGGTCAGTGAAGTGAAATGAGAGCGCGACAAAGATTTTTGGTCAGATGAGTATAGGGCAGTATCAACAGCAGCAGAAAATGGTATAACGGGATTAGGATTCGTTATGAATAGAAAGATAGGGCAAAGATTGTGTTACAGTGAACAGTTCAGTGATGGGTTGTTTTTATCAGAATCGACAGCAAACCAACACCGACAACTATAGTTCAGGTGTACATGTCGACGTCGTTAGCTGAAGATGAAGAGATAGAGCAGGTATATGAGGATATTAAAGGGGAATACAGTACACAAAGGGAGACGAAAGTCTAAGAGTCATCGGGGACTGGAATGCAGTTGTAGGCGGAGTAGTAGAAGAAAAGGTAACAGGAGAATATGGGCCTGGGACGAAGCATGAAAGAGGAGAAAAACTGAAATCTGTAATAAATTTCAGCCAGTAATAGCGAGTACCCTCTTCAAGAATCACAAGAGGAGGAGGTATACTTGTAAAAGACCGGGTGGTACGGGCAGATTTCAGATTACATCATGGTCAGACAGAGATTCCGAAATCAGGTATTGGATTGTAAGGCGTACCCAGGAACGGATATAGACTCACATTACAATGTAGTTGTGGTGAAGAGTAGGTTGAAGCTCAAGAGATTAGTCAGGAAGAATCAACACGTAATGAAGTGTGATACTGAAGTATTAAGGGATGATGAGACACGCTTGAAGTTCTCTAAGGCTACAGATACAGCAATAGGGAATAGCTCAATAGGCAGTGCAGTAGAAGAGGAATGGACATCTCTAAAAAGGGCAATTATAGTAGTTGGAAACAAAAAAAGTGCAGAGAAGGTAACTGCGAAGAAAACATGAGTAACAGAAGAAATAGTTCAGTTGATCGCTGAAAGAAGGAAATACTAAAATGTTCAGGAAAATTCAGGAATACAGAAATACAAGTCGCTGAGGAATGAAATAAATAGGAAGTTCAGGAAAGATAAGACGGAATGGCTGCATGAAGGAGGTGAAGAAACAGAAAAAGAAATGACTGTCGAAAGGCCTGACTCGGCATATAGGAAACTCAAAACCTTTTGTGAAATTAAAAGCAAGTGTGATAACATTATGAGTGAAATTGGAATTCTACTGTTAAATGCAGAGGAGAGAGCGGATAGGTGGAAAGAGTACATTAAAGGCCTCTTTGAGGGGGGACATTGTCTGATGTGATAGAAGAAGAAACAGGAGTCGATGTAGAGGAGATAGGGCATCCAGTGTTAGAATCAGAATTTAAGAGAGCTTTGGAGGACTTAAGATCAAATAAGGCAGAAGGGATAGATGACATTCCACCAGAATTTATAAAATCGTGGGGGGAAGTTGCAACAAAATGACTATTCAAGTTGATGTGTAGAATATATGTGTCTGACGACATAGCATCTGACTTCCGGGAAAATATCATCCACACAATTTCGAAGACTGCAAGAGCTGGCATGTGCGAGAATTTTCGTACAATCAGCTTGACAGCTCATGCATGCAAGTTGCTAACAAGAATAATATACTGAAGAATGGAAAGGAAATTGGGGATGTGCTATATCGCGATCAGTTTGGCTTCAGGAAAGGCACCAGAGAGGCAATTCTGACGTTGCGGTTGATAATGGAAGCAAGACTAAAGAAAAATCAATATGTGTTCATACGATTTATCGACATGTAAAAACCGTTCGACAATGTAAAATGATGCAAGGTGTTCGAAATTCTGAGAAAAATTGTGGTAACCTATTGGGAGAGACGAATAATATACAATATGTACAAGAGCCATGAGGGGACAATAAAAGTGGACGTCCAACAACGAAGTGCTCGGATTAAAAAGGGTGTAAGTCAATGATGTAGTCCTTTCCCCCTACTGTTCAAGCTGTACATCGAAGAAGCAATGTTGGAAATAAATGAAAGTTGCAGGATTGGAATTAAAATTCAAGGTGAAAGGATATCAATGATAAGATTGGCTATCCTGAGTAAAAGTGGAGAAGAATTACGTGGTATGCTGACTGGAATGAAAAATCTAATGAGTACAGAATATGGACTGAGAGTAAATCGAAGAAAGACAAAAGTAATGAGAACTAGCAGAAATGAGAACAGCGAGAAACTTAACATTAGGATTGAGGGTCACGAAGAAGATGAAATTAAGGAATTCTGCTACCTAGGCAGCAAAATAACGAATAACGGACGGAGTAAGGAAGATATCAAAAGCAGACTAGCACTGGCAAAAAGGGCATTCCTCGCCAAGAGAAGTGCACTAGTATCAAACATAGGCCTTGAATTGAGGGAGAACGTATGAAGTACAGTGTTGTATGATAATGAAACATGGACTGCGGAAAACCGGAACAGAGGAGAATCGAAGCATTTGAGACGTGGTGCTACAGGCGAAAATTAGGTGGACTGATAGAGTAAGGAATGAGGAAGTTCTGCGCAGAATCTGAGAGGAAAAGAACATGTGGAAAACACTAACAAGGAGAAGGGACAGGATGTAGGGCATCTATTAAGACATCAGGGAATGACTTCCATAGTACGAGAGAGAGCTGCAGCGGTCAAAAACTGTAGAAGAAGACAGAGATTGGAATACATCCAGCAAATATTTGAGGACGTAGGTTGCAAGTGGTACTCTGAGATAAAGAGATTGTCAAAGGAGAGGAATTCTGGACGGCCTGCATCAAACCAGTGAGAAGACTGATGACCCCAAAAGAAAGGTCAACAGAATTCAAAGTTAAAACATGTACGGAGTGTTTAAAGAACTGTCATATACTCTCAAATGATACAGTATTGGTCAAAACTAGAAGAAAAATTCCTATAATAATATGTCTGCAAAACAACACTGTTGAGATATGTGCCGTTGAAGATCCGCAGTTCAGAGCCTGCATTTTAGTTACTGATTATGCGGTACTCAAAAGGTAAATTACCACAATGCGAACATGTTTAATTATGTGAAATTATGGAAGTGGGGCATCAGGATCGCTTCAGTATTAGTCTGTCCGCAGGAAATGTCGATGACAGACTGATAGGGCCATACACTTTACCAGACGGATTAACTGGTGCTATGTATCATCGATTTCTGTTCGATGAATTCACAGTGCTAATGGAGAACGTTACCCATGCCGGAAGACAACGGCTGTGATTTACACGCGCCGGGGCACCACCCAGTTTCTAGGGATCGTGCAACAGTACCCATTGCAATGTTTCATGGGCGATGAACTAGTCAAGCAGGTCCGGAAGCATGGTCTCCTCGATTACTGGACCTGAATCCACTGGATTTCTGGCTATGGGAACATTTAAAGTCTTTGGTGTACGCTAAATCTACCGGCAACTTACAGACATTACAGGAAATTGTGCGTAATGTATGTGTCTGAATCGAAAAGGAACCACGTATGTTTGAAAAAGTGTGTGATCCGCTACGAAGAAGGGCTGAAGGACGTAAATACATAAAACTGCAATGAGTAGTTATTTATTATTCCATGAACCGGTTTTCTAACCTCTTCAGTTCATCTTCCGATGGTTTACCGGATGTTTCATATCTATTTCTAGCGTAATGCTGGGTGCTAGCTCCGTACCAAGAACATGGAACATGATTTAATATATCGCCATGAATTCTTTTTATCTGTCGATATGGATACAAAACTTTAGTTTTCTACTTACTGCGGCAGTATGGGTGGCTTTTCTGTTAGTGTCCATCCCTCTGCTTCCATTGTGATGGCCATTTGATACATCAATTCACAAACTTTTACACAATATGTATGTATTTACACTGTGATAGCGAAACTTTGCCAGCATCCAGCACGAGCTCTACAACTGTTGCTTGTTACGAAGATCTTGACACAAAGATATGACATAGGCCTACTTTGCTAAGAAGTGTTGTTTCTCTTTATCTGCATATATTAAAGTTGATATATGGGCAAATACTTTAATCTGAATTAGCATTGACATGAAATCTCAAAATAAAATAAATAAACAAATAAATTACTACAAGAACAAACTTCAAGTGATCTGATGTCTTATTTCTATTCGTATATTAACGTGTAATACAGTAAACTTATGAGCAAATGCTTTAATCAAGATTGGCATTAACATGAATGGCCAGGAATAAAATAATACAGAGGTATACACTGAAGCACCAAAGAAACTGGTATAGGCATGCGTATTGAAATATAGAGATATGTAAACAGGTAGAATACGATGGTCAACAACCCTTATATAAGACAATAACGTCTTGCGCAGTTGTTAGATCGGTTACTGCTGCTACAAGGGCATATTATCAAGATTTAAGAGAGTTTGAACGTGGTGTTTTAGTGGGCGCACCAGCGATGGGACATAGCATCTCCGAGAGAACGATGAAGCGGGGATTTTCCCTTGCGACCATTTCACGAGTGTCCGTGAATATCAGGAATCCGTTGAAACATCAAATCTCCGACATCACTGCGGCAGGAATAAGACTGTGCAAGAACGTGACCAACGTCGACTGAAGAGAATCTTTCAACGTAACAGAAGTCCCAACCTTCCGCAAATTACTGCAGATTTCAATGCTGGGCCATCAACAAGTGTCAGCGTGCTAAATGTTCAACGAAACATCATCGATATGGGCTTTTTGAGCCGAAGGCCCACTCATGTACCCTTGATGACTGTACGACACAAAGCTTTACGCCTCGCCTAGGCCTGTCAACACTAACATTGGAGTGTTGATGACTGGAAACACGTTGCCTGATCGGACGAGTCTCGTTTCAGATTGTAATGAGCGGGTGGACGTGTACGGGTATGGAGACAACCTCCTGTATCCATGGACCCTACATGTCAGCAGGGGACTGTTCAAGCTGGTGGAAGATCAGTAATAGTGTGGGGCGTGTGCAGTTGGAGTGCTATGGGACCACTGATACGTCCAGGTACGAGTCTGACAGATGACACGTACGTAAGCATCCTGTCTGATCACCTGCAGCCATTCATATTCATTGTGCATTCCGACGGACTTGGGCAATTCCAGCAGAACGATGCGACACTCCTCACGTACAGAATTGCTACAGAGTGGCTCCAGGAACACTCTTCTGAGTTTAAGCTCTTGGCCACCGAACCTCCCAGGAATGAGCATTATTGAGCATACCTGGGATGCCTTGCGACCTGCTGTTCATAAAAGGTCTCTAGCCCCTCGTACTCTACCGGTTTTGTGGACAACCATGCAGCATTTATGGTGGCAGTTCCCTCCAGCACTACTTCAGATACCAGTCGAATTCAAGCCGCGTCCTGTTGCGGCACTTCTGCATGCTCACGGGGGCCCTACACGATATTAGGCAGGGGTACAAGTTTCTTTGGCTCTTCAGTGTATATATTATATATTACTGTTATCGCAGAAGTCTCTTCTTTAATTTACACTGAAATGATACACTGGTCCTTCTTGTTTCAAGTGTTATTCGTTTTGTTGCTTGATACGTAGATGGCGCAAATGCTCACCGAGCGGGGTGGTGCAGTGGTTAGCACACTGGACTCGCATTCGAGAGGATGACGGTTCAAACCCGCGTCCGGCCATCCTGACTTAGGTTTTCAATTATTTCCCTAAATCGCTTCAGCCAAATGCCGGGATGTTTCCTTTGAAAGGACACGGCCGACTTCCTTCCCCGTCCTTCCCTAATACAATGGGATCGATAATCTCGCTGTTTGGTCCCCTCCTCCAAATCAACCTAGCAAGAAAAAAATGCTCATCCTAGAACATATTCGAGGATTTAAATTATTATTGTCGTTTGTGTTGCTTCTAGTTAATGTCACCTACTTCCAATATTAAGCAAAGTAAATTATGGGATAGTATGTCATGCATTACAATAAATACTTCTTTCGTTTCAGCCAGTAGAATAATTTCATGCGGAAAACTGACATTATTACACATCCTGTTGCATATTTACTTAATTCTCAAATATCCCCATCCTGCTGTACCTCCCGGAACAAAGCGTTTGTTGGACGACGAACACAATTCTTGTGTTTCGCGGACTGCCCTTTTATGAAAGTTGCACTCTGAGCCTTTTACTCACTTATGCTTTCTATATATGTTAACAATCCTAACCCAATCTTCATTGTGAAATTTCATTGTTTTAAAAGACATAAAATATGGACATTTTTATAAATTTTTCATTCGGTACCATGTCAGCAGCAAGTGAATGTGTGTTCACACAGGTCGACCCTCACTGGACGTTACCGGAACGAGGCGTCACCGGCAAATCGAGCAAGGTCGCGCAATGGTTAGCATACGGAACTCGCATCCGGGAGAATGGTGGTTCAAAACAACGTCCGGCCATCCAGATTTATGGTTTCTTTAAATCACTTAAAGCAAATGGCGGGATGGTTCCTTTCAAGAGGCACAGCCGATCTCCTTTCCCATGCTTCCCCAATCTTAGCTTGCTCTCTGTCTTTAATAACCTCGTTGTCGACCGGACACTAAACACAAATCTTGTTTCAGCGACAAACTGTGTATTTATGCTAGACGGAACGTCGACACAACATCAGATCGCTTAGTCCAATGCTGAACTGTGAAAATGAGGTTATGAGGTACCACCCGAGCAACACAGGGTGACTGTGTAACATCTGAAAAAGTGAACCAGCAACGACGGAGTTTATTAATAGCCAAAGCAAAGTAGATGACAGTAGTTCTTGGCAAACGTTGTATGATAACATATAGTACAATCGAGAAGCGAAAGAATATGAAAAGTATCGTCCAGACATTTCAAAACATCAGCATTAATTATCTGGACGAAATACATACACGAAAAAAGGCAGACAATATATAAAAGAAAGTAGCGTCTTTTACTTCATTGGTTATATTGGATTTTCTGTCTCAGCTCCAAATAACGGTTAACGAACTATATTTTTCTCCATCATTCGGACTGAAATTTTCACTGTTATGTAAGTTGTTTGAATGAAAATTATTTCCTCAAATAATACTCTTATTCGTATACAATGTAGACCATTTATTTGTCCAAGAATACTAAATAATCTTTCACTTTCAGATATGTGGCCAGATTTGTGGAAGAACAGTCCTAGCAAATTTAACCAAGTCCTCGTGGAACTTTCGCAATGTCTTTCGGAAAGAAATCAAACAATGAAATGCAGTTTAAGCAGACACAAAAGCGAATCTGTTACCTAGCGCAAAGTACAAAGCGACGAGCAGAACATACTCTGACTTCCAGTGTGATAAATGTCTTAGAGACCTCAAAGCTTTTGTCCACGAATCAGTATTGCTCGTGTGGAACTCAGCTTGCCATTCTCTCGCGTGATATACTGTACTGCAAACTATGGATGAAGGGCAACAGGCAGATTCAATATTTCTAGACTTCCGAAAAGTATTTGACAGGGCACCCCTCTGCAGACTGTTAGCGAAGGTACTGGCATACGGAACAGGTTCCCAGATATGTGAGCGGCTCGAAGATTTCTTAAGTATGTTGTCGTCTACGGCGAGTGTTCATCAGAGAAGGATATCGTCGGAAGTGCTCCAGGGAAGTGTGATAGGATCGCTATAATTTTCTGTATACATAAATTGTCTGGCGCAGTGGATGGCCAGCAATCTGCGGCTGTTTGCCGATGATGCTGGGGTGTACGGGAGGGCGCCGAAGATGAGTAACTGTAGGGTTATATAAGATGACTTGGACGAAACTTCTAGTTGGTGTGATGAGTGGCAGCTGATTCTAAAGTATTGTAGAAAAATGCAAGTTAATGCGGATGAGCAGGAAAAACAAACCCGTAATGTCCGGATACAGCAGTAGTAGCGTCCTGCTTGAGACATTCACATCGTTGAAATGTCTGGGCGTAACGTGGCAAAGTGATATGAAGTGGAAAGAGCAGGTGAGGATTGTGGTAGGGAAGGCGAATGGTCGACTTCATTTTATGGGGAGAATTTTGTGAAAGCGTGGTTCATTGCAAAGGAGACCGCTTATAGGACGTTAGTTTGACCCATTCTTGAGTACTGCTCGAGTGTCTGGGATTCGCATCGGGTTGGGCTAAAGGAAGAAGTCGAAGGAATTCAGCGGCGGGCTGGTAGGTTTGTTACTGGTAAGTACGAACAAACCGCAAGTGTTACGGAGATGCTTCGGGAACTCAAATGAGAGTCCCTGGAGGCAAAGCCTCCTGATATTCGAGGAACACTATTGAGAAAATTTAGGGAACCGGCGTTTTAAGGTGACTGCAGAACAATCCTACTTCCGCCAAAATACATTTCGCGTAAGGACCGCAAAGATAAGGTACGAGAAATTAAGGTTCATCGGAGGCATACAGACAATCGTTTTTCAGTTGCTCTGTGGAACAGGAAAGGAAACATTAGTAGTGGTACAGAGTACCCTACCCCACGCACCGTACAGTGGCTTGTGGATTGAGCATGTAGATGTAAAATCACAAAATTCACTGTTACAAAATGAGTGATCATGGCGGGATTGGTCAGCCTCTGGTGCTAGCAGATGACACCATTGTCTGCTCACCAGCGTCAACATCAATGCTTTCTTCCCGAGAATACTTGATGTAGATGTTCAGTTCCTTTCCGTCCCAGTATATGTGATTGCTTCGAGTTGAAATGATTTGTCGCCAGTGAAACTACTAAAAATAATGTAGTATGCTAGGTATGGCGGGCTTTGTGCGCTGGGCAGGAGAGATACTGCAAGCGTCTGGCGGTACTCCAGATCAGCGATTTCCGAAACTAAACCTCCTGAAGGCCACAAAACTGGTGCAGCTGGGCTGCCGCGAACCTCAAGGACAGCTAACGATACACTCACGCGGTGGCTAGCTAACACTGCCCGCCAAACACCGTCTCACCAAAATAAATGGCTCTGAGCACCATGGAACTTAACAGCTGTGGTCATCAGTCCCCTAGAACTTAGAACTACTTAAACCTAACTAACCTAAGGACATCACACAATCCATGCCCGAGGCAGGCCCGCCAAACACCGTCTCACCAAAATAAATGGCTCTGAGCACCATGGAACTTAACAGCTGTGGTCATCAGTCCCCTAGAACTTAGAACTACTTAAACCTAACTAACCTAAGGACATCACACAATCCATGCCCGAGGCAGGCCCGCCAAACACCGTCTCACCAAAATAAATGGCTCTGAGCACCATGGAACTTAACAGCTGTGGTCATCAGTCCCCTAGAACTTAGAACTACTTAAACCTAACTAACCTAAGGACATCACACAATCCATGCCCGAGGCAGGCCCGCCAAACACCGTCTCACCAAAATAAATGGCTCTGAGCACCATGGAACTTAACAGCTGTGGTCATCAGTCCCCTAGAACTTAGAACTACTTAAACCTAACTAACCTAAGGACATCACACAATCCATGCCCGAGGCAGGCCCGCCAAACACCGTCTCACCAAAATAAATGGCTCTGAGCACCATGGAACTTAACAGCTGTGGTCATCAGTCCCCTAGAACTTAGAACTACTTAAACCTAACTAACCTAAGGACATCACACAATCCATGCCCGAGGCAGGATTCGAACCTGCGACCGTAGCAGTCACACGGTTCCGGACTGCGCGCCTAGAACCGCGAGACCACCGCGGCCGGCCCAAAATAAATCAGGGAACAGATTGTTAATGTACCAGTAACGGAAATTAACGATTATGTGAGAGAAATAGTAGTTCAAGGTCGAGACGAGTTTGACTGACACAACGAAACCTTAATTTAACGGAAGTGCATATTTAAAAGAACTGACAGAAGTAGACAGAGTGGGTCGATTGACCGCTGCCGCCGCTTCGCGCCCCCCTGCGGCCGAATAGTGAACGACTTGATTTCCACTTTCGGGAAGTTCGCCGAACAAAAACAACCCTGCTGATTCCGCTGACGGACCTTCGCAACTCCATTCCAGAGCCGCGCAGACAGGTCAGTCAGACTTGGAGGTAGTCAGTGCACTGTGTGTGAGCGGTTGATGCTGAAATAATGACAAGTGAAAAGGGCAAGAAACTGTTGGTTATAGACAGTTTTAAATTCTGTTTTCATAAGTGTCTCATCTATGGCATTGATAAACAGAAGTGCACGAGGATAATATAAAAGTCTTTTGTGGAATTACATTCCTTAAACTGTGTTGTCGATTCACAGTTAGACCATAATCATGAAAAGGGTGACTCTAGTAAACATCTCTGTGAAGAGAAAGGCTGAAAGAAATTTGTGTGAACGCCCCTCCAAACTTACCTGCGTCGAGGCAGTTAATGGTGATACTGACACTCTCACAACGCAGGATTTGGTTCGAATAATGAGAAATATTATTGCCATTCGATTACACAAGCTGCCCAATAACTTACCACAATTACATCAAGCACTGGCGAGAAATGTTTTCCGCACAAACAGGAGCGAAAATGTTTTGTTTGTGAATGTCTGTGAAACGAATATTGCGGGTTTCTCGTGCCAAAGCATTTAAATTTTCTGGAGGAGTCGAGAACGTTATTTACAGATGAAACCTTCAAGAGTTGCCCTAAGCTGTTCCACCAAATATTTATAATTCCTGGGGCAGATGACGTAAACTATTTCCCATTGGTATTCTTTTGCTTCCAACAAAAAAATGAAATGTATTAGGAAGCTTTGTCCTTAATTGCAAATTTTACCAATCCGGACATTGTATAAGCTGACTTTGAGATGACAGTTCACCAGGTAATTGCTTACGCTTGGCACCAAATAAATGTAAAGGAGCGCAGATTTCACCTCGGACAGAAATGGCGGAAAAATTCAATCATTGGGGTTATAAAATGATTTGAAATCGAAGGAATGTAAATCGGAAGACTTCTACAAAATTTGTTTAGATTATCTCTCCTGCCCCCTGACCGAACTGAAGATTGCTTCGTGGAGAACCTAATGTCCTTCAAATCTAACAACGATCATCAGGATGACTTTACTGATTATTTACTTCATACCTACATTCTTGCAGACAGCGACTCTCCAACCATTATGTGAGACGACTAGTGTGTAGTTCTGAACGGACTACTAACTGCTGTGAGGCACTCCACTCTAAACTGAATTCTTCCCATCCCACAATATTCTAACTGTTGACACATTAAAGGACATTCAAACAGAAACTTACGTTAAAATGAGTAGTGGTAAAAGAACTTCTGTCAAAAATGCGCGACAAACATAAATACATAAAAGAACAAATGGAAAACCTGTTTAAATCAAACAATACTTGATATGAATATCTTCAAAACATCTGATATAAGTTTCTCGCGCTTACGTAATTTTATTACTTATGCTTGAAAATTCCAACTTTGCTTGTACTGTTCTTACATTATGAGGATATGGAAAAGTCAGTCATTGTTAACCATACCTACTGCATGCAGCCAGTCCTAAGTAAATATAAAATCGGAAAATGTTTTGGAACTGTTGATAGCTTACGGGAATCAACAAGCACACTATGAAAAAAGAAGATGGCAACTACTCAAAACGTCCGCTGTCGGATAAATACGACGGAAGCTAATGGGAGACAATACGGTTTCGGAATCAATTCCGGGTCAGCCGGATGTCATAGTGACTGCCTGGCTCTTACCTAGCAGATCTTGCTTGCCAGTCTCTCTCAATTCCCTGGAAGACGTGGCAAAACTCAAATTAATGATGTGCTTTGGGGTGTTCAGCCGCCGCGGCACCTGAAGAAGACAGGTGGGTCGTTCGTTGAAATATTGAACCTACAATGGAATCAATAACTCGACTCAACACCTGGGAAAAAACCATTAATCAACTACGCCGACAAAATATGAGAGATTACATGGTAAAGCCCACTTCCAGTAGACATGGTAATGTTGACTTCTAGCAGGGACTCAGTGGAATTGACGGCCCACATAAGCTAGATAGCCTGAAGAAGGCAGAGTGGTATATCTTCTTGATAACTGACAACAGTGCTGGAACTCGTTTCTACCTATAGAACTTAAGACATTTATATTCCCGTTACAAGTTGAGGTTTGTGGACAGACTTACAATCAAACATGTACGTTGTTACCAGTAACGAATTAGACTTGCCGACATTTGTAATGATGTGCTAATATTTTCTTAAAAGCGTAGGTGATGATACCGCAATCAAATTTATTTCATGTAATTACAAGTTTTATTAGAGTGCTCACACTCTTGGAGACCCGAACATTATATTAAGTTTATGTATCCCAAAGAAAGCAGGTGTCGACAGATGTCAAAATTACCGAACTATCAGTTTAATAAGTCACGGCTGCAAAATAATAATGCGAATTCTTTACAAACGAGTGGAAAAACTGGTAGAAGCCGACCTTGGGGAAGATCAGTTTGGATTCCACAGAAATGTTGGAACACGTGAGGCAATACTGACCCTACGACTTGTCTTAGAAATTAGATTAAGGAAAGGCAATCCTACGTTTCTAGCACTTGTAGAGAAAGCTTTTGACATTGTTGACTGGAATACTCTCTTTCAAATTCCAAAGGCGGCAGGGGTAAAATACAGGGAGCGAAAGGCTATTTACAATTTGTACAGAAACCAGATGGCAGTTATAAGAGGGACATGAAAGGGAAGCAGTGGTTGGGAAGGGAGTGAGACAGGGTTGTAGCCTGTAATATTATTGGTATTTCCGTCCTACGAAAGCTTTGAGTACCCTTTGAAAGACATTTGTTTCGTATAATTTACGTAACTGTAAAGATGCGCATCTAGCGGGGACGCTAATACATCGATTGCGCAGTCAAAGAAACATTTTAACAGAAGCTGAACTGTCGTTCCGCTTCGATCTAAATAAAAGATGACGGTAGAAAACTTTTGTAGATCTTCAGATTTTAATGTGCTTCTGCCTGTAATGTGAAAACGTAAAGGAGGTCGACTTTAAGTAAAAAAAATGAGCGGTCTTGCCAGCGTGCAGACAACATTATTAATTAATAAAATTAAAGTAATTTATGTTCGAAACTGTAAATCAGCAAGTTATTGTTATCGGAGGTGTTGAACAGTGCAAGAATTGTCTTTAACGAAAGGAGAAAAGTAATGACTGTAATTTGTGACAAAAACGTGAACCAAGGAGACAGCACAGGACAGGCAGAAATCTGATCGCACCATACTGTTAAAAAAGTACTTATGTAAGTTATATTGTTTATAAATAAGCCCTAATTTGTTAGTGAGAATTGTTTGAATATATTTAGTGTTTACCAGACTTCTTATTCTGTTCTTTTCCTTTATACTTTTTTATCCTCCATACCATATTATTTTTATAAATGTCAAACAGCCTTTACTACAGCAGAGAATACTGCGGCATCCTGGTCGTAGACAGAAGGCCGCTCCTTGTCTTCTATACAATTCATAGCTGCCCCATTTATTAATTACTTCATTTGCAAATGCATTTTTTTTACTGTTCATTGTGAAAGGTCCCTTAGGTAATTATAAAATTCGTACTAATTACGTAAAGAAATCCGGGTTGTTCTTTTCCAAATAATAGAAGTCTTTGCGTAATCAAAACCTAGCCTCCTTCTGACAACGATCAGGAGCCGACCAGAAGACGGACGTCTTCGACCGCTTTCGTGTCTCCTGTGGCAAAGCTGTGCCAGACTGGAAACACGACATTCTAGTATGAAATACCGATTTAAATTGAAAGAATTGAGATATATTTAATAATAATAATTTTTTTATCATACTAGAAGCCTCTCCTCATATGTTATTCAATATGTATATCGAGCAAGCAGCAAAGGAAACAAAAGAAAATTCGGATTAGGTATCAAAAGCCATGGAGAAGAAGTAAAAACTTTGAGGTTCGCCGATGACATTGTAATTATGTCAGAGACAGCAGAGGACTTGGAACAGCAGTTGAACGGAATGGACAGTTTCTTGAAAGGAGGATATAAGAGGAACATCGACAAAAGCAAAACTAGGATAAAGGAATGTAGTCGAATAAAGTTTGGTGATTCTGAGGGAATTAGATTAGGAAATGAGACACTTAAAGTAGTAAAGGAGTTTTGCTATTTGGGGAGCAAAATAACTGATGATGGTCGAAGTAGAGAGGATATAAAATGTAGACTGACAATGGCAAGGAAAGCGTTTCGAAGAAGAGAAATTTGTTAACATAGAGCATAGATTTAAGTGTTAGGAAGGCGTTTCTGAAGGTATTTGTATGGAGTGTAGCTATGTATGGAAGTGAAACATGGACGATAAATAGTTTGGACAAGAAGAGGAAAGAAGGTATTGCCGGCCGAAGTGGCCGTGCGGTTAAAGGCGCTGCAGTCTGGAACCGCAAGACCGCTACGGTCGCAGGTTCGGATCCTGCCTCGGGCATGGATGTTTGTGATGTCCTTAGGTTAGTTAGGTTTAACTAGTTCTAAGTTCTAGGGGACTAATGACCTCAGCAGTTGAGTCCCATAGTGCTCAGAGCCATTTGAACCATTTTGAAAGAAGGTATTGAACAGAACTGGGGAGAAGAGTTTGTGGCACAACTTGACTAGAAGAAGGGATCGGTTGGTAGTACATATTCTGAGGCATCAAGGGATCACCAATTTTGTATTGGAGGGCAGCATAGAGGGTAAAAATCGTAGAGGGAGACCAAGAAATGAATACACTAAACAGATTCAGAAGGATCTAGGTTGCAGTAGGTACTGGGAGATGAAGAATCTTGCACAGGATAGAGTAGCATGGAGAGCTGCATCAAACCAGTCTCAGGATTGAAGACCACAACAACAATAACAACAACAACATATGTATTACACCGCAATACAAACATTGCTATTTCCAAAAGAACAGACACCACACATTCATGACTCCGTAGGTGTATATATATGTGTGCAAGAGAAACACTGACAGCAGCTGCAAGAGGACATTGAAATAATTCAATGGCGACAACTGAAAATTTGTGCGGACAGGGACTCGAAACCAGTTTCCCGCTTAACGCGTGCGGTCGCTTTAAAAGCTTTGGCTATCTGAGCACGCTTCACGTCCATCTCAAATTCTCAACTTGTTGCACACTACTTCCGTAGCGCCACTTTCCGGTGTGCGAAAAGTTGAGAATTTGGGATGGACGTGAACGGTGCTCGGATAGCTGATGTGATTAAGGCGACCACTTGCGTAAAGTGGAAAATCCGGGTTCGAGTCCCAGTTCCCTGATGCAGCTGACGTAGGCATTTCTCTTTCATCATAACATATTCAGCCAAGTTTCTCTCGTTGCGTGTTAGCAGCTGAACACAGAGGGCAACCTAGACATGAACAGACGTACTCAGGCGTTCTGTGTGAACTGTCGTCGGTTGAGGGTCAAGAGTGAGCTACTCGTACGTAATGGATCCCAAGTTGCGGATGAAGGCATATGGAATCACCAGCGAGTGCCTGTTAGACAGGCAGCCTGATGAGCCAAATCATTATGACCACCTACTTAATAGCACGTTGGTCCACATTTGGAACTTAGTACAGCAGAGTTTCTGTGTGTTACGGATTCGGTAAGTCGCTGGTAAATTGCCTGATGTGTACGGCAGCAGACATCTAAGGACAGGTCTCGCAGTTCTCATAAATTAAAGGCCGGTGATTTCTGGGCGCGGTTGGCGCCTGATAGCTTCCGAGACGTGTTCGTATGGGTTCTGGTCAGGGGAATATAGCGGCTAAAACATCAACGAAAGTTCACTGCCGTGCTCCTCCAACCCCTGGCCTTGTGACACTGACAGTTACTCTGTTGACAGAAGCCATCGGCATGGCGGGGGACGTCAAGGGTGGATGGATACAGATGATCCACAATAATGCTCACCTAGTACACAGCTATCGATTTCGGCGTGTAACACAGTTTCCACGGAAGACCAACTGAATATGCGCTATAGCACAATACTGCCCTCACTGACCTGTGTCCGCGATACCGTGCATGTTTCGAGCAGCCGCTCGCCTGGATGGCGGCGTGTCCGGACACGACAATCGACCTGGTGTAACAGGAAACGTAATTCGTCACGGCGATAAGCTGACGTTGCTGCATGGTCTTGTCTCAGTGATCTCGTGCAGACTGCAGTTGTAATTGGCGGTGTCGGCGTCGACATAGGGGCACGCAGGTGTTGTCTGTTGCGGTGTCACATGCTCAACAATTTGCTCTGAAAGAAGTGTTCCGAAACGCTTGTGCCTGTAGCAGCATTGCACTGTGTCGTCACATATGCTACAGATTGCCACCTATCCTGCTTTACCCAACGGACAAGCAACCGACTTCCATTTTATTTGTTTCGATGTGGTTCACACGCGGTTTTACTCTCCTTCAACGACTTTCTGTAGTCCCCATTGTGGCGATATCCTTACCAGTCGGCCTTCTATTAAACTCGGGAGTAGTCTTTCTCTCCACCGTCCGAATTGATATCTGACGCTTCTGTCGTAATTATACCCTCATGGGGGAACATACACAAACCAGGGACTTACCTACAAAAATATAATCCCCTGCACATAAACGATTTTTGCTAATCGTTAACAGGCCATAGGTTCCCGTTTATCCTAACTAATCGGAAGAAGTCGAGACTAAAAGTTTCCTAGTCTAACCACAAATGAGGAAAAATTCACATAAGTTGAGAAATAATCTACTTGCTCAGAATAAACCAAATATATCTTGTGTACTGATCATTGATTCAGCCATCATATTTAAATGATTTTTGGGTACCAAAATCGAGCGGCGAATTCCAAGACGGCTATGCGCAGCAAATGGCTGAAATTTTTACGATATATTCCTAAGATCCCGATCTACATCAACCTTCAAAATTTTCTGGCTCTCTTTGTCCGTTCCCGAGCTACAGAGGTTCAAAGTTATCCTATTTGTACACGTAAAATACGCGTGTCGGATCTGGCGTGAGGCGAAAACGTAATTTATGAAGTGGCGTAGCACGAAGAAATATGCTGTAAAGCGTCTCTCCTGCAATTACAAGAGTTCCGTGAATAAAACGTTGTAGTAATGAAGCATATGCAAAATTTTTGTACACACAAAATCCGGTGTGAGGTGTAAAATGAATTTTGTGTTATTTCAGTTTCACATAAGTAAAGTAACACAATTTTACTGGCCCATAAAATTCTTTCCATATGAGTGACATGCGTTGCTATAGAAGGGGAAAGGAGGGAATCAAAGGGAAACACTTCTATCAGAGCACAAAAAAGGCGAATATGCTCCTATTTAAAAGACTCTGACCGAAAAGTGGGATACCAGCAGCCACATTTTCTCTTCATCAACACCTTGAAAAATTTTTCCAAAATATTTGGCTTGTGGACATATTCGCGCTTTTTTATGCTGAGAGAGAAGGAGACAGTGGCAGTGGGAAGAAGACGGAGAAGTAATAAGTTCTAGAAGCTAGTAGACAGTGGTTGTGCTATAGAAAGCGCAAAGGAGACAATAGTAGTGTGAGAGAAAGAAAAGGACAGAGTGGCAGTGTAACATAGTTGACAGTGATAGAACAGTGCTATGGAAAAATTGAAGGAGACGCTCCCAGTGGAAGAGGAATAAAGTGAAGGAGAAAGGGGAAGTTTGTGATACAGGAGGATAATGGAAAACAGACTCTGTTGTAATGACAACGAGGAAGAGAGACAGTGATAGTGAAAAGAGACAGCAGAGGTGGGAAAGAATGAATGAGATAGTCGCAGTAAGAAAGAGCAGGAGAGAGACAATGACAGTGAGAACAGACTAGTAGTAGAACAGAACGAAAGAAACTGTGGCCGCGAGACAGTAACAGAGAGACAGGAAAAGATGACGACAATGAGTTGGGATGAATTCGTGAGTAAGAATGGGCAAGTGGGAATGGGTGGGTATGAGCGACTTAAAGCGGTGGTCTACTGGATGTTAGAGAGTTACAGTTGGGGGAGCTTGTGGGAGTAAGAGATGAGTTGCTTGTTAAAAAGAGCATCATTAAGTTCACACACCAAAATTATTGGGATTTTTTTTTTAAATGCTGAGAAGGTAGAATGAGGCAGTTGGTACCCCACTTTTCACGGTCTTTAAAACAGGGAAATATTCTCCTCTCCATATTCTCCTTTTCTGTTCTCCAACAGGAGCATTTGTTCCCGCTGTTCTTTTTATGTTTCATATTGATTTTCAGCGGCGGCCGTCGATAATCTTTCTGTTTGTCGTTGGTAGCATTACACGTCGATTACACGTACTCAGTCGCCATGTACTCATTCTCCTGGTCGTGCCTGAAGTTATGCCCACTTTTATCCTACCGCCCTGTAACATATTTTTTATACGTTAAAACATGGAACTTCGCCCTCTTGAAGCATGTCTGTACTCTCTGCTGTCCATCAATTAGCTACATCATTCAACCGTCACTAGAATGTCACGTGGAATGCAATAACATTACTGTTAGAGAGACAAAATGTGATAATGACGATGAGTTGTGCTGAATTCGTAAGTGATGACCATTACACTAAGTGCGGCGCATAAAAGTTTGCCCTCTGTCAAAAGTCGCTTAGGTCAGTTAACGTCCCATTTGTGGCCCGTATAGTCGCTAGATTGCTTTCCCATTTCTCTCTACTCCGCTTCATATACTTTCGTTACCGCGTGACGTGCTCCCAACGCCAGCAGCTGGGGTTCAGTCTCGCTTTGGGCGGTGGTCATAGTGTTTAGGGTCATCAGTGTAAGTGAGGTGAAGAACACGTGCGTGACCTGAGAACCTGCGAGCAGCCTCCACCGCCTGGCGGCTAGCGGCTGGGGCCGGTGTGGGAGCAGCAGCGCCTGAATGGCGGCTTCCGGCCGCACGCTATCTGCCACCGCCGCCTGCCGCTGTCGCCAAGTTGGCCCCGGCACAAGGCGCGCCGCTTCTGCCGCTCCTGCTGCCTCTGCCGCAGTGCGCACCGCACACTTACACGGGTTCTCGTCGCGACGCCCATCCTGTGCTTCTGACTACACGTCTACACCAGGGGGTCAGAGGCATCCACAAAGCGTCTATCCATGTGTGTGTGTGTGTGTGTGTGTGTGTGTGTGTGTGGAAGAGGGGGGGGGGCGGGGTAGGAAGGAAGGGAGATTAGAGTTTATCGTCCCACCGACAACGAGGTCATTACAAACGGAGTAAAAACTCGGAATAGGGATGGATGGGGAAGGAATTCGGTCGTGCCACTTCAAAGGAACCATGCCTGTATTCACCTTAAACGATTTAGATGAACCATGGAAAAACCTAAATCTGGGTAGCTGGATGTGGATTTGAACCTTCGTCCTTCCGAATGAGAGTCAAACGGGGGGGGGGGGGGGGACGAAAGGCGGCAATTTAATCTTGTGTAGAACTATTAATTCACGTCAGACTCTGATGTATTTATAGAAATAACTTTCTGCGATTCTATTAAACCACAGATTTTGTCTTGAAGAGATTTTTCAGATTCATGTACTTCAATGGTGGTTCTGGGTTATTCTTCACCCAGTATTATTATTGTTGTTATAACCAGTATGGCTCAAATGGCTCTGAGCGCTATGGGACTTAACTTCTAAGGTCATCAGTCCCCTAGAACTTAAAACTACTTAAACCTAACTAACCTAAGGACATCACACACATCCATGCCCAAGGCAGGATTCGAACCTGTGACCGTAGCGGTCGCGCGGTTCCAGATTAGCGCCTTTAACCGCTTGGCCACCCCGGCCGGCTAACCAGTATGAAGACTGCTTCCATCCAGCTCTCCACACTAATCTATCTGCAACCGACATCCGCTTGTGCCTGCTCTCTGTATTCGAGCCTTGAGCTCCACACAATTTTAACCCACCACACTTCTTCCGTTATCAGTCAGACGACTTCTTCATGCTGCAGGGCATGTCCCGTAACAGATCGCATCCCTTACTCAAGAAGTCCTATACATTTTTACGAGTATTCTCAAATCGCTTCTGTATCTCCTCATGACGCCTTCTATTTACCCATCAAACCTCAATCATTCGTCTGTAGCATGATATTTTAAAAGTTTATGTTCTCTGCTTTACTAAACTCTTGAGTGTAAATTTTTCGCTTCTTGTAAAAGGCTGCACTACACTCCGCACAAATATCTTCATAAAATGCTTCCTAGAAATTAAATTTGTAATATTTATGAATTTAGAGAAAGACAGACTTACTAATAACTGAAACAGAAAGTATTAATGTTTGTGAGTGCGGAAGCAGCTCGTCGGTCATTCCATCCTTATCATTTCTGACCGCTTTGCAGAACATCGACGACATATTATAAATTTAGAACTGGAGGAATCTGCAATTGCTGTGTATAGCCTCGCAAACAAACACAAAATATTTTTTGACTAAACAAAACTTTTGTTCCACGCTCCCACATACTGAGATCCTGTAATTAAAGAGACAATAGAAATAAGAATGTATGAGAACAACCGTGTCAGCGGCTTCAATCTCAGCGATGCATGGAAGCGAGCTCTCGATGCAGAGAAGAGACAGAGATATTCGTCGCAATAATTACGCTAACAAGGGCGCGATGGCATCACCAGCGCGGACGTTGATACATCTGTGACAGCATTACGTAACTGACCATTAGTCACAAGCAGTCTACGGGCTATGTATGACCACCACAGCACCTGTTTAGACAGTCATCTGCTCCTGAAGGAGAAGATGGAAATAACTGTCGAAAGCTCGATGTTTTACCCTGAACTGACGCGGCAAGAAGTCCGAGAATGTTTTATAACCAGTGCCGTCGTGAAATACTTCGTCCTCAAGAGGTAAATAATGAAATGACACCTTTTTCTTGGGTGCTTTCCAGTAGTAGAGTTAATTTACTGAAGCATCACATTTTACCATTGCACGGATAAAGTAGGTTAAGTCGTGACGTGCTGTCGTGTTCATCGCACTCTGTGTGTAACAAATTGCCCAAATATCATGCCTATTCTCGTCCGCGTCTAGCGTTATCTCGTGCAAGTGTGTTTTCGAAGCGTTTGGGAATCGTGTAAACGAGGTGGTACGTGGGTTACCAACCCGGCATTGACCTAGTCAGATGCGGAAAACAGCGTACAGGCCACATCCTTGCTGGCCGACTCACCGGCCCTCGTCGTTAACCCGGCGGGCGGATTCGACCCGGGGCAGGCACATCTCTCCAAATCCCGAAAGCGGCTTGCTAACGCTCTGAGGTGTTACTCAGTTATTCAGTTATTCTGCGCAACGGATTAATCTGAGATGTACCCTTTACCCTGTGGCTCCTGCAAGATGCAATTTCCACCCCCACATTACTACAGAAGTCAGACAGACGCTCCTAACGTTCTAAAGAGAAATGCCTGAAAAACTTTCAGCAATAAATATCTTCTGGAGTCGTCCGCTGTAAGGAAATGACACAAAAATTCACAAAATTTCTTACGTAACTAGTGGGACACTTGGGTACTGGAGTAGTGCTAGTCAGTGTAAGAAAAACACGAAACTAACGAAAGTTATTATTTATTTTGCAAAAATTCTGAGAAATCACAATGACACTTTTAGTTATGAATTGAACAAGTTATATCCTGGTTCTTTTCGGAATGTGAAGTTACTTTTCAAGGATAGGATTCGCTAATGAAATTTCTACACAAAGTTTAAGATGGTAGTTAACTTGGCAGAATGGCTAAGAGGCACGCCTACTAAACTTGAATAATTATCCTTTAGATGTTGCTAGGTACGGTCGAGGCTGTCGCATGTGGAATGCAGTGAAGTGTACTGTTGTGGTGGAAATATGGGGCTCGCAATAGCTGTAGCGCACAATACCGTAAGCTGCGATGACTGCTGTCCGCGCCGCTCGCTGCTGACAAATAAGATAACTCTCGTTCTATCTGGATTGACCTTCGCCAATCAAGCTCTCCCTATGCCTTGATGAAGTCAAGGATTCCTATTCGCCCCTAGTCTAACTATTGGCGTGATACACTGGTCAGATAACCAGTCCACCGCTCCCACACAATGTAGCGGAATTTGCTTTTAAGCCGAACACGGGGTTGTTCCCCCCTTTCCACTCGGGCCCACGCTGTCTGCTACGGGTGGTCACCGGCCGACGTGGGCTGGATCGTCCTCTGAAGGGCCTGGCGTCCCGTTGCACGGCCTCTCTCCCGAAATAAAAGCCTCTGTGACCGTTGTGTCTGGAATGTATGTGTGCACGCCAGCCTCGAGTATTTCAACCACGGTGCACTCACTTGTCAATTGCATATCGTTTGCATGAATTCATACAACATTGACTTTTTCTTATCGAGTTTGGGTTCGAATGAAGCGTCTTGATGTGCGGAACATGATTGTGAGGGCGGAATATGTAAGCAATGAAGGTCAGGAGACCACGACGTCTTACAACGTGTGCGCTTAATTGGGTGGGTCTTGTGTGCCTACTCCCTTGCAAATTAAAAATAATTATACTGCCAGATAACAGCGGGCTAATTCGACAACTGTTGGTTTCCTGAAATTTGCTGTTGTTCAAGGTCGGCCGCTGTGACCGTGCGGTTCTAGGCGCTTCAGTCTGGAACTGCGCGACCGCTACGGCCGCAGGTTCGAATCCTGTCTCGGGCATGAATGTGTGTGATGTCCTTAGGTTAGTTAGGTTTAAGTAGTTGTAAGTTCTAGGGGACTGACGACCTCAGATGTTAAGGTCCCATAGTGCTCAGAGGCCATTCGAACCATTTGTTGCTCAAGTAAAGACGCAACTATCGCCATGTTTAAGAAAAACGAAGTATGAAGAAAGACAGGTTAGTGTTTTGAGAGTACTGTCGCCCTGCCTTAAGCGGTAATTGAACATATAAGCAGTGCGCCGGCACTTGTAGTTTGACTGGAGAATTGTCGCCGGAGCTGGTCAGCGTCGCCAGTACGGAGACGAGGCAGTCAGCCCGTGTAGGGAACACCATGAGAAACTAGACAGTGCCGTATTATAAAGTAAATCGCGTTGTACGGAAAGAGTGTTTTGGCTGTTGTGAAAAATGGGGTGAAAGTGTTTTCGTAGAAGTTAGGGTATTCGCTAACGAATGGCAAGTGTTGTATGATCACAGTGTCTGTGTAACCGCTAACATCAGCTATTATGAAGATATTTGTGAGTGGCTGATTTCGAAACATCAGTAACATTATTAAGCTGAGCTGCGCTTCATGGGTATAAACGAGTTTACCGAGAGTTCGACGCCAATAATTATAAACTTAATTAAAATACTAGAGAGTGGCAAAAACTATTCTGAACTTGCTCCTGCAATAATGATAATGAAGACTTAGTTCTGGTCACACGCGTGTTATTGACTGTTGTCATACGTAAAGTGAAATTTATTTTCGCTTAACAGTTTTCAGAATATCCGTGTGTTCCCGAGTTTATGGTACTATTTCGGAACTTGCCTCTGTACCTACGTAGTTAATGGTTTCAGGTACGATCTGTTGCCATGTGCACGGGGAGCGGTTGCAGCCTACGTACCGTGGAAAGGCGAGTGGCTAATGTAAACAGTGACGTGCTCTGGCTGGACGTTAGGGAATATGCAGATGCGCCACGCACGTTTGATTCCGTGATGTACCTGTAGATAACACGCTCAAACATTGTAATTGAAACAGACGAGAAAGTGCGAGAGATGCTTAAAGCTCTGCCTGTGCTTGTATTCTGAATGAGAATCTATACAAATGAGCCGGCCGAAGTGGCCGCGCGGTTCTGGCGCTGCAGTCTGCAACCGCGAGACCGCTACGGTCGCAGGTTCGAATCCTGCCTCGGGTATGGATGTGTGTGATGTCCTTAGGTTAGTTAGGTTTAACTAGTTCTAAGTTCTAGGGGACTAATGACCTCAGCAGTTGAGTCCCATAGTGCTCAGAGCCATTCTATACAAATGAAACCCCGTATAGTCATACTCAAAATACACGTCTTGTGCGCTCTCACTGTTGCATCAGTCTTCCAATAATAAGCTAATTAACATCATATCGTAACACCGCTGGCGCAAAAAAGAAATCAGTACGGATAAAACCACGACGGGAAACCGACATTGGCTCTCTGTGGATGTCACAGTTGAAATTCCCAAACAGTTCCGGAAGCCGGGCATGTTAGTGAGAAAAAAAAGGGTGGAGGGGTGGACAGGTGAATCGGCCAGTCGGCACGCAATCCTCCCCCACCTGTAGCTGTGGTTTTAATTAAAGCGGCTTGGTCTGTATTCTGGCTGGTCTACAAGCACGAATTAGAAAAAAAAGACAATGAGAATTACACAGCTGCTCAGATCAAAAGTAAAGTACTTGGAAAAATAAAGCGCAAAACGTGCATGCAGTAGCCTCCACAGCAGACACTTCGTTGCCAGCAACGCAGATAATGGCATCGTTTAACCACTGAATCCCAGGGCGCAGAAATAAGCGAACACTAACAATCAGATTTTTTTTAGTTTGCTTTCAAATAGCATTCTCTTACTACACTCTCTGGACAAGAAGGGATACCGTAAAAACTTACATTACGACGGCTGGCATTCGCTGCGGATGCGAAACACTGAAATGTAGTTCACTTAAAGATGATCCATAAAAAATCTTGTATAAATATGGCACTTTAATAATGTAATTGTCTGACAGAAAGCATCAGGCTATTCATTATTCTTTTTCCTCAGGCTTCCTGTAGTTAAAACAATGACTCAGTATGTATGAATGTGTATTTCTTGGTTTCAGGCCAAGCTGTAGTTGAATAGAGTAGTAAAGTCTGTAACGGGGATGATGCGGGCCGTTCTAAGCGGATTTAGCGTCGACTAATTAACGAGAAACAGCTACCAGGGGAGCCCGCACTCCCAGTCGCCCGACTGCTCCTGCCGTTCACAGCTCGCGATTAACTTTCGCCTTGATTCCTCGGAGGAACTCCATTAGAACAGACAAAGGAGGGCATCCCAGCACCAAGATCCTGGAGAATCCATTTTCCGTTCCCGTCCCAGTCATACTGGAACCGGTACGTGTCTCCTCCTGGTAATTTCGCTGCTGTCTTCATGGTTGTCTTTAATTTACTGTCTCTTTTTGTCTCTAAACGGAAATCCTATTCCTCGGACAACCAATATGATGGTTATCTCATTCCGCCAAGGATTTAAACGTGAACCTGTTTAAGCGAATACGACTACGGGCGAAATGATTTTTTTTTTTTTTTTTTTAGGTATCCCAGCTCTAAGTGCAACCTACAAATATGGATAAAGGGATGTAAGGCGAAAGGCTAGGGCCCGTGTTCCAGCACGCGTCGTTTCCTGTTACTACAGTATTGACATAAATAACTGTAAAAGAAATAGGCCTTTGGCAATCATAATGTCAGTTAATTACAACCCAAATTGTGTAAGATATTAGACCTCTATAATATGGCAATAAAAACAGATAGGCCTTGATTAATAAGTGTTCCAGCTAACCCAAATTATGAAACAGCTCTTAATTTAATTAAAAGGGAACAGGCAGGCCTTCAATAATAACAGCTTCAGTTAAATGAAATCACTAAATAGAAACCAGGTAGGCCTTCTGTAACAACATGATCAGTTAAGTAAAATTACGAAGTAGAAAACAGGCAGTCCTTGTTTAATAACAGCTTCACTTAAATAGAATTACCAAATAGAAAAGAAGCAGGCCTTCTTTAATAACACCTTCACTTAAGTAAAATTACCAAACCGAAAACAGTCAGACCTTCAATGATAACTGCATCAGATAAGCAACAAGGAGTAACTTAACTGAAGTTAAGGAATCGAAGTTGAAGCTTGCCGTTTCCAAAGGGGGCCCAGAATTCAGCACAGCGAAACTGCCCTCTACTCTCTCATCGGTGTACCACGTCCCGGAGCTGGCTGGCCAAGCTACGCACGAAGACGGCACTCGAAGTCAGCCACGGATTCAATTGGCCTACAAATATGCACAGCAACCACTCGCCGGACTCCGTGCCCGAGGTGCTTGCTCGAGTACTCGCCTTAGTTGCCGGGAGGACCTCCCACACCGTCCTCCACGCTCCATTACCATTCTGAACTCGCCAAACACAACACTCCCCGTCCGCCATCAACAACCTCCAGCAAAGATCGTAGTGTCCTCAAAGCAGAGGGACATCACACGACAGATCGAGCTAGTGGCGCCACGAATTCGAAAGGCGACGCTAGAAACCCCACCACGGCTCTCTAAAAAAATGAGACAAATTTACATTATTCACGCTAACAAGGGGGAAATTAGGAGTGATAATAGCTGCAATAGTAGTATAGAATACTGAAATGAAACTTGCTGATTTAAACAGGGCGCCATGAAAGGAGTTTTGGTATGCCAATGGTCGGAATGGTTTCTGTGGTGTTACCGCCAGACACCACACTTGCTAGGTGCTAGCCTTTAAATCGGCCGCGGTCGGTTAGTATACGTCGGATCCGCGTGCCGCCACTATCAGTGATTGCAGACCGAGCGCCGCCACACGGCAGGTCTAGAGAGACTTTCTAGCACTCGCCCCAGTTGTACAGCCGACTTTGCTAGCGATGGTTCACTGCCTACTTACGTTCTCATTTGCCGAGACGATAGTTTAGCATAGCCTTCAGCTACGTCATTTGCTACAACCTAGCAAGGCGCCATATTCAGTTACTATTGATATTGTGAATCATGTACCGTCAAGACCGACGTTCATCATTAATGGATTAAAGTTAAGTATTCCACCAGCTACGTCCGTTTTTCCTAAATTCTAATTTCCTTGTCCTGTTCCAGACCTCACGCCAGCCTGCGTTAGCTAAAACGCGTGCATTTCGGCCTCCTCTAGTACACAGTGTTGGCTCTCTTGCCAACCACAAAAGTTTCATTCTGAGCTGTGGGCGGACAAGTTTGTTTTCCGTTTGTTACAGTAGCTTAACAACGCGCATTTGTCGTAGAGACCAGCATTTCAAACGGCTGATCGATTGTCGCTGCGCAGCTTGCATTTCGTGCAATCTTAAGTATTGCCATTCGAAGTGCTGTTCGTAGTTGTCAATCAGTTGTTTCGTTGTTGAACAATCCAGGACAGCTAAAAACGTGTAAAGAAAAAGAATTTGGTCACCACTGCTCGTGAGATCACCGCAATAGATGGAAGCAGTAAGACAGTCATTTGTGCGCTCTCCTCAGCTTCCGCCGCACTGCCAGATGTCAGCAAGTTGCTGCCATGATATTTCGTTATTGAGTCTTCTGGGCATCTTCAAGTGATTACTGCTGCACATACACGGTTCACACGCTTGTCACTGTAAATACATTTAATTGGGCACATTCGCGTCTGTTGCAAGTCTGCGTGTTACTCCGAGCGCCTTCTATGGTGAAAACTCGCCTCATCGATATACGATCGATCGTCTTCACACGCCAAAACTGCAGAACGACGCCAGCTACAGAGAGCACGAAGCTTTTCTATGACTGGATGTTTACTGCTAGAGGGAGTGATAGGACTGAGCTGAGCTGTGAGTGGTTCTTGTCGCTTGCTAAAATTATTTTTGTTTTATTAAAACAAGCCCTCACCATTTAATCGCTCATATATACAGTACAATTTTAAACATATTTTAAGGCAGTTTCATCTTCCAGAGGAAGAACTAGTACAACGTGGAATATAGAATCAGCCCTATAGCGTATGAATAGAAAAAATTACAAAAACAATAAGATGAGCAAGGAATAGTGTAAAAACCACTTACGATGAAACATACAGTACATGAAACACCAGTGCTGCTTCGCAATTAAAGTAAATTAAAAGTAAGTGCTCTGAATGGGATTAATTCATTTCACTCACTTTCTCAGAAGTTATCAGTAACTTTTATCGGTCACTAAGACCATTAAAGAAAGGGGGCAAATTTACTTAAAGTCTTAGAAGGAAATACAAACTAAATAAGGAGCGGGCAGGTTACAGAAACATAAACGAATTTTTAAATTTTAGACAACATAGTTGTGTGGAGATAACAGCGATTGGTTTACTTATAATCAATTATTCAAAATGACAGTCACAATCGCATTATTTATTTTGCCGCCAACCGGTTTCAACCCGCGATGGGGTCATCTTCAGGACAATTTACACCATTTGGTCGCTCGCTGGAGTCGTCACCCTGCCTGTGCACCCTGTGATAGTTACCAACCGTAAATTTCCCTGAAGATGACCACATAGTGGGTTGAAATCGGTTGGCGGCAAAATAAATAATGCGACTGTCATTTTGAATAATTGAACATAAATGAAGCTGAAATGACGTCAAACTGCAAGTGACCAACCAGTCAGACATCTGACAACTTTAACAATATATATATAAGGAATCCAGAGATGCGAACCCGACTCACATAGCGCCTTCTGGTAATACACTGAAGCGCCAAATAAACTGGTATAGGCATGCGTGTTTAGATACAGAGATAATGTAAACAGACAGAATACGGCACTGAGGTCGGCAACGCCTAATTAAGACAACAAGTGTCTGGTGCAGTTGTTAGATCGGTTACTGTTGCTACAATGGCAGGTTATCAGGATTTAAGTGAGTTTGAACGTGGCGTTATAGTCGGTGCACGAGCGATGGATCACAGCATCTCCGAGGTAGTATTTTCCCGTACGACCATTTCACAATTGAACCGTGAATATCAGGAATCCGGTAAAACATCAAATCTCCGACATCGCTGCGGCCCGAGAAAGATCCTGCAAGAACTGGACTAAAGATGACTTAAGAGAATTGTTCAACATGACAGAAGTGCAACCCTTCCGCCAAATGCTGCAGATTTCAATGCTGGGCTATCAAAAGTGTCAGCATGCGAACCATTCAACGAAACATCATCGGTATGTCGACATACAAGTTTTCTGGGTATGGTACCGCGTCATAATGTGTAAAACTACTGCTGCTGGAGAAAAGCCAACGTTCCGGCCACGGTTGCAGCGGCCTTCTTCTGGTAACCAGTAGACCCAGAAGAAGGCCGCTGCAACTGTGGTCGAAACGTTAGTTTTACTCCAGCAGCAGTAGTTTTACACATTATGACGCGGTACCATACCCAGAAAACTTTTATGTCGACTGACTCTGGCCGCGGAAGCCTAAGCAATTATATCATCATATGGGCTTTCGGAGCGGAAGGCCCACTCTTGAATCCTTGATGACTGCACGAAAAAAGCTTTACGCCTCGCTTAGGCCCGTCAGCACCGATGTTGGACTGTCGATGACTGGAAACATGTTGCCTGGTAGGACGAGTCTCGTCTCAAATTGCATCGAGTGGATGGACGTGTACGGGTATGGAGTTAACCTCATGGATCCATGGACCCTGCGTGTCAGCCTGGGACTTTTCAAGCTGGTGAAGGTTCTGTAATGGTGTAGGGCCCGTGTAATTGGAGTGATATGGGACCCCTGACACGTCTAGATACGACCCTGACAGGTGACACGTATGTAAACATCCTGTCTGATCACCTGCATCCATTCATGTCCATTGTGCATTCCGACGGACTTGGGCAATTCAAGCAGGATATTGCGACACCCCACACGTCCAGAATTGTTGCAGAGTGGCTCCAGGAATACTCTTCTGAGTTTAAACACTTCCGCTGGCCACCAAACTCCACAGATATGAACACAATTGAGCGCATCGTTGATGCCTTGTAACGTGATGTTCAGAAGAGATCTCCAGTCCCTCGCAGTCTTACGGATTTATGGATACCTGTGCAGGATTTATGGTATCAGTTCCCTCCAGCACTACTTCAGAGATTAGTCGATGCCATGCCACGCCGTGTTGCGACACTTCTGCGTGCTCGCGGAGCTCTACACGTTATTAGGCAGGTGTACCAGTTTGTTTGGGTCTCCTCGTTCTGCTTCGGAAATGACCAGCCAGAGAGCCCTGAAGCAAACTGCGCCCAGTATCGCCGTATCCATGAACCCGGTCATCGCACCCTTTCTTGTTGTCGCAGTCCCACTACGGCAGCCACGGCATGCAGTCAGATCTAGTGGTTGTTTATTGGTATCTGCCCGCTGCTTGTTTCTCGCTCGCTCTCCAAGACAAGACTCCATTCCCGCCCCCTCTTCTCCAGAAGGTCCGCGCAGTCGCGTCTCTGTCGCGATGTACGTGGCGTTGCTGTAGCGATCACTCAAATCATCATCTGCCGATTGCTATGGCAAGCAGGTATTGTTGGCCCCTGTTTGACCAGAACCGGGGTGGAATCTTCCTACAGCGATCATTTCAATCATCATCTGCCGATCGGTATAGCAAGCAGAAATCTACCAATATCAGTATTGCTGGCACCTGTTTGACCAGAGCTGATGTGGAATCCTTCTACACGTCGGTCAGGGGTTGAAGATGGCGTAGTAAATCTTCGAAAGTGGTAGCCAAATAAAATAGGTATTTGATTTGATATCCTGTATGGAACAGCCGAGTACCGCAACCATCTCTGAAAAGATGGACATTCAGAGACTTATTATAAAGCAGTATCATAAGAGGAACTCGATTTGACAGTAACACTTGAGACGCCGCGATGGTAGTCCGCTATGGTTGGTTGTGGAAATGGAAATACGTTGGCAGAAGTCACGAGGCGAGTAGTTCATCACTCTGGATGGGGTAGCGGTAGAGTGGATGCCTGGTAGTTGCTCCGCATGTTGTCGTAAAAACATCGTTGTTGAAACATGCATTTATCGTTCATTAGCTATGCTGATGTGATAGAATAAGAAACAGGAGTCGATTTAGAAGAGATAGTTGATCCAGTATTAGAATCGGAATTTAAAAGAGCTTTGGAGGACTTACGGTCAAATAAGGCAGAAGGGATAGATAACATTCCATCAGAATTTCTAAAATCATTGGGGGAAGTGGCAACAAAAAGACTATTCACGTTGGTGTGTAGAATATATGAGTCTGGCGATATACCATCTGACTTTCGGAAAAGCATCATCCACACAATTCCGAAGACGGCAAGAGCTGACAAGTGCGAGAATTATCGCACAATCAGCTTAACAGCTCATGCATCGAAGCTGCTTACAAGAATAATATACAGAAGAATGGAAAAGAAAATTGAGAATGCGCTAGGTGACGATCAGTTTGGCTTTAGGAAAAGTAAAGGGACGAGAGAGGCAATTCTGACGTTACGGCTAATAATGGAGACAAGGCTAAAGAAAAATCAAGACACTTTCATAGGATTTGTCGGCTTGGAAAAAGCGTTCGACAATATAAAATGGTGCAAGCTGTTCGAGATTCTGAAAAAAGTAGGGGTAAGCTATAGGGAGAGACGGGTCATATACAATATGTACAACAACCAAGAGGGAATAATAAGAGTGGACGATAAAGAACGAAGTGCTCGTATTAAGAAGGGTGTAAGACAAGGCTGTAGCCTTTCGCCCTTAGTCTTCAATCTGTACATCGAGGAAGCAATGATGGAAATAAAAGAGAGGTTCAGGAGTGGAATTAAAATACAAGGTGAAAGGATATCAATGATACGATTCGCTGATGACATTGCTATCCTGAGTGAAAGTGAAGAAGAATTAAATGATATGCTGAACGGAATGAACAGTCTAATGAGTACACAGTATGGTTTGAGAGTAAATCGGAGAAAGATGAAGGTAATGAGAAGTAGTAGAAATGAGAACAGCGAGTAACTTAACATCAGGATTGATGGTCACGAAGTCAATGAAGTTAAGGAATTCTGCTACCTAGGCAGGGAAATAACCAATGACGGACGGAGCAAGGAGGACATCAAAAGCAGATTCGCTATGGCAAAAAAGGCATTTCTGGCCAAGAGGAGTCTACTAATATCAAACACCAGCCTTAATTTGAGGAAGAAATTTCTGAGGATGTACGCCTGGAGTACAGCATTGTATGGTAGTGAAACATGGACTGTGGGAAAACCGGAATAGAAGAGAATCGAAGCATTTGAGATGTGTTGCTGTAGACGAATGTTGAAAATTAGGTGGACTGATAAGGTAAGGAATGAGGAGGTTCTACGCAGAATCGGAGAGGAAAGGAATATGTGGAAAACACTGATAAGGAGAAGGGACAGGATGATAGGACATCTGCTAAGACATGAGGGAATGACTTCCTTGGTACTAGAGGGAGCTGTAGAGGGCAAAAACTGTAGAGGAAGACAGAGATTGGAATACGTCAAGCAAATAATTGAGGACGTAGGTTGGAAGTGCTACTCTGAGATGAAGAGGTTAGCACAGGAAAGGAATTCGTGGGGGGCCGCATCAAACCAGTCAGTAGACTGATGACCAAAAAAAAAAAAGCTACAAGAGCTGTGATGATACTCACAGAAGCGAACGACCCTCGCCCCCCACTACCCCCGGTATATAAACTGGGTATGGTGTGGGAGGAGGAGTGGCTGTCAGAGGGCGGTCTGACTGCTGGCAGTGTCGAGAAGCTGGTGGTGATGATGGAAGCGGTTCTGCAAGGACGCCCGCCACAGCAGCGGACGGCTAATCATAATGCAGTCTAGAGATGATTGGCAGCCCAGGACGTAGCGCGCAAAGGTGCGCAGAATCACATCGTTGAGCCAGGGTGGATGAGATGGCCCGTAGCAGCAACGGTGTCTGCCCACATGAGCAGAGGCAGGGAGAAAACGTACAGAGGCGATGGCAGTCGAACGGCTGCTCGGCCTCGGGATCAGCAGCAGCTGAAGCAGGCCTTCAGGTGGCCCGCTTGTTGGAGGGTGCTAAGTCCACAGCACTGGACTGGGCGCCAGCAGCAGGGGCGCATCTATCAGCGGCAGAGTCCAGAGATGGTGACTGGTAGATACTTCTAGACCCGTAGACCGTCGGAGGTCCCTCCTCGCGACTGGTGGCTGGCAGAATGTGGCATCTTTAACAAAAAATGATAAGTATTTATACGGACGGGACCGTCCTTGTTTTGTTACAGCTTCGGTTTCTATCATTTAAGCCAAAACAAAGTCATGGCTCGGATGTGAAGCAATCAGGCCATCAGTGCTGCAGTGGCTCTGCTTTTCTGTTGCATTATTGATATTCCAGCTCTGCTTCTCCATCTGTCCAGTTGCCTGGCATAGTAGCGGCAGTTCTTGCACACAGTCCCCCGATTGTAACGGCGTTACATCGGTTCCGGTCTGACTCGTTTCCATTGCTTCTTGTGCTGTGGTTCTAACCTGTATCCGCTAAATTATTCTGCTGTGCCACAGCACATTGTTGAAAGTACAGCAACGTTTATTAACCGCTGCATTTTCTAGGTTACGAATATGCTGCAGCTTATTTTCAAATAACTTTATTAATATGACTCTCCCATGATGAGTCACTCTCGGTTGCAGCACCCAAGATTTTATTAGATTCGACTAGTTTTAGATTCTTCTGGTTTCAGATAGACGTCGCATGTGAATTTTGATCGGTTAACATGTATGTTGTCTTCTTTACACCTGCAAAAAAATTATCATTAAAATTTCTCTTAAGCTAACTAAGTTTTAGAGAAACTTTGTTTCAATTCTCCTATTACACTACTGGCCATTAAAATTGCTACACCAAGAAGAAATGCAGATGACAAACGGGTATTCATTGGACAAATATATTATACCAGGACTGACATGTGATTACATTTTCACGCAATTTGGGTACATAGATCCTGAGAAATCAGTACCCAGAACAACCACTTCTGGCCGTAATAACGGCCTTGATACGCCTGGGCATTGAGTCAAACAGAGCTTGGATGGCGTGTACAGGTACAGCTGCCCATGCAGCTTCAACACGATACCATAGTTCATCAAGAGTAGTGACTGGCGTATTGTGACGAGCCAGTCGCTCGGCCACCATTGACCAGACGTTTTCAATTGGTGAGAGATCTGGAGAATGTGCTGGACAGGGCAGCAGTCGAACATTTCCTGTATCCAGAAAGGCGAGTACAGGACCTGCAACGTGCGGTCGTGCATTATCCTGCTGAAATGTAGGGTTTCGCAGGGATCGAATGAAGGGTAGAACCACGGGTCGTAACACATCTGAAATGTAACGTCCACTGTTCAAAGTGCCGTAAATGCGAACAAGAGGTGGCCGAGACGTGTAACCAATGGCACCCTATACCATCACGCCGGGTGATACGCCAGTATGGCGATGATGAATACACGCTTCCAATGTGCGTTCACCGCGATGTCGCCAAACACGGATGCGACCATCATGATGCTGTAAACAGAACCTAGTTTCATCCGAAAAAATGACGTTTTGCCTTTCGTGCACCCAGGTTCGTCGTTGAGTACACCATCGCAGGCTCTCCTGTCTCTGATGCAGCGTCAAGGGTAACCGCAGCCATGGTCTCTGAGCTGATAGTCCATGCTGTTGCAAACGTCGTCGAACTGTTCGTGCAGATGGTTGTTGTTTTGCAAACGTCCCCATCTGTTGACTCAGGGATCGAGACGTGGCTGCACGATCCTTTACAGCCATGCGGATAAGATGGCTGTCATCTCGACTGCTAGTGATACGAGGCCGTTGGGATCCAGCACGGCGTTCCGTATTACCCTCCTGAACCCATCGATTCCATATTCTGCTAACAGTCATTGGATCTCAACCAATGCGAGCAGCAATGTCGCGATACGATAAACCGCAATCGCGATAGGCTACAATCCGTTCTTTATCAAAGTCGGAAACGTGTTGGTACGCATTTCTCCTCCTTACACGAGGCATCATAACAACGTTTCATCAGGCAATGCCGGTCAACTGCTGTTTGTGTTTGAGAAATCGGTTGGAAACTTTCCTCATGTCAGGTCGTTGTAGGTGTCGCCACCGGCGCCAACCTAGTGTGAATGCTCTGAAACGCCAATCATCTGCATATCACAGCATCTTCTTCCTGACGGTTAAATTTTGAGTCTGTAGCACGTCATCTTCGTGGTGTAGCAATTTTAATGGCCAGTAGTGTATGTGTATATTCAAGTGTGATCTGCATAAATTACTGGGTTGTTCCTACAGCTGGAACGTAGACAGGCAGTCCACCTCTTGGATACCGTACTTTACGATTTGAGTATAGAAGGTAATAGAACCTTTCAGTATTTCATAACTGATTTTATGATGTCAATTACTTCAAACATTCAATCATGGGCCAGGGTATGCGTGAGCTGCAGTCTCAAAACCTGAATATTTTATGTGCAATGCATGTTTTTTGGTGAAATTGTTAGAAATCTGAACATGGTAACACATCCATGCCCGAGGCAGGATTCGAACCTGCGGCCGTAGCGGTCGCGCGGTTCCAGACTGTAGCGCCTAGAACCGCTCGGCGACCCCGGCCGGCAGTATAGATAACATTCGATCAGAATTTCTAATATCATTGGGGGGAAGTGGCAACAAAACGATTATTCACGTTGGTGTGTAGAATGTATGAGACTGGCGTTAACTATCAGACTTTCGGAAAGATGTCATCCACTCAATTCTCAGGACTTCAAGAGCCCGCAAGTGTGAGAATTATCCACAATCAGCTTAACAGCTCTTGTATCCAAATTGCTGATAAGAACAGTATCAGAAGAATGGATAAGAGAACTTGAGGTTCTATTAGATGATCAGTCTGGTTTTAGGAAAGGTAAAGGTACCAGAGGAGCAGTTCTGACGATGCGACTGAATACGGAAGTAAGACAGAAAAAGCATCAAGACAAGTTCATAGGATTTCTCGACCTGAAAAAAGAGTTCGACAGTGTAAACTGGTGCAAGATGTTCGAAATACTTAGAAAAATAGGGGTAAGCTATAGGAAAAGATGGGTAATATGCAACATGTACAGGGACAAAGAGGGAACAAGAAGAGCGGGAAACCAAGCACAAAGTGCTCGGATTAAATAAGGCCTAAGACACGGATGTTTTCTTTCCTAATATTCAGTGTGGAAGAAGCAATGACGGAAATAAAAGAAAGCTGCAGGAGTGGAATCAAAATTCGTGGTGAAAGGATATCAATGATACGAATCGCTCTTTACATTGCTGTTCACATTGAAAATGAAGAAGAATTACGTGATATGCTGTATGGAATGAACAGCCTAATGAATGCGAAATATGGATTGAGAGTAAATCGAAGAAACACGAAGGTAATGAGAAGCAGCAGAAATGAGAACAGTGAGAAACTTGACATCAGTATTGATGGTCACGAAGAAGATGGAGTTAAGGAATTCTGCTACCTAGGCAGCAAAATAACCAACGACAGACGGAGCAAGGAGGACATCAAATGCAGACTAGCACTGGCAAAAAGGGCTTTCCTGCCCAAGGAAAATCTACTAGTATCAAACATAGGCCTTAATTTGAGGAAATAATTACTGAGAACGTACGTTTGGAGCACAGAATTGTATGGTGGTGTAACATGGGCTATGGGAAATCTGGAACAGAGGAGAATCGAAACATTTGAGATGTGTTGCTAAGTACAAATGTTGAAAAGTTGGTCGACAGGTAACGTAATTAATGAGGAGCTTCTCCGTAGAATCGGCGAGGAAACGAATACATGGGAAATACTGACAAAAAGGAGGGACAAGGCGACAGAACGTCTCTTGACATCAAGGAATAACTTCTACTGCAGTAGAAGGGACTGTACAGTGTAAAAACTGTAGAGGAAGACAGAGATAGGAATACTTCCAGTAAATAACTGAGGACGTAGGTTGCAAGTGATACTCTGAGATGAAGATGTTGGTACAGGACAGAAGCTCGTGGCAGGCATCAAACTAGTCAAAATACTTAAGTGAAATGTGTCTCTATGTCCATCTTTCTGCAGTTGATGTTTGAAGTGACCGATGTCTCAAAAAGTACGTATACCAGGCATTGACTGCTGGCCTCTATTTTGACTAGGACAAAGGTGAGAATCTTCCAAAAAACCGGCCAAGGTGCCTCAAGGTGGCGTAAAATATCGCCAAAACTGGTAGCCCAATAAGATAATTTAGAAATTTACACAGCTGCGAGGTGTTTGATTTGACATTCTGTAGGTGAAATGTGGTTTCGTGAGAGATCACAAGTCTATCTGGGAAACCATCCAAATATATCCGTGCTTGAAATCAACACATAGCCTAATTGTTTCCGTTTATCGGCTTGGTTTTAGGGACTGCAACATTCGGAATTTGCAAGCCTTGAACTGCAGGCGCATGTGAAACACAAGCCACACTGCTGATTGCAACACATTCACGTCTCTGCTGGATTCTCTGTGACTTCCTTCGTAGATTTTACTAATGGTTCCACCACTTCATTCTCGTAGGACGACCGTCCTGCGATTTTCTTCTTGCATATGCATCGTGTCTCCTCGTTTTGCTCATTTAGCAATGTTCTGACATCATGGTGCCACTTATCCAAACTTAGTCCAAGAATGTCTTTGAACAGCAATTATTGATGATGTTTTTGCGTATTCTGTTACACAATACTCCTGTTCTATAGCGGGTGCCACCATTTTGAATACTAACGCCAACGATAAACAACAACAGGGACTTTCTATTGTTTAATAGCTGCCAACGTAAACTGTGTGAGTTAACCTTTCAGTGTATATGTGTACTTCTGAAATGAAGTCATTACTGTTGCCACAGGCATACTTTTTTTATCCCATTCGTTTTGTATCACCCTGCATAATAATTAATTCTACCAACAAGATGCCTTTTATATATTTGTATCAATTTATCACTGTTTGCTTACGGTGATACAGTTACGACTGCTGTGCTTGATAAATCACCGAGTTGTCTACTTTTGGAAAGTCTTGTGGGCCAGTTCATTCGTTTCCTTTTACAGAAAGAAAAAGCGTGAATTCTGGTCTGGAACACAGCTTGCAGGCTCCAATAATTCAGAATTTTCACTGACTGATGGTCAGGGCTCTGGTCTCTCCTTTCTTACAACGTATGTGTTAATGTTGATGTTATTTTCATCGATTTTATATCAAAACTTGCCCTCTCCATATATCGTATTAACCCTTGCTTATAATGCCTTTGACCCGTTATTATCTCTTTATACGCACTGTCATTCGACGTTATCCGTCGATTATGTAAATTCAGTGCCTAGTATAACTGTCAAATGAGATTGGTGCGCAAACCATCTGTTCTGCTTTACACCGCTTGCCTTTCTGACTACCAGGCTTTCGAGCTCCCTCTGCTCATTCCACATTGCACTTTACTGTACCCTTCATTTCCAAAGCATCTGTAAATAGTTGTCGACGTTGTTTCCCTTTCTCACTTTCCAAAATGCTGGCGTTGCTTTCTCTTCATATGCTTTTGTAATGATTCCTTCTTTTTCACAGTTTCCACCTAACACGGTATGTAATCACGCAAACATAGTTTTATGACGTCGAATTGTTAACAAGCAATATACAGCATTGTTCACGAAAGCAAGAACCACGTCAGTTCCTACGTAACATACTACATTTCTTTCTCTTGGTCCTGGTTTTCGATTCTGCAATACTCATACACGGAAGGTCGAAATGAAACTCGTACTTAGCGACGACACTTAGCCACAACTACTTCGCAGTTCTGTTCGAGCATTGTAAATTTCATACGTGAAATATGTTCTCAGTTGCATGTCGGAAAAGAGCACTGATGACCTCAGATGTTAAGTCCAATAGTGTTTAGAGCCATGGTTCCATGTCGGAAACAAAATGGCTCAAATGGCTCTGAGCACTATGGGACTTAACATCTATGGTCATTAGTCCCCTAGAACTTAGAACTACTTAAACCTAACTAACCTAAGGACATCACACACATCCATGCCCGAGGCAGGATTCGAACTTGCGACCGTAGCGGTCACGCGGTTCCAAACTGAAGCGCCCAGAACCGCTGGGCCACATCGGCTGGCTGTCGGAAACAATATTGCATCGTAGTTCCGAGCAACACAGGCACTGCAATATCGCAGTATATTTCAATTTTTTGCCTCCATGACAAATGAGATTTTATACATTGTGCTAGAAGACCCCATCAATGACGCAATAGTTCAAAGATTAAATTCTATCACAATTTCATGTCATTAACTGTTTTAGCTGTATGACTTTATGGGTCAGTTTCCAAAAGTACTGTCTTTTTTTGTCTCACGGATTTACCTAGTGTAAACTGTATCTATAGTGGATTCAACAACGGAATTTCATGATTTTTAACATTTTCATGCAGCGACAGCAACTGATATTTTTTTTAAGAATATACAGCCTACAGCTGCAGGTTAACTTTATCGTTTACCTAGGTTTCAACGTTAGTAATAACGTCTTCTTCAGAACCTGCAACAAGTTAATATTATAATGCGCTAGTAAATTGTATTGGATATGGTCATCCTACAGGATGCAACGTGTAGTACTTACATAAAATATTATTTAAATGTTTGCCTAAAACAGGCCATGTCCTAAGTCAACTTTGTAAAACTTGATGCATAACCATAAGGTTTTGTCACTTATATAAAACAAGCTGTAGCAAATTCACTTTAAGCCCGTTGTATGGGCCTCGTCGTGTGACTAGAGACTGCGGACCGCGAGGGCTTCGCGGTCTGCCTCACAGAGGGCGGCGTGCATGCGCGAGACGTATAGAACCAAACTCTTATTACGCACGCGTCAGATAACCTTTTTGCTATGAATTAAGTTTTATATTTTACTATTGTAAGTTAATTGCAGTACAGATTTGTTAGTCAGTTTTACATTCTACTACAGAGCCTTATAAACTGACCAACAAATCTGTACTGTAATTAACTTACAATAGTAAAATATAAAACTTAATTCATAGCAAAAAGGTTATCTGACGTGTGCGTAATAAGTTTGATTCTGTATGTCTCGCGCATGCACGCCGCCCTCTGTGAGGCAGACCGCGAAGCCCTCGCGGTCCTCAGTCTCTAGTCACACGACGAGGCCCATACAACGGGCTTAAAGTGAATTTGCTACAGCTTGTTTTATAGAAGTGACAAAACCTTATGGTTATGCATCAAGTTTTACAAAGTTGACTTAGGACATGGCCTGTTTTAGGCAAACATTTAAATAATATTTTATGTAAGTACTACACGTTGCATCCTGTAGGATGACCATATCTAATACAATTTACTAGCGCATTATAATATTAACTTGTTGCAGGTTCTGAAGAAGACGTTATTACTAACGTTGAAACCTAGGTAAACGATAAAGTTAACCTGCAGCTGTAGGCTGTATATTCTTATATCTACAACGGAAGCTTATTTATTGGAAATTTGATTTCTACAGACATTTAGTACATTGATTACTTCTGTTAGTTCATAGAAACATAATGTTTGGACCGCTTGTACTTGATTTTGACTCACACTGCGCAGTGTTGGGACCACACAGTGCCTTAGTCATTTGTTCATTTAAAGAAGATGCAATCATACTTCCATACTTCGTATTTAATTTTTCCAGCCAGGAAAGCTTTCTCACTCATCACTGAACATGTAGTACGTTGGTGGGTGCAATATAGTTCTTGTCAAAGAGGTGGTTCATGTCACCCACGCTGTGCATGCGTTTTCACTTTGTTCCCGATGCATGTTACGAGCACGTAGCAAAACAGCACGCTGGTTTTGAGGGCGTCACCTGCCTTTGGAGCCGCCACAGGGACCTCGGATGCGGCCACAGCGACCAGGGCAGGGCACTTGTCCAAAACCGCCGGCCAACAGTCGCTGACCGCACCAGGCCATCCGTTGCAACCGCCGATGCACCAGGGACACCACTATATACACGATCTGTGGCCATGGTGTGGAACGTGGCAGCTGCTTTACAAAAAAGATACTTTTCACAGTGTAAATACGGTTACACGCTGACCCTTTAATTCGGTGACATTACATTACTGATTCCACGTCATTGTATCTGTGCTCCCATTTTCATTAATAAATAAAAAAAGTCATTTGTGTCACAATTTTATTGAAGACTACCAGATCCGATCTGCCATGCAGATCTACATCTACATCTACATACATACTCCGCAATCCACCATACGTTGCGTGGCGGAGGGTACCTCGTACCACGACTACCATCTTCTCTCCTTGTTCCACTCCCAAACAGAACGAGGGAAAAATGATTGCCTATATGCCTCTGTACGAGCCCCAATCTCTCTTATCTTTGTGGTCTTTCCGCGAAATGTAAGTTGGCGGCAGTAAAACTGTACAGCAGTCAGCCTCAAATGCTGGTTCTCTAAATTTACACAGTAGCGATTCACGAAAAGAACGCCTCCTTTCCTCTAGAGACTCCCGCCCGAGTTCTTGAAGCATTTCCGTAACACTCGCGTGATGATCAAACCTACCAGTAACAAATCTAGCAGCCCGCCTCTGAATTGCTTCCATGTCCTCCCTCAATCCGACCTGATAGGGATCCCAAACGCTCGAGCAGTACTCAAGAATAGGTCGTATTAGTGTTTTATAAGCGGTCTCCTTTACAGATGAACCACATCTGCCCAAAATTCTACCAATGAACCGAAGACGACTATCCGCCTTCCCCACAACTGCCATTACATGCTTGTCCCACTTCTTATCGCTCTGCAATGTTACGCCCAAATATTTAATCGACGTGACTGTGTCAAGCGCTATACTACTAATGGAGTATTCAAACATTACAGGATTCTTTTTCCTATTCATCTGCATTAATTTACATTTATCTATATTTAGAGTTAGCTGCCATTCTTTACACCAGTCACAAGTCCTGTCCAAGTCATCTTGTATCCTCCTACAGTCACTTAACGACGACACCTTCCCGTACACCACAGCATCATCAGCAAACAGCCGCACATTGCTATCCACCCTATCCAAAAGATCGTCAGCGGACCTACCACACTTCCCTGGGGCACTCCAGATGATACCCTCATCTCCGATGAACACTCACCATCGAGGACAACGTACTGGGTTCTATTACTGAAGAAGTCTTCGAGCCACTCACATACTTGGGAACCAATCCCATATGCTCGTACTTTAGTTAGGAGTCTGCAGTGGGGCACCGAGTCAAACGCTTTCCGGAAGTCAAGGAATATGGCATCCGTCTGATACCCTTCATCCATGGTTCGCAAGATATCATGTGAAAAAAGGGCGAGTTGCGTTTCGCAGGAGCGATGCTTTCTAAAGCCGTGCTGACGCATGGACAGCAACTTCTCTGTCTCAAAGAAATTCATTATATTCGAACTGAGAATATGTTCGAGAATCTTGCAGCAAACCGATGTTAAGGATATTTATTGGTCTGTAATTTTGAGGATCCGTCCTTCTACCCTTCTTATGTACAGGCGTCACCTGTGCTTTTTTCCAGTCGCTCAGGACTTTGCGTTGGGCAAGAGATTCGCGATAAATGCAAGCTAAGTAAGGAGCCAATGCAGTAGAGTACTCCCTGTAAAACCGAATTGGAATCCCATCAGGACCTGGCGATTTATTTATTTTCAACCCATTCAGCTGCTTCACAACCCCAGGGATGTCTATCACTATGTACTTCATACGGGAATCTGTACGAGACTCAAACGGCGGTATGTTTGTACGATCCTCCTGCGTGAAAGATTTCTCAAATGCTAAATTTAAAATTTCAGCTTTCGTTTTGCTGTCTTCCGTTGCCAGGCCAGACTGATCAGTGAGTGACTGGATGGAAGCCTTCGACCTGCTTACCGATTTTACGTAAGACCAGAATTTCCTTGGGTTTTCAGCAAGATCCTTTGCTAAGGTATGACGGTGGTAGTGGTTGAATGCTTCGCGCATCGCTCTTTTTGGAGCAACACGAATCTCTACTAACTTTTGCCTGTCCTCGTTCTCCGGTCTTTCGTGTACCGCGAGTGCAACTGCCTTTGCTTCCTGAGCATTCTCCGAATTGCGCTGTTAAACCACGGTGGGTCTTATCCGTCCGTAACCCACTTTTACGGCACATACTTGTTCAATGCGTGATTTACAATGTGTTTAAAATTTGCACATAATTCTTCCACGTCCATCGTACCAGAAGTAAATGAAGTCGATTCATTTACTACGTGGGATGCTAACAACTGCTTATCTGCTCTTTCTAGTAAGAATACTGTCCTAGCCTTGTTGACCGACTTTCTAACTTTCGTAACCATACTCGTAATGACATCATCATGATCACTAATCCCTGTCCCAATACTGACACCGTCGATGAGGTCTGGTCCGTTCGTGACTACCAGATCTAATATATTTCCATTACGCGTTGGCTGTCGATTTAGCTGCTCAAGACACTTTTCGGATAATGTGTTCAAAAGTAACTCACACGACGGCTTGTCTGTACCACCTGTAATGAATCCATAGACATCCCAGTCTATACTAGGTAGGTTGCAGTCGCCTCCTACTAATATAGCATCATCTAGGTACTTCTGCGATACAGAATGTAGACTCCCTTTGAATGATTCTAGAACTGTCACGGTGGAACCTGGTGGCCGGTAATAACACCCCACAATTAACTTTATTTCCCCTAGCCCTGTTAAACGTGTCCAGATAACTTCACAATCTCACTCTACTTTGACCTCAGTAGACACAATATTTTTGTCAACAGCAATGAAGACACCACCTCCTACGGTGTCTAATCTGTCTTTCCGATACACGTTCCAACCCTCACTAAATATTTCAGAACTTCCTATCTCAGGGTTCAACCAGGTCTCAGTCCTGAGAATAATTTGCGCGCTACACGCTTCCTGGAGGGCAATAAATTCAGGAACTTTATTCCGAACACTCTGAAAATTTACTGCTAATATCTTGATAGCTGAAGTGTCTTTACACTGAGCGCGTCCTGATTTCCCTGACTGCACGTCGACTGGTGAGTGTTCATCAGGACACCTCGCACTACTGCCTAGCCTAAAAAACCCCCGTGTGCACGCCACAAGTACTCTGCTACCCGAGTAGCCGCTTCCTTTGTGTAGTGCACCCCTGACCTATCTAGTGGCGTCCTACAATTCCCCACCCAATAGCGCTAGTCAAGAAATCTGCAGCCAAGGCCGTCACAGAGTCGACGAAGCCTCTGGTTGAGACCCTCCACTCGGGTCCAAACCAAAGGACCCCGATCCGCTCTGGGCACGATGCTTCAAATAGAGAGCTCTGCTTGCAACCCGCGTGCGAGGCCAGCGGTCTTCACCAAATCCGCCAGCCTCCTTTACGAACTGAGGATCGCCTCAGAACCCAAGCGACAGGCATCGTTGGTGCCGACGTGAGCAACTACTTGCAGACGACTACACGCCGTACGCTCGATAGCCGTAGGCACGGCCGCCTCCACATCTTGGATGAGGCCCCCCGGCAGACAAACCAAGTGCACGTTGGATTTCTTTCCAGCCCTGTACACTATTTCCCTAAGGGGCTCCATCACCCGCCTAACGTAGGAGCTCGCAATAACCAGCAAGCCTTTGCCCCCGTGTGCCTGCTCGGGCCCTGCTGAAGGAGCGGCCACCTGCCCACTGATAGGACGAACGGGCGAGACCAGCCGGACAGCCTCGAGCGACGCGAATGCGTTGCAGTCCGCCACTCACCCTGAGGTGAGGGCGGTCCCAACGCGCCGGGTACACTAGAAGGTGCCTCGGCGGCTGAGTCAGCGGACGCAGCAAGCGACACCTGGGGTGTCTCAAGCGGTGTGTCAGACCCTCCGCCGTCGCTGCACCTCGAGGCAGCAGCCTGAAGGCAGCTGATCGTGGCCAACTGCACGCTCAGCTGCTTGCGAAAGCGGCTGGTTCCTCCTGCGCCCGCACATAGCACGCACACACCCTATCCATCCTACTGCTAATATCATCATCTTCAGATCTAAGTTGCGCGGCTGAAAGGTGACAAAAATTACAAAAGTGCAACACTGGAAAGAGTACATCAAGATGCCATGTAACCTACACATACCTGGCGCCGCAAAGTGCCGATTGTCAACAGTAGTACCGGGTGGTTATAATTAATGTACAACTACTCACGGACGCCCAGTGTGGGCTGTAATTATCAGATGGCAGCGAAACTTGGTAGATATACTAATGAGATAATGTGAAACTAATTTTCACTGGTAAAGAAATTAGTTCCTACAGTGGGCACCAGGAGCAAATCTGGCGCTATTCACTATATGTATGACGATATGACATCCATGTTGTTATCTGCCAAGCCTTAAAGTGAGTCAACAGTACGGCCATTGTGAAGAGAGACCGTGCGCTGTTAGTGAACAGTCTTTATGGGACGGCAGTGCTGAATTGAGAGAGAATCGCCGACTGCAAAAAGACACAGTTTTTTTAAATGATTTAAAGAAGATGATAATGAGATTCGAAAACACGGGCGAGCCTGGCGTGGCACCTGGAAGCGAAAGGCTTGCTACCCCTGTGGAAGTTATTGACGAGGTTGCTGTCGCTGTAACCGAGCGTGCAGCACGTGCAGTGTTACGAGAACTGTCCATCCCACGGTCAACAGCGCGGGAAGTTTTGTGGTCAGTTTTACACATGTACCCTAGCAAGATCCTGACGGTGCGGCAACATTCTGAATTTACTTTTCGGTTTCTGGCACGTGTTGATTTTTATGACATGTGGCCTGGCAATTTCTGTGGAGTAAGGCGGCACATTTTACACTACAGGGTGCAGTTCTGTGTAGAACTGCCGAATTTTGGACAGTGTTCAACAGCGTATTGTTCACGTAGAGTTACTGCACTTGCCATATGTGACTTCTGTCCGGGGATCTTCGGTTGACGTGTGTTTGATGATTTTTCTGACGTTCCGCTACCACGAATGGCTATCGGAACGTAAGAAAAATCATCAAACAAACGTCGGCTAGAGAACCCGAGACAGAAGACAACAGGCAATCGGTCAATTTTATTCATATCAATAATAGAGTATGGAAATAGAGTGACAACTACAAATTATGGAAAGAACATTCAATAAATTGTGTACTGTACAATTTTCCTTCCGTTTTTATTTATTTTGTAAGACAGTGCAAAATAAAGAAACACATTAATTGCTTCCAAATGGCACACAAATCTATGAAGCAACTTACAGTAAATAGTACACCACACGTTTTCCTTCTTCTTTATACATTTCAGAAAACAATGTGAAATAAGCAAAATATTTATTGCCATCGATTTCATCTTCTATTAAAACAACTGTAAAAACTTACCTTACCGTAAAAAATGAAATGAAAACCAAGCTACTGCGGACTCTTACCGTTAGTTAAAAAGTGGAAACAATGGTTTTAGTTCACATTACGTAGAATGAATCACCTAAGACTTGCACTGTAAATACTGAAGAAATGGAAAATGCAATTGATGTGAGGTTTTCACAGAATGGATTAGTAGTTAGGGATCTTGTATTTTTAGCCAATTAACAGACGGTAATAATACTTATAAAGTCTGTTTTTTGTGCCAAAAATAATGCCTATTGACATTAAAAAGCTAAAAATAGGGTAAATTGCAATGTCAGTGGTGTTTGTGGCAGGATTCTAGTGCGAGTCCTTTACGAGATATCGTATTTTGTGAAGGCGTAGCAACTTACATAATACCTGTGATTTTTTTTTAGGTTATCAGTCTTCTGACTGGTTTTATGCGGCCCGCCACGAATTTCTCTCCTGTGGCAACCTCTTCATCTCCGAATAGCACTTGCAATCTACGTCCTCAGTTATTTGCTGGATGTATTTCAGTCTCTGCCTTCCTCTGCAGTTTTTGCCCTCTACATCACTCTTTAGTACCATGGAAATCATTCACTGATGTCCTAACAGAAGTCCTATTACCCTGCCCCTTCTCCTAATCAGTGTTTCCCACATATTCCTGCGCAGAACTCGTTCCTTACCTTTTCAGTCCACCTAATTTTCAACATTCTTCTACAGCGCCACATCTCAAATGCTTCGATTCTCTTCTGTTCTGGTTTACCCACAGTCCATGTTTCACTACCATGCAATGCTGTGCTGCAAACGTACATTCTCAGAAATTTCTTCCTCAAATAAAGGCCTATGTTTGATACTAGTATTATCTTGGCCAGAAAGCCCTTTTTTCCAGCGCTAATCGGCTTTTGAAGTCCTCCTTGCTCCGTCCGCCATTCGTTATGTTGCTGCCTAGGTAGCAGAATTGCTTAACTTCATCTACGTCGTGACCATCAATCCTGATGTTAAGTTTCTCACTGTTATCATTTCTGCAACTTCTCATTAATTTCGTCTTACTCCGATTTAATCTCAATCTGTATTATGTACTCATTAGATTGTTCATTCCATCCAGCAAATTATGTAATTCTTCTTCTCTTTCACTCAGGACAGCAATGTCATCACCGAATCGTATCATTGATATCTTTTCACCTTTAATTCTACTCCTGCACTTTTCTTTTATTTCCATCATTGCTTCTTCAATGTACAGATTGAACAGTAGGGGCGAAAGTATACATCCCTGTCTTATACCCTTTTTCATCCGAGCACTTCGTTCTTGGTCGTCCACTTTTATTATTCCCGCTTGGTTCTTGTACATATTGTATATTACCTGTCTAGCTTTAGATTATCCCTATTTTTCTCAGAATTTTGAATATTTTGCACCATCTTACATTGTCGAACGCTTTTGCCAGGTCGACAATCCTATAAATATGTCTTGATTTTTCTTTAGTCTTGCTTCCATTATCAACCGCAATTGTCTCTCTAGTGCATTTACCTTTTCTAAAGCCAAACTGATCGCCATATAGAGCATCCTAAATTTTCTTTTCCATTCTTCTGTATATTATTCATGTCAGCAACTTGGATGCATGAGCTGTTAAGCTGATTTTGCTATAATTCTCGCACTTGTCAGCTTTTGTGGTAGTACACACTAAAGAACAACAGAAGTACGCCCACTAGATGTAAGGCTTCTGACAGTAACGCAACAACTAACCATCAAAGGTTATGTAAAAATGATTACCGGCAACGACGATCCACGCTTCAAGTCTGGTATGGAACGAGTACTGCACACGTGCTACATTTCAGTGGAGGTTTCCGAGTAGGCTCCAGTAATACGTTCTATATATCATCGGGTGTAGTTGGTGTGTCCTTGTAGTCAGCGTCTTTCGGCTTTCCCCACAGGAAAAAGTCTACAGGCGTCAAATCCGGGCAACAGGCCGACCAAGTAGAGATCCTTTGCGTCCTGTCCAAAGATTTATGAACAATTTGTGAAGACATGCTGTAGTACTTCGTGCACTATGGGCTGGACAGCCACCATGTTAGTATCACAGGTTCCTACCAGTCAGCAGTATCCGTCTTCTAGCATCCGTGGAAGATTGTCTGTTAGCAGGCTGCGATCCTTGAACGCGTGTGTGTTTCGTCTATGGATTGGATTGTTTGGGGGAGGCGCCCAGACAGTGAGGTCATTGGTCGCATCGGATTAGGGAAGGACAGGGAAGGAACTCGGCCGTGCCCATCCCGGCATTTGCCTGGAGTGATTTAGGGAAATCACAGAAAACCTAAATCGGGATGGTCGGACGCGGGATTGAACCGTCGTCCTCCCGAATGCGAGTCCAGTGGTTTCGTCTATGAAAAACGGGCCTATGACCTGATGGTTCACTATCCCACATGACACGATTGGCAGCAGACCAATAGTCCATGTTTCGAGGGTTTACCTGACCATGACTGGTAAATGTAGCTTCATCAATATACAAGACACATCTGGAGTATCCTGTGTTAACGCCGATGTACAGAAGTTAACACGATTCTCATAATCGTTTCCATGCAGCTCTTGATGGAGAGAGATGTGATACTGATGGAATGTATGTCGATGGTGAATGCGTAGGATACTTGCTCGACTCAAGCCGCTTTCTCATGCGATTGCGCGGGACTGCGCGGAAGCTAACGTGAGAATCAGCTACAACAGATGTTATCGTCACTTGTTTCCTTATGTCACGTCGTCTTGGTGTTATACTACTGTACTTCATTGAAGGGTTGGTGATAAATACCTGCCGAGGTGGTTGACGTGTCTTGGGACAACTAGCGGCTTACACCGTACAAGAACGAACTGTATTCTTCGTAAACTCTCCATACAACATGAGCATGTCGGCTTTTTCTGCGTCGCTGACTCCCATCGCTCACTTACTACCTACTACTTGGACAGTCACACACTAACTGACTAGCAAGTCACTAGGCACTCAAGGAACACACAAACACAATGTAAGCAAATATAGCAACACCGTATCTAGCAACTAAGCTGGTTGAATGGTTCAAACAAGTGTCGGTGTGGAAATTTTTCTTGTAAACGACTCGCACTAGAATCCTGCAACGAACACTACAGAAATTCCAATTTATCCCCCCCCCCCCCTTTTAATCTGTTAAATCAATAGCCATTTTCCATTTAAAAAGGAACATGATAGAAGAAAGATACACTTTCTAAGCATAGTTATAAGCTGTTTATTGAGTAACAATACGAGCCCCTGCCTATCAGTTAATTCTATGAAAACCACACATTAATAGCACTTTCATTACCGCAATATTTGCGGTGCAAGTTTTAGCCGGCCGTTGTGGCCGAGCGGTTCTAGGCGCTACTGCCTGGAACCGCTCGACCACTGCGGTCGCAGGTTCGAATCCTGCCTCGGGCATGGATGTGTGTGATGTCCTTAGGTTAGTTAGGTTTAAGTAGTTCTAAGTTCTAGGGGACTGATGATCTCAGAAGTTAAGTCTCATAGTGCTCAGAGCCATTTGAACCATTTTTTTGCAAGTTTTAGGAGATTCACCTTGTATAGAGGGCGATGTTGCTAAATGAGGAAAAACTACAGGAAATTGATCATGAGAGAATGTGGAGCAAAATAGTCATATGAGCTTCTTTATTTATTCATGATTGCTGCACAGTACAATGAAGACCATGATGAGGCTACCGTTACATAAGATTATCGAAGTGACCCCCACGAGCGTACTTGAGCGATGCAAACATTTGTTAAGAAAAACAACACACAATTGGCATTAACAACATTACATAACACATTCCAGTTTCCAATTCAGTTCAACAAGACCAAACTGATCAGGGTTCGTACGTTTCAACCGGCCCAACCTGCCTTCGAAACAAATGAGAAAAGGTAACAAGTAATCCAAAATCGACTAGTCTTTCGTTACTAAATAACTGCAAGACAATAAGCTCTTAATGCTTCCGACGCTTCTTAGCAGTCTTATCTAAAAGGATCATTTACGGCCGGCCAGAGTGGCCGAGCAGTTCTAGGCGCTTCTGGCTGGAACCGCGCGACTGGTACGGTCGCAGGTTCGAATCCTGCCTCGGTCATGGATGTGTGTGATGTCTTTAGGTCAGTTAGGTTTAATTAGTTCTAAGTTCTAGGGGACTGATGACCTCAGATTTTAAGTCCCATAGTGTTCAGAGCCATTTGAACAATTTTTGATCATTTACGGTTCTCGGTTCCAGTTGGCACATAATCCATAGAATCATTCAAACCAGTCACGCCTCTGGCCGTCTACGTACGATTACATAACACTCAAAATACTAAAAATTTAATCTTCGTGTAGCCGCCTTAAAATACTTAATTCTAGTTCCCTACCCGAATCGGCAGTAGCACTTAAATTTGCAAATTACATATAATATAAAATAAAAAAGAAATTCCAGTGTTCTAAAGTTGCGCAGACAGGGAGTTGGCGCTTAGCAGTCTTTAAATTGTGAAATGAACGTATCAACTTGAATTGGCACTAGCCGTTTAAATTTTCGAACTACACTAGCAGTTAAATACCGAAATGCCCGCGGTTCTAACCGTTTTCGTAGTTTACGCAAACAGATTAAATTTTTTGTTTAACTGGGCGCTTAGCGATCTTTAAATTCTCCAACTAATTTATCAACTTGAACTGGCACTAGCCGTTCTAACTTGTGGAATATAAAAAAAAATTTAAATCCTGCCCTTGGCCACACATAACTCCAATCATTTAAACAAATTCACGGCTCTAGCCACCACTAAACTAAGCAGGTTAACAATTTTCCTGAACAATGACAGGTGCTTGGAAGTTTCAGTTCAAAGCGCTAATGAAGCTAATCGTCTAACAGGACATCCTCAAACATAGACCTCTATCGACAAAGCACATCAAAACAATATTTGTATTAATCGGTGGCTACAGCGCTGACGACACACTCCATACATTAAGTCCAATCAGTCACATGAAATGATGTGGGCATTAGCTCTCTGTTACCTAATCAGACATAAGGTTAGGGCTTTTCAATGAATAAGCCCTTAAATCCTGCAACAAAAAAGGTGGTAGGTTTTAAAAGTATTCAGTGATAAAAATTTAAACATAGAAGTGCGATTAGAGGCTAGATATAAACCATTTTACTGCCACAAATTACTCTAAAACAACGCGTATGAGGGTACTGTCAGAACACATTAAATATGGCCGTAAGGAAAATGACAACAGAGAATATTTCAACAACGCGTTTCTAGCCACTCACATACCAACCAATACCCTACTCAGCTGCCGATTCACGGTTTCTTAAGCGTCATATAACATGAGAGTGTCCAGTTGTTCGGTCCGACATCCGTTACTTTAACCACGTGGTAAATTACGAACAAACAGCTTCTTACTCATATGCAAAATTTCCTTTGCTAAAATACACTCCTGGAAATTGAAATAAGAACACCGTGAATTCATTGTCCCAGGAAGGGGAAACTTTATTGACACATTCCTGGGGTCAGATTCATCACATGATCACACTGACAGAACCACAGGCACATAGACACAGGCAACAGAGCATGCACAATGTCGGCACTAGTACAGTGTATATCCACCTTTCGCAGCAATGCAGGCTGCTATTCTCCCATGGAGACGATCGTAGAGATGCTGGATGTAGTCCTGTGGAACGGCTTGCCATGCCATTTCCACCTGGCGCCTCAGTTGGACCAGCGTTCGTGCTGGACGTGCAGACCGCGTGAGACGACGCTTCATCCAGTCCCAAACATGCTCAATGGGGGACAGATCCGGAGATCTTGCTGGCCAGGGTAGTTGACTTACACCTTCTAGAGCACGTTGGGTGGCACGGGATACATGCGGACGTGCATTGTCCTGTTGGAACAGCAAGTTCCCTTGCCGGTCTAGGAATGGTAGAACGATGGGTTCGATGACGGTTTGGATGTACCGTGCACTATTCAGTGTCCCCTCGACGATCACCAGTGGTGTACGGCCAGTGTAGGAGATCGCTCCCCACACCATGATGCCAGGTGTTGGCCCTGTGTGCCTCGGTCGTATGCAGTCCTGATTGTGGCGCGCACCTGCACGGCGCCAAACACGCATACGACCATCATTGGCACCAAGGCAGAAGCGACTGTCATCGCTGAAGACGACACGTCTCCATTCGTCCCTCCATTCACGCCTGTCGCGACACCACTGGAGGCGGGCTGCACGATGTTGGGGCGTGAGCGGAAGACGGCCTAACGGTGTGCGGGACCGTAGCCCAGCTTCATGGAGACGGTTGCGAATGGTCCTCGCCGATACCCCAGGAGCAACAGTGTCCCTAATTTGCTGGGAAGTGGCGGTGCGGTCCCCTACGGCATTGCGTAGGATCCTACGGTCTTGGCGTGCATCCGTGCGTCGCTGCGGTCCGGTCCCAGGTCGACGGGCACGTGCACCTTCCGCCGACCACTGGCGACAACATCGATGTACTGTGGAGACCTCACGCCCCACGTGTTGAGCAATTCGGCGGTACGTCCACCCGGCCTCCCGCATGCCCACTATACGCCCTCGCTCAAAGTCCGTCAACTGCACATACGGTTCACGTCTACGCTGTCGCGGCATGCTACCAGTGTTAAAGACTGCGATGGAGCTCCGTATGCCACGGCAAACTGGCTGACACTGACGGCGGCGGTGCACAAATGCTGCGCAGCTAGCGCCATTCGACGTCCAACACCGCGGTTCCTGGTGTGTCAGCTGTGCCGTGCGTGTGATCATTGCTTGTACAGCCCTCTCGCAGTGTCCGGAGCAAGTATGGTGGGTCTGACACACCGGTGTCAATGTGTTCTTTTTTCCATTTCCAGGAGTGTAGTTCACTGGCCTATGTCCGTCCCAAACGTTTAACTTGAAAAATATCAGAAATAACAACCACTGGGCTACCACTACAGCCACACAATGTACAGTTTAACGGGCCTTTAGCCACTCGGCGTTTTAGATGTTTTTAAGCACACAATTAGTTTAAGTACTAGGATTGACCAGAAAATAATGCACTGCACTTTTTTTCTCAGCCGAAAACAATGCAACGAATGCCAAACGTTACGTATGTATTACTTGAAGTCTCCTTAGTGAGCGCGCCAAGTTTCCGACACTTCCGACAGATAGCGTAGCTCCAGGACAGTTTCAAAATGGTGTCTGTAAAAGATGTGCGTTACAAGCAACGTGCAATCATTGAATATCTCACTACAGAGAAAGAAACTCTGGGGAATATTCACAAACGCTCGTGCAAAGCCTGTGGAGCATCTGCTGTCGACAGAAGTACAATTAGTCTGTGGGCACGAAGGAGGTCATAAGAAGGCGGTTCGGCGGAACTCCACGATTTGCAGACCATCCACGACTGTCACACCAGACATGTTGCAGCGAGCTGATGTCATCCCAGAGGACAGACGCATTACAACTCGGCAGTTGGTGCTGCATCTGTCAATCAGCAAAGGAAGTGTGGAAGCAACTTATCGCACCCTTGGAAATTTATAATTGTTTGTAAGATGGGTCCCACGGTGTCTAACGGTGGACCAGAAATCGCACAGAAAAAACATTTGTCTTGATTTGTTCCAACATTTTGAAGCTGAGAGGGAGGGCTTCTTGTTCCAGGTTGTGGCATGTGATATGACTTAGGTTCACCATTTTGAACCCAAAACAAAACAACAGTCGATTGAATGGCGCAATTCCCACACCCCACAGAAGAAAAAATTCAAAGAAATTGCTTCCACCAGTAAAGTCATGACCACCATGTTCGTGATGGTGTGATTCTCATTGATGTGATACCAAGAGGCGGAACCGTTAATTCATAAGAATATGTCAACACATTAACGAAACTCAAGACGTGCCACATCAACCCGGGAGTTGTTTTGCTGCAACATGATAACTCTCGGCCTCACACAAGTCTGAGTACTGCTGAACACATCGCAAAACAGGGATGGACAGTGTTATCCCCTCTACCCTACAGCCCTGACCTAGCCCCTCGGACTTCCACTTGTTTGGGACATTAAAGGATGCCATTCGTGGAAGACATTTTGTGGACGATGAGGAGGTGATTCACACAGGACAAAGCCGCTTTCGCTGCGCTGGTGGAAGGCCATAGAACGGGATGGAGATCACGTGGAAAAATAGGATGTATAGATAAAACACCATTGTTTTGTGCGTGTAATTCGCATTATGATCGATAAAGAATTGTTAAAGAAAAAAAAAGTGGTGCATTACTTTCTGGGTAAACCTCGCACATAGGGAACAGCAACTCGGTACAAAACAGTATTAGTCCAAATGTACAACGCCTGTTAATTTTGATCACAGCGCTTTATACGAGGGCTATCCACAAAGTACATTACGTTTTCGTTTGTGTCCGTTAGGGGCGGGGCTAGCGCGTCCATCTTGGTGTCATGGCATTCCGCCGTTGGAGTCGGCATCCTGCCGTGCTAGTGAGAGGTTCGTGCTGTACTCCGTTGAGTTACTGTGACAGTTTGAAATGTCAGCGTTAATTGAAAATGCCGCGAAGTGTAAAGTGCGTGCTGTAATAAGGTTTCTGACTGCAAAAAACTGTACACCGCTAGAAATCTATCGGCAGCTTTGTGATGTGTATGGGGACAACATAATCACTGAAGGTGGAGTGCGTCAATGGGTCATAAAATTTAAAAATGGCCGAACTAACGTTCACGACGAAGAGCGAAGTGGAAGACCCAGCATAGTGACTGCCGAACTTGTCGAAAAAGTCGATGCCGCGGTCCGTGAAAACCGTAATTTCACGATAACGGAACTCTCTATGAGTTTTCCACAAATTTCACGAAGTTTGTTGCACGAAATCATTACCGAAAAGCTTGGTTACCACAAGTTTTGTGCAAGATGGATACCAAAAATCTTGACAGAGATTCACAAAAATCAGCGAATGGCTGCAGCGTTAACGTTTTTGGACGCTTACGAGAAAGATGGCGACCCATTACTCGATCGCATCGTTACTGGTGACGAAATGCATGCAGACAATGTCGGGAAGGAAGGTGATGGCGACTGTCTTTTGGGACAGAAAAGGTGTGACTTTAGTGGATTTCCTGGAAAGAGGCACTACAATAAACTCTCAAAGATATTGCCAAACTCTGCACAACCTCAGAAGAGCAATACAAAACAAGCGCAGGGGAAAGTTGGGCTCAAAGATCTTGCTGATTCACGACAACGCCCGGGCCCACACGGCAAATGCCACTCGTGAAGTTCTCGAATATTTTAAGTGGGAGTTGTTTCCAAATCCACCGTACAGTCCCGACCTGGCACCGAGCGACTTCCACTTACTCCCAGCAATGAAGAAGTGGTTGGCTATGCAGCGTTTTGATGACGACGCACAGCTTCAAGAAGAGGTAACCACGTGGTTGAAGGCGCAGGCGGCCGAATTTTACGACGAAGGAATTTCCAAGCTCGTCCATCGCTACGATAAGTGCCTTAATATAAATGGCAACTATGTAGAAAAGTAGTATTTAAGTGTGGCTTTCATCTGTATATAATAAAAAAATTTCCAATACTTTGTTTATTTTTAATTCCAAAACGTAATGTACTTTGTGGATAGCCCTCGTATTTGGCCACTAAAACACAACTCAGGAGCTTACCTGGAGACTGCCAAATTTCTAACCTAAGCTGCGCAAGTTTCCGCGCAACCTGAGGCTTTCAGTACACGACAACATGAATTTTATGAAAAATAACAGATAAATTCTCCAAAAACTACATTTGACGGTGATGTTACCATGAATCTAGGCGCAGTGGTTCCCGCTCCGCACTCCCGAACCTACGGGACGCGAGCCGTAGTGGTTTGTTTTACCCTCGCTGAACGGCAACGCGTCAGCCACCGCTGCTGTCGACGTTCGGACGTTGGTTCACTCGCGCCCTCCATGAGTCCACAACTCAGCTCCGCTGCGCCGCCACACTGCAAAATGACTACTTTAGGCGGCCAAAATTCAAATATGTTAAATAATATGTGCATTTATACTTAGAAAGGCTTCTGACCTTAGGGTTGATGTGTATTCAGAATGTGTATTCACACTTGACAAGATTCTGAAAGTACCTACCAACCTAAAAGGTGATTTATAGGTAGCTAAAAATGAAAAAGTAGAATGAAAATAAAATTAGTATATTTAAAGTTTACAGACAGTAAGACAATTAATATATCGTATCATAATCATCAATTGTTCCGTCGTCGTCGTCGTCATTGTCATCATCATCATTATCATCATCATCATCATCCATTGTTTCTTCGTCACCATTATCTTCAAGCATTTTCACAACAGGTTCTGCTAACATTAACAGTACCTCCTTAGGAAATGGTTTTCTTTTTTTAATGTGCCTCCTCCTCTTGGACGCAATGATAGGATCTGAAGCTATCAGCATCCAGTGGACAATATCCGTATTGGTATGTATTCTTGAAGTTTTCCTTGCAGGGAAAAGTCTTAAACCTTTATATTCTTTCTGACTAGATTCCAAGACATCTTCTGAAAAAAGCCCTACAGGCAAAGGTAGTTCCTTTATTATGTCTGCACCATGTATTAGCAGCTTGTGCACAGATTCACTCATTTTGTACCACTTGTACGATTCTAAACAGATTTTTGCTGTTTCGAGGCAATAATTTTTAAAATTACTGTAATTAACATTAAATCCGCAAGACAAAACGCTTAGAATGTTTGCAAATCTTTGTATAATTTCGGGCTCTAGACCTGTTATAGTCGCAGAGTCCGTGGGCTCTGCAAAAAATTTTCTTGCAGTATTCCCGTCATTGGAGTTACCTCCTCCTTGCATGGGCTGGTCTACCACTAATCCCATTTCACGATAGAATTTAGTGGTTATTTCTTCTTTTTATATTTTCTTTGGCTTCTTTACCTCTTGCTTGCCACTGTTTCAGTTTCAATTTATATGATATATGTAACAAGTACCCGTAACATCTAAGGTATGAGTGTAAAACAGATATCCCAAACTTAAATGAACTAGTCGTAGAATATTGTTTTTGCAAAAGTAAGTCAAAGTTGTTGAGTTCTTTGTTGAGTTCTTTGGGTGTTGCCTTGCACACGTTACACGCTTGTGTTGACGAAGTGTCTGTGAGCACATTACACGTTTTTCCGTCCGTCATTGTACATACAGCACGATGTTTAAATGTGTAAGATTTATCCCCAAGGGTCACCTCAGTAGGCTGCAAACTTGATATTTGTTCCTCAGTTGCTTCGTAATGGAGTTTTACGGATTCCTTTGTCTCCTTTTCAATCTGCAGGCGAATGATGCGATTATATCTCGACGAAGAAGGGCTCGGGTTACGCCAAAAAATGTGTTTACCATTCGTTGCGACCTCTGACATTTGCAGTGGAACTATAGTACATAGAATTATGTTGGTATTTCCATACAGTGAGTTGTTGGCAACACATTGATTGTAAGTGGAATTTCCACCACTACCGTCAAGGCCCCACTTGTAGATGACTTCAATCGCTGAGTTTTCAGTGTGATCGTGGTGTGACAGAAGTACATCCTGCAGTACATGAGCAAGTCTTTTGATTGTGTGGTCCAAAATATCTTGAACTGCAGTTTGCACTTCGGTCTCCGTGATTGTTATGTTACTCGGGTAACATTGCTTGTTTGTTTGTGCTATGACATTATAAGGTGGATAGACGTTCGCACCTCGAGATTTCGCTCCTTTTCGCCAATGAATATAATCCTCTTCTCCCATGTGAGAGTCAATAATGAGCGCTAAGGCTTCTTCGGGTGAGTAAGGCTTCATACCCGAATATGAAGGCTTTTCGTGAATCTGTTCCATGCGTTTGTATCTGCGAGGGCTTGTGGTTAGGGCTAAGTTTACTACTTGTGCAGCTGTTCTTTTTCTACTCTTGTTAAGGCTGCTTTGAGCAGCAGTACACAAAAGCTCTGGGGTTGACTCAGCAACAATTGGTAGCACTATTCTTCGTTTTGATCGTTGAGAGCTCTCTTCAAAAGATTTTGAAGGTCTTCCTCTGGGTTTTTTCACTTTTAAATCTTCGTTTGTGGTTGTAGTGCTTACAGCTGGCAAGACCAAGTCGTTTTTTAACCCTTCTGAATTGGATTTGGTAAATCTTTCCATATTCCAATTGGATTTTTTCCACTTTTGTAGCAAATTTGAGACAAACACTTTTAAAATTGACTTAATTTTACATACACTGTCTTTTGACTGTTTATAGTCACTAAATTTATCCAATATGTGAGTCGTTAAACGTTCTATACACTTAGACTGTGACTGTTTGTAAAAGTTCTCCTTTTTTAGCTCTAAAACTAGATCCATTTACCTCATATTTAATTCCGAGTGACTTGGTCCACTCCGACTACCTGTAAAGAAGAGTCTGGTGTCACAATGCGTTGGTTTGAGTTCATAGAATTTACAATACTAATAGTCAACAAATGCACAAGTGTAAATATTTAGCACAGAAAGCGGTACTAAGCAGAACTTTTTTTGAAAGTCTAAGGAAAAATATTTTTTATAAAATCGTCATTTACTATTAACAAGGGTAAAAAGATGAATTGTAATGTTGTCTATTTAATGAACACACCTGTGGCTTCCACCTACATGATAAATATTTAGATTTTCGCATGAGATGATCAAAAAATTCACGTTATAATACTTTCAAGTTTCGAACGCAACTTGCCTGTCAGACCCTCACACGCCTTTATTATCAACATAACTAAGGATATTTTACGGCAGTGCGCTGGACCAGTTACCTCAGGTGAAGAATACAACAAGGACGTTAAGACCTAATCTATAAGTGTGAAAATCGATTTTTGGCCGCCGAAAGTGGTCATTTTGCCGTGTGTGTGCCGTGTCATGTGTCGCGTGCTGACTCGTCCACTGCTCGCTGCGCTTCCTCCTCCACCTATCACGCACCACTCCAGTCCTTAAAACCCCGTCGTCGCGACCTCCCGCGCCCTCTAGTCGCGCAGCCAGCGGTGCAACTGTCGCTGATGCGAGTCGATAGCTAAGGAACTCAGCGGTGGCCATCACCTTCTTACAAGGGAACCTCCCCATCGCACCCCCGTCAGATTTAGTTATAAGTTGGATCAGTGGATAGGCCTTGAAAAACTGAACACAGATCAATCGAGAAAACTGGAAGAAGTTGTGTGGAACTATGAAAAAAATAAGCAAAATATACAAACTGAGTAGTCTATGGGCAAGATAGGCAACATCACGGAGAGTGTGAACTCAGGAGCGCCGTGGTCCCGTGGTTAGCATGAACAGCTGCGGACCGAGAGATCCCTGGTTCAAGTCTTCCCTCGAGTGAAAAGTTTAATTTTTTATTACCAGGCAATTATCAAAGTTCAGGCACTCACACGTAATCAACTTCGCTCTCCAAAATTCCAGGACATGTTCAGATTTGCTTGGACATATGCATGGTTTGACGGTCTACACGCGGAAAAATTTGAAAACGTTAAAAACATATGTTTTGACAGAGCACAGGGAAAACTGTGCGACTGTGGAACTGTTGCATTCATTTGTTGCAGTTTATGTGACAAACTCTTATGTTTTCATCACTTTTTTGGGAGTGATTATCACATCCGCAAGAAAACCTAAATCGGGCAAGGTAGAAGAATCTTTTTACCCATTCGCCAAGTGTACAAGTTAGGTGGGTCAACAACCAATATTCCTGTCATGTGACGCACATGACGTCACCAGTGTCGTATAGAATATATCAGACGTGTTTTCTTGTGGAGGAATCGGTTGACCTATGACCTTGCGATCAAATGTTTTCGGTTCCCATTGGAGAGGCACGTCCTTTCGTCTACTAATCGCACGGTTTTGCGGTGCGGTCGCAAAACACAGACACTAAACTTATTACAGTGAACAGAAACGTCAATGAACGAACGGACAGATCACAACTTTGCGAAAATAAAGAAAATAAACTTTTTACTCAAGTTCCGACTTGAACCAAGGACCTCTCGTTCCGCAGCTGCTCACGCTAACCACGGGACCACTGCGCTCCTGCGCTCACATTATCCTTGATTTGCCTATCTTGCGTATAGACTACTCAGTTTGTATATTTTGCTTATTTTTTTAAAGTTCCACACAACTTCTTCCTGTTTTATCGATTGATCTGTGTTCAGTTTTTCAAGGCCTATCCACTGTGCCAACTTATAACTAAATCTGAGGGGGGTGCGATGGGGAGGTTCCCTTGTTAGACGCGATTGCTTCAAACTCTTCCGACCCGAATATTATGTATGCTTTGCCCTCATGCGTTCCGCCGTAACAACAAGTGCCGGCACGAAGAGCAAGGACATTACAGCAGAGAAGTCTGTGAGGCGACGTCAGCCAATAGTACGGTGACAAGGATCTCACAACGACAAGAGCGGCCTCTATCCGAAGAGAATATAAACACCGCTCCCGCCAGCCTCGGCCGCACCAGTAGAACGGCACTGGAAGACGGACTAGAGGAGCGGCACAAGAAGACGAGTCGTCATCCTAACTGTTTAGCTGACAAGGAGAAGGCCTCAGACACGGCCAACCGATTCGGCTCAGATTTGACGGGTCGCTTGTGTACAACCTAAACCGAAGGAATCTAAGATATTTTGGGTCAACACCCCCACATTTTTGAGAAAATCACACCTAAAGGTTATGACGAGCGATCGACTCAAAGTTGGCGGGATCGATAGATAATTGTAAATCGACAATTTTTCATCACCAGGTATGAGGTCCGAAGACGCATACTTTTCCAGAAATCGAGGTAAGAAACTTTTACAACTGCCTCTTCTGTACCCATATGGTCAACGCTTTTCGCCGACAGCACCGATAGCGCAACGGCCGAGGTAACTGGCTGCGAATCTCGAAGAAACGTAGTGGATGTTATTCTTTTGGTTTGTATTTTTCCATATCTCAATTGATAGGGATAGGAGGGTTAATAAGGTAAGTAAATCAACAAGGAATGATAATAAGGTAGGCAAATAAATTTCTCAAACCTCTTGGAATAGTAAACAACTAAATGTTACTCCAGGTCACTTTACAATGGCTCTTCCAGTCACTGTTACGTGTCCTCACTTTTCTTCGAACAACTGGATGGATGGTACTTGTCATATAAACATTCGAAACAAATATACTCACGGCACCAAGAGCATCTAATGAATGCAATCTTTCGACAGCTACACTGTTCCTTCCCTATGATATGACGAAGAGGCAACCGGGACAACATAACTCTGCCCGCGTTTATTCTATCCCGTGCCTCGCTGTAAACAAGCATCGCACGGTTGGCTATCTGTGATCCCTCGTGAGGAAGTCGCAGCACTTTTACTCGATGTTGTTTTCATGTGACGAGGCTTAAAAGTTTAATACTGTACTAACTCAAGGCGTTTGGGAAATTAGTTTGCCTACCTTATTACTATCATTCCTTATTAATTTACTTACCTTGTTAACCCTCCTATCCCTATCGATTGAGATAGGGAAAAATACAAACGAAAAGAACAACATGCGCTAGGTTTCTTCGAGATTCGAACCAGGGTTTTCCGATCCCCAGCCAGTTACCTTGGCCGTTGCGCTATATATTTTTTTTTTTTTTTTGGATCGTTATGTCTGGTCGTTGCGGACGTCGCAAGACATCCTGTTCATGTTCGGTGGTTGATCCTTCCACTCAGTTTTTTAATTACAGAGGCCAACCGGCTCTGACCGAACACGCTGAGCTACCGTGCCGGCGATGGGGATGAAATGATGATCATTAGAACAACACAACACCCAGTCCCTGAGCGGAGAAAATCTCCGACCCAGCCGGGAATCGAACCCGGGCCCTTAGGATTGACAGTCTGTCGCGCTGACCACTCAGCTACCGGGGGCGGACGACGCGGCGGTTGTAAAACTTTCTTACCTCGATTTCTGGAAAAGTATGCGTTTTCGAACCACATACCTGATGAAGAAATATGCTCTTTTTACAATTATCTATCGATCCCGCCAATTTTGAGTCGATCGCTCGTCATAACTTTTAGGGGTGATTTTCTCAAAAACGCGGGGGTGTTGACCCAAAATATCTTAGATTCCTTCGGTTTAGGTTGTACACAAGCGACCTGCCAAATCTGAGTCGAATCGGTTGGCCGTCTCTGAGGCTTTCCCCTTGTGAGACTTGTGTCTTACATTAATGGCTTGCATGGAAATTTTATATAGCGAAGGACATTGACTATTTGCATGTCGCTAAATGCTTCAATGTAGAAGGGAAAGTTAAGTATTGTCAATTCAACTACTGTAATAAACTCCATTAGTATCATTTGCTTGTACACTCCTGGAAATTGAAATAAGAACACCGTGAATTCATTGTCCCAGGAAGGGGAAACTTTATTGACACATTCCTGGGGTCAGATACATCACATGATCACACTGACAGAACCACAGGCACATAGACACAGGCAACAGAGCATGCACAATGTCGGCACTACTACAGTGTATATCCACCTTTCGCAGCAATGCAGGCTGCTATTCTCCCATGGAGACGATCGTAGAGATGCTGGATGTAGTCCTGTGGAACGGCTTGCCATGCCATTTCCACCTGGCGCCTCAGTTGGACCAGCGTTCGTGCTGGACGTGCAGACCGCGTGAGACGACGCTTCATCCAGTCCCAAACATGCTCAATGGGGGACAGATCCGGAGATCTTGCTGGCCAGGGTAGTTGACTTACACCTTCTAGAGCACGTTGGGTGGCATGAGATACATGCTGACGTGCATTGTCCTGTTGGAACAGCAAGTTCCCTTGCCGGTCTAGGAATGGTAGAACGATGGGTTCGATGACGGTTTGGATGTACCGTGCACTATTCAGTGTCCCCTCGACGATCACCAGTGGTGTACGGCCAGTGTAGGAGATCGCTCCCCACACCATGATGCCGTGTGTTGGCCCTGTGTGCCTCGGTCGTATGCAGTCCTGATTGTGGCGCTCACCTGCACGGCACCAAACACGCATACGACCAGCATTGGCACCAAGGCAGAAGCGACTCTCATCGCTGAAGACGACACGTCTCCATTCGTCCCTCCATTCACGCCTGTCGCGACACCACTGGAGGCGGGCTGCACGATGTTGGGGCGTGAGCGGAAGACGGCCTAACGGTGTGCGGGACCGTAGCCCAGCTTCATGGAGACGGTTGCGAATGGTCCTCGCCGATACCCCAGGAGCAACAGTGTCCCTAATTTGCTGGGAAGTGGCGGTGCGGTCCCCTACGGCACTGCGTAGGATCCTACGGTCTTGGCGTGCATCCGTGCGTCGCTGCGGTCCGGTCCCAGGTCGACGGGCACGTGCACCTTCCGCCGACCACTGGCGACAACTTCGATGTACTGTGGAGACCTCACGCCCCACGTGTTGAGCAATTCGGCGGTACGTCCACCCGGCCTCCCGCATGCCCACTATACGCCCTCGCTCAAAGTCCGTCAGCTGCACATACGGTTCACGTCCACGCTGTCGCGGCATGCTACCAGTGTTAAAGACTGCGATGGAGCTCCGTATGCCACGGCAAACTGGCTGACACTGACGGCGGCGGTGCACAAATGCTGCGCAGCTAGCGCCATTCGACAGCCAACACCGCGGTTCCTGGTGTGTCCGCTGTGCCGTGCGTGTGATCATTGCTTGTACAGCCCTCTCGCAGTGTCCGGAGCAAGTATGGTGGGTCTGACACACCGGTGTCAATGTGTTCTTTTTTCCATTTCCAGGAGTGTATGTTGTCTAGCTATCCAAGAAAACAGCTTCCTAGGCACCCTATATTACACGAATGGGCAGGATTTCACATCATGAACTTCGGATTGGAAGATTAGATGTGTTGCATTTTCATCCTTCTCAACACATAGTCTACATTTAGGGGCTTCTTTCACTATACCCATTGTGAGTAGGAGTTTCTTAAAGCTCACATGGCCAGCCTTGAGTCCTACCATGACTTCCTGTTCACAAATACGGACTTTCTTAAAATATGGCTTTGGCATCATAAGCTTCCATTGTCTTTCTTTCTGGGCTTCAATACAATGTTCTACGAGCTGCCTCCTTGCCCAGCTACCTGGTTTCGATTTTACCACCGCCTTAGTGATGGTTCGGACAGGTTCCAGTCCAGTAAATTGAGTCGTCGCACGTGTCCTAGCCAGACTATCAGCTTCTTCCTTGTCACTAGTTCCTTAATGACCAGGGACCCACAGTAGGTTTACCCCGTTGCGTTCCCCCAGTCTTCCAAGAGCTTCATGGCATGCTGCAACGACCTTTGATCTCGTTGCAGGAGATTATAGAGATTTCAGAGCTACTTGGTTGTCTGAATAGATATAGATTCTATGATCCTTGTAATACCTATGCGTACTCTCTTTCGCGCTCACTCTGACAGCGGATATTTCTGGCTGGGGTACAATGGTCAGCAGCCCTAGAGAGACTGCTCTCTCTGTTATAGGCTGTATTCCGTGTATTCCGGTACCAGAGCCTTCATCTGTTTTCAACCCACAGTAAACCATAAGGTGTTGTGGATCATTCTTCCACTACTCCCTTGTTTCAAATGTTACACTGAAAGGTTTGTTGTAGCAGGGGAATGTTTCTGTAAGGTCAGCCAGAATTTCCCCGACTATTGTTATATTTACCACACTCAATAAATTTGTGGGGGAGTCTGTATATCCTAAAAGTATCTAGTTATTTCCAGTTTTTATCATGTATACCCCTGCTGCTGCGTCCATTGTCACTCAAAGCTATAATGGGGGACATGTCTAGCATGGTTTCCATCCCAGTAGCGAGTGCGCTGCTAATTCCGCCTGGTATGGATAAGCAGGCCAATTTCTGCACCTTCCCAAGCTCCATAACAGCCACCTTATATTCTATATTCTTTGTAGAACCATAAATTATCATAGGTTCTATTACGATGATGTATATCCAATACGTATTCCTGGGCTTTAGACCCCAGTTTTTACCACAGGCCCTTCTAGAACTTATGAGAGTCCTTTTGTCTTGGAACGTATATTGTTTATATGAGGGTTATCCCTAGGTGCTTCACTACCCCGTTTAGTGGTACAGTTTCACAGAGGAACTTGAGATTCCAATACGTGTGCTGGATTTGCCTCGTCGCAAATGGTACTACAATCGTTTTCTTGGGAATGGCCCTTAAATCATATCTTTTGCATCAGTTTTCCACAGTGTTTAATGCACATTGTGTCACTGTTCTAAAAGAACTAAAAAATTTGCCAAGTATTACTATGATTAAACTGACTGCGTATCCTTGGCAGAAGTTGTCTCTGGTACTTCACCCTTCAATGAGTTCATTCATCACTAGGTTCCACAGTAGTGGGGACAAGATCCCTCCTTGCGGACAGCCTCGGGCGGTGTTGATCTCCATTTTCTCATTCATCGTGGTGACTTCTACCTTTCTTCTGCGTAGCATGGTCTTAATCCACCTGTACATGGTGGCCCCAATGACGTGTCCTTCGGCATCTCTGACTATGGATCGAAGGTCGTATTGCTAAAAGCTCCATCGATGTCCAGAAAGACGCAGAGAGCTATTTCCTGAAAGTGAAGAGCTTTTCTCACCCTCCAAACAAGCTGTTGAGCTGTTGAAGTGCTATTTCACTTGTTTTGCCTCATTGATATGAGCGTTGGTTTACATGTAGAGGAACCTCAGTTAACCTCTTCTGCCTAAGGTGCACATTAACTTAGGAGAAAGAAGAGGGGCTGATTGGTCTCATATCCTTGATCTCGATATGACCAGTTCTCTCTGGCTTCAGAATGGAATCAACACTCACTGATGAGGACTGATTCCTGTGTGTTGATTTACATGTAGAGGAACCTCAGTTAACCTCTTCTGCCTAAGGTGCACATTAACTTAGGAGAAAGAAGAGCGGCTGATCGGTCTCATATCCTTGATCTCGATATGACCAGTTCTCTCTGGCTTCAGAATGGAATCAACACTCACTGATGAGGACTGATTCCTGTTGCTAGGCTGACCCTAAACAGTCTACATAGGAATCTAATTAAATCCTCCCCTACCTGTTGAAATGGAGCCGGAAATATACCACCTGGTAGTGATGACTTGAACGGTTGAAGCGCTTCCACCACCAACTGAATTTTTTTTTTCTGAGATCAGCACATCCTCTGGCAGATTTCCAGTTTTCCCTTTGATTACCCAGACACTGACTCTATCATCTGCCAGAGTACATTGAGGGAAGTGGGTCTCAAGGAGCACATCCAGCGTTTCACGCGTTGTCCTTGTATATCCACCATCCTCCTGGATTAGTTGGTGTCCTGGTAAGTATTTTATGAAGTCTAGCGCAAGTTGTTGTATCTTCCAGTTCTTAACAGATCGCAAGGTTTTATTTGACCATAGCCTCCCGACATTTTGCCCATTGTCCTCTCCTGTCTGCAATGTAGAACAACCTTCTTACCCGCTTCCTTTGCACTTCCAGATTGTTGTTCCACTAAGGTACATTTCTGTTTGTGCAGCTCTTGGTGATAGGGTAGTTTATTTTAAATATGAGGTCGTAATGGCAGATGTCACTGCGTCTGCCATTCCCTCAAAATCTACTGGGCCCCTTATCGATGTTCTGACTGCATAAGCGTGAGTTTACGACTATCCTACATGATTCGTAGTCTGTTTTTCCAGAATTCCTACAGGCCTTGGTATGTTTAACAGCCATTTAAACCTCAAACATAATATAAATGTGGTCAGATAAGGATGGTTTAATCGCCACATACCATTTTTTGACATAACTACCCTTTAGAGTAGATCCGAAAGTTAGGACAGTTACTTATTTCCTTCTTTTATTCCTGAAGGTAGGTTACAGATAATTTTATAGTATAAATTCGAATTGCTCACTTCGTGGGAAGGAGGAGTATTGTCTTCGTAAGGAAGGTAAGCTTGTAACACCAACAATGCAGATAAAATGACTTCTGCACCATCCAAAGTTTTCGCCGTTTAATATTCGTTGATAACTTTTGATTCTGAAGCTGTAAGCTGTATTATAGAAACTATATTTAATACGTAATCGATGTACTAATGTATTTATTTTTGACTGCATATAATTGATTGTAATTATAATGAGAATATTGTAAATTGCCGGCTGATAGCCAAGGGAACTTTTTTGAAATGTATCGATAGCAACGACGAAATGGTAGTAGCTGGGCTGTTGTTTATCTTTGCGTATGGAGAGTCTCTTTCGCGTTGCGAGCAAAGAGGAAGCAGAGCATGTTGCGTGATGAAAGAGTGCGGAAGTGTTTGTGGAAGGATTGATTTTCAGGAGCCACTGGTTACACCATGCGGCAAAAAGGTCAAGGTGATTCTGGAGAAGGCGTTGGGACTGTTGGAGGCTTGGAGCGAGGACGAGGAATGCGGTGTCATCGGCATATTGCAAGAGGTGTACTGGAGGGGGGGGGGGGGCGGTTGGGGCATATCTGCCGTATACAGGAGGTAGAGGAGACGGGAAAGGACAGAGCCCTGAGGCACACCTGCAGAGGGGTAGAAGGTGTGGGAATTGGCATTATGGATGGTAGCGTAGGAGTGGCGGCAGGAGAGGAAGGAGGCCATTGGACGGATGTAGTTGACAGGAAGGGCGTAGGTTTGGAGTTTAAACAGGAGACCGGGATGCCAGACATGGTCGTAGGCCTTTTCGAGGTCGAGGGAGACCAAAATGGCGGAGCGACGGGAGTTAAGCTGGAGGGAGAGGAGATGAGTGAGGCGGAGGAGTTGGTCATCGGCAGAGAAGAAAGGTCGAAAGCCACATTGGGTGTTGGGGAGGAGTTGGTTTTGGCGGAGGTGGTTATGGATGCGCCGGGAAAGGATGGATTCCAAGAGCTTGCTGAATACCGATGAGAGACAGATAAGACCATAGGAAGAGGCATCAGATGGAGGCTTGTTGGTTTTGGAGAACATCAGAATACGGGAGATTTTCCACAGGTCAGGATAGAAGCCAGTGGCAAGGATGATATTGTAGAGGGTGGCAAGGACTGAAAGGAAGGAGGGAGGGCAGTATTTGAGGTGGCAGTAGATAGTGCAGTCATGGCCAGGAGCAGTGTTGCGTTTAGTGCGGAGTGTGAGGCTGATGTCCTGTGTAGTGATGGGAGTGTTGAGTTCAGATGGTGGTGTGTGGCTCAAGTACTGGAAGTTAGGAGTAAGGGGAGGAACAGAGGTATTCGTACAGTCCATGACGTCAGGGAAGAGACAATAATCAAAGTGGGGATCATCTGGGATGGAAAAACACATCTGAGAGGTGAGAGGCAAAGTGGTTGGCCTTACTGAGGTTGTCAGGAAAGGGACGGTCATCAAGGTGGAGAGGGTACTGGGGGGTGGGGCAGTTCCCAGTAAGGCGGTGGAAAGCAGACCAATACTTGGAAGAGTTTATGGGCAGTCTGGTGTTGAGTTGTATACATGTATGGCGCCAGGCATGGCGTTTCTTTGCAGTAAGCAGGTTGCAGATGTGTCGTAATTGCCAGTGGCGGGTAAGTGCATCCCACTCATGAGTGCGGAGAACAGAGTGGTAGAGGTGGCAGGACTCTTGAAGGAGAAGGACAGCCTGTGGAGGCAGGGCGGGGTGGTGAGGGTGGATGGCTTTGGTGGGGATATGGGTTGCGACGGCGTCAGACAAGGTCTGGTGCAGGAAGGCAGCAGTGTGAGAGATGTCATCAGGAGATTGGAGGGTAAGGTCGTGGCCATCAACCTGGGTGTGAATGGAGTCCCGGTAGGCATCCCAGTTGGCACGGGAGTAATCATGGACAAGTTTAGGAGGGATGTCGGGGCGAGGAGCATTGTGGGGATGGCGACCATTAGAGATAGTGAGGAGGAGCATGGTTACTGCCAATGAGGACAATGACATCTGCGATGATGCGCCCAAGGAGGTTGGGAGAGGCAAGGACCACATCGGGAGTGGTGTTGGATTCGGGCCGGGTGTGCTGAGGCAGGGGAACCAGGTCTCCCTGGAGGGTGGTGAGAAACTGATGCCACTGCTGGAGGTCGGCAGGATCACGGCTGTGGATATTGAGGTCAGCGGCAATCACGTAGGTGGAGAAGGTGCGGTTAATGTGGGCCTGAGGGCAGACATAAATGGTGGCACAGATGTCGGTGAGGATGGGGAAGAAGAGGCTGAGGGTGAGATGCTTGGCAGGATTGTTAAGGAGAGGTTGGGGCCAGACAGGGAGGTGCTTGAGGTGGCCTATGGCAACTCTGCCACGTGCCAGAGAGTACAGGTTATCGGTGTGGTGAAGATGGTAAGGAGTTGTGGAGATGGAGATATGGGGTTGAAGGAAGGTTTCATTTAGGATGAAGGCATCCATGCGGTGCTGACGGAGGGTGTGGAGGAAGAGGAGTTTGTGGGTGGGCAGGGAGCGAACATTGTGGTACAGGATATGGTAGGGTTGTTGTACCATGGGAGGGGAGAGTTAGAAGAGGGTGGTGAGGGGGTTGAAGATGAAGTGGGCCTGGTTGTGGGAGTATGTGGCATAGGTGGTAAGATGAAACAGGCAGCAAGGGCGATTTGGGGAAGGGTGTGGGAGCGCTAGAAGGGGTGGATGTTTTGGAGCACAATGGTGATGAAATGGCTGATGTCCTCTGCAGTAGGTGGAGGGTGGAGCGAGTTGTTGGGGTGGATGGGTCATCAACAGGATGGACAGGGACGATGAGCTCAGGGGTGACTGGAGGAGGTTTCGCTTTACACTTTGAGGAGTAGGTAGGATGTGATTCGTTACAGGTGTTGCAGGAGGGAGGAGAAGTGAGGTTGGGGCTTTGCAATGAGGACAAATAGGAGGGCTCTTGCAGACAGAGGTGACATGGTCGTTGTATGTGAGGCAGCATTGACAGCGGTAGAATGGGACTGGGGAATGAGAGGAGTTCACCTTATGACAGTGATTGTAGATGAGGGCTCCCTTGGTAAGGAGGTGGTCAATGGAGGAGGAGGATTCAGTGAATATCCGGACAAGAAAAGTCGGCCTGGCATCATTGAAGATGTGACGGGCCGAGCAGATTTCAATGTCGGGCCAGGAGTTGAGTTCTGCCAACACTTCAGCCTCCGTGACCACGAGGCTAAGCTTCGTGATCACAGTGGTGAAGGTTGGCGGACGTTGGGGAGGTTGAGGCTGACGGGGAGAGGACGGGGTGTGGTGGGGGGTGAGGGTTGCACGTTGACCTAATTGGATACGGGGGATGCGGGAGAGGAGATCGGTGTGGAAGGAAGCATTGCGGGAGTTAATGAGGACCGAGTCCTTGCGAGGAATCAGAAGGGAGATGGGGGCATTGGGGTAGTATTTCTGGATGGATAGGGTGAGGGAGTGGGCATCAAGGAATTGAGAGTCAGGATTGGAGAGGACAAAGGTGTGGGTGGCAGGCGTGGCAGGGGTGGGTGTCGGGGTCGCATCCATGAGGGTGGGTGGGTCATGGGGATCGGGGGTTTTCTTGGAGGAGATTTTGGGGGAAGGGTCAACATTTGGGCACTTTGAAGGTTTCGTGGTCATGACAGGGTGGAGAGGGAGCTGGGGGATGGGTTGCAGGGGGAGATGGCGGGGTCAGTACCACCCTGAGCAGCGGATGACGCAGAGGGAGGGGGCATGGGTGTCTCAAAGACTGTGGAACATCGAGCCGAAATCCGTGCTGGCTTGGAGCCTGCCGGAGGCGGTGCAGTGAGCAGTGGAAAGTCAGTAGCTGTCGATGGGGGAGGGCGAGTTGGGGGTAGTTACAGCCGAAAATAGCGCCGGGGAGAGAAGGAAGGACGGGAAGGGGGGTGGAGGATGAGCTCCATGTGATGGTGGTTGGAGCAGCGGAGGGAGAGGCGAAAATGATAATGGTGCTGGGTTGGGACATGGTGGCTGTGCACGAGAGGGGGGGCGAAGACGGTGGCGACCAGGCGGCGGCGGCGGCGGCGGCGGCGGCGGCAGGCGGCGACCGGGTGTCGGCAGGCGGCGGCGGCGGTGGCGGCGGCGAGCACCGGCAGGCGGTGGCGGCGGCGGAGGCGGCGGCGTCAGCGACCAGGTGGCGGTGGCGGGGAGGACCGGACGGCGAGCAGTAGTGAGGGCGTGCAGACAACACGGCAAGGAAAAGGTGGGGCTCTTCCATGTCGAAGATACACCCTGAGAGTAGCCCAGGCAGTGCGAGTCCTCTATGAGGAAGTGAGGGAATCCAACCCTCGAATGGTGGCTGTTCGCTGACGCTGCACAGGCGAGGGTGGACCCTCGACGTGAGTAGGAAGTTCTAGCCCTGGTGCGCTTTGCCTTCCTCGTGGCAGTGTGGCAAGTAGAGTCGTGGCGGTATGGAATGGGATGACGGTGTGCATATGCATTTTTTTTTTCTTTTTGGAATACCCAAAGACGACAGGAGAGTGAGAGAGAGACAGTAGAAGTGGAGGAAAACGAAAGGCCTCGTGTGGCTGGCCCGGTGGTGGGTATATATATATATATATATATATTTTTTTTTTAAAGAGAAAAAGATAGTAGAAGGGACAGTATGAGAAGCAGGAAAACGAAAGGCTCAATTGAATGAGAGTGGGGAGAAGAAGCAGAAGAGAGAATGAGAGAATAAGGAAGACCGGAAAAGCGAAGACCATCCCAGCAGGTCGCTGACAACTGACGGTGAGGCAGACACGAGCAGAAGGAGGGATGGGAGACCCGAATAAGGGGAGGGGAGCGGTCCCGGGGGGAGAGTCTATGGAGGGAGTGGAGGATTAGAACAAGGAGGGAAAGAAGGATGAGAGATTGTGGAAGAGGCGTGGAGCAGCCGGCAGAGAGGGGGGGGGAAAGAAAGGAAGGGAACATGGGGAGTGAGGATGGGAGGGGAGAAGGTGTAGTGTCGGTAGCTGGACCGACACCGTGATGTTGATTGCTGAAAAGGAATGCTAAACTAACGCTGTGGCCGATAGTGCACGAACGGCAATAAGCAGACGGGCGTGAGGTCTGGAACATGAGAACTTATAAATGAATAAGAAGAAAAGTATGTAGATGCTTTTTACTTATCTTTTAATAATTCCTTGGAATACATCTCTCTTGAATACTCGTAAGCTATAGGCACTGATAAAAATGGCTCCTTGCTAGTTCGTTGCCATTAACTTAGCTGATGGCTATTCTGTCTCTCGGCTAATGAGAGAGAAAGGCTTCGTACAACTGGGCGATAGCTAGGTTCGCGTACAACTGGGCGGTAGCTTGGTTCTCGTACAACTGGGGCGAGTCCACTCTCGTATCACGAGACCTGCCTAGGTGGTGGCGCTAGGTCTGCGATCACAGTGGCGACACGCGGGTCCGACATGTACTACATGGACCGCGGCCGATTTAAACTACCACCTAGCAAGTGTGGTGTCTGGCGGTGACACCACATTCCTCCCCCGCAAATCGGCGAACGGTCGTGTAATAAGGCTTCCGCCCGCCGTGGGGAGGACCACATGTTGACGTATGCGATGAGGTGGGGAGCCTAACAACAGGCGAGGCTGTGCCACCCGCACCCGGCCATCCGGTCCGAGGGGAGCTAGGAAACGCCTGCAAAACTAGTCCAGGGTGCACGTCAACATGCGGTGTATGCGCCCGTAAAGAGACAGGAGGTACTGAAGGGTCGACCTCCATTGCGTCGGGGTAGCCGACGCGCGATGACGTCATGTGGTCCGGAGCGGGCGGGCGTTCCATGGCGGAGGACAGCTGGTCACGGGAAGCGATCGGCGGCGCGTGACCCTGGGAGGCGCTTGGCGGCTGCAACGAAGCGTCGAAGGCGGTCGGCGGCGGCGGCGGCTGCTGCAGCTGCTGCTGCTGCGGCGGCGGCGGCGGCGCGTCGCCATGGGGCAAAATGGAAGGCATCGTCGGTAACACCTGGGGATGAGGCGAGCCAGTAGATGGGTCCCCAGGGCGCCGACCGGACGGCACCGTCGCTGAAAGCAGACGGGGAGCGGCAGAACCCGAGCGACGACAGAGGCGCAGCTGATTGAGATGCCGACGCACCTCACCAGAGGCCCCCAAAACCAAATACATCGCGCGGCCGAGGCAGCGAAGAATGCGCCCTGCGAGCCAACGCCGTGAACCTCGATAGTTGCGATAAAATACAACGTCGCCTGGAGCAAAAGCAGGAGTCTGCCGCTGCACAGGAACCTGATGCGGCGGATGCAGCAAAGACATCAAGGTGCGATGAGGACGACCGTGGAGCAACTCAGCCGGCGAGCGACCATCTCGGGGCTGAGAGCGATACGAAGACAAAAAGAGCAACAATGCGTCCTCCCGAGAATGCGACTCTTTCAATTTCAACATCTGTGACTTGAAAGTCCGGACCAATCGTTCAGCGGCACCGTTTGACTGAGGCAAAAACGGCGCGGATGTCAGATGTTGAATACCATTGGCCTGGCAGATTGACTGAAATTCTGCGGACATGAATTGTGGGCCATTGTCGGAAACAATAGTCTGCGGAAGACCTTCAATGCAAAAGATAGCAGACAACGCTTGGATGGTGGCGGAGGACGTCGTGGAAGACATCCGGACAACAAAAGGAAAATTACTGAAGGCGTCGACCAGAACCAACCATCGAGCATTCCAGAATGGACCAGCAAAATCAATGTGCAAGCGTTGCCAAGGGGAAGTGGCTTTTGGCCACGCAAAGACTTTCCGCGGCGGTGCGGACTGTTGTTCGGCACACGCCGGGCACGAAGAACACATATTCGTAATCGCAGCATCGATTCCGAACCAAGTACAGTGCTGACGAGCAAGTTGTTTCGTTCGCACTATACCCCAATGTCCTTGATGAAGAAGCCGTAAAACAGAGGACTGTAACGAACGTGGGACCACGACTCTGGACTGATCATTATCAGAACGCAACAACAAAACACCACGTCGAACAAAAAGTCTCTCCTTGTGAGCAAAAAATCGGCGAACCAACGGATCCTCGATCCGAGACTTTGACAAAGGCCATTGCGTAGCAACAAAACGTAAAACAGTAGCAAGGACAGGGTCAGCAGCTGTGGCTGTAGCGACACGACGAAAATCAATCGGAAACGATGCGACCACTTCATCGGTTTCCGAATCAATGAACATGCAAGCAAGTTCGGAAGAATCGAATGCTTTATCCTCAGCAACAGGCAAACGGGACAACGCATCGGCGTTTCCGTGCTTAGCAGTGGACCGATACAAGATATCGTAGCGGTACTGCGAGAGGAAAATAGACCAGCGAATGAATTTCTGCGCTGTACGTGGAGGTACAGGCTTGTTCGGATGAAAAAGCGATGTCAAAGGTTTGTGGTCTGTGATGATGGTAAAGTGACGACCATACAAGAAATCATGGAACTTAGTAACACCAAACACGAGAGCCAAAGCTTCTTTCTCTATCTGTGAATAATTTCTTTGCGCAGACGAGAGCAATTTGGACGCAAAGGCAATAGGGCGATCATGTGAGCCAACTTTGTGCGCAAGCACAGCACCGATCCCGAAATCCGATGCATCTACCATCAACAAAAGGGGTTTCTGGGGATCGAATGGCGTAAGGCAAGTATTAGAAAGCAACGCCGATTTCAACTGGCGAAAGGCGCGTTCACATTCCGTCGTCCAGACGAACGGAACACCTTTACGGCGTAAGCGATGAAGCGGAGCTGAAATGGAAGAGGCATTGCGCACATATTTATGGTAATAATTAATTTTACCCAACACACTCTGTAGCTGTTTCAGATTTTTAGGGGACGGCAAGTCTTGTATGGCACGGAGGTGCTCTGGACTCGGATGTATGCCTTGGGCATTAATGACATGTCCCAGGTATGGTAAGTCACGAGCAAAAAACACACATTTGTCCTTCCTCAAGCGAAGACCATTTTGCCGCAAGACCTGAAATAATGTTCGTAAATTCGCAAGATGATCTTCTTCTGTCTGTCCGGAGATCACTATATCGTCCAGATAGTTTGCTGCAGTAGGGACCGACGCACAAATAGTTTGTAAATATTGCTGAAACAAGGCAGGGGCGGATGCACACCCGAACGGCAGTCTTTTGAAGCGGTACAATCCAAGATGCGTGTTAACCACCAATACGCGCTGGGATTCGTCGTCCACCGGTATTTGCAAGTACGCATCGGCTAGGTCCAACTTTGAAAAATATTTTCCCGGGCACAGTTTAGCAAAAAGATCTTCCGGGCGGGGCAAAGGAAAAGTAGCAGTCACTAGCTGTGGATTCACTGTGGCCTTGAAGTCCACGCAAAGTCTCAATTTTCCGGAAGGTTTTGGCAAAATTACTAAGGGTGAGGCCCAGAGAGAAGCTTGCACACGTTCAATTACACCCTGTGATTCGAGATCGTGTAACGTTCTTGCGACCTCATCACGCAATGCGTGGGGAACATTGCGCGCCCTGAAAAATTTCGGTTGCGCGTTTACCTTCAGTTCTAAATGTGCTTCATAGTTTTTAGCGCATCCTAAGCCCGGTGCAAAAATGTCTGCAAATTCGTCACACAGCCGAGAAACACTGTCTGTAGGCACAGTCTGATTCACTGATAGGACCTGATTTACAATAGACATGTTAAACAACTTAAATAAATCTAGACCAAATAAGTTCACTGCAGAAGAAGAACGAAGAACGTAAAATGACACAAGTTTTGTTTGTCCCTTGAATGTTGCAAGAAGGCTGCACTGTCCTAACACAGGAATTTTCTGTCCGGAATATGTAGTTAGGTTAACATTTGCGGCACGCAACGGAGGTGCGCCCAGTTGTTTGTATGTGTCGTGATTGAGCAATGAAACTGCAGCTCCGGTATCGAGCTGGAATGGTATCACTTTGCCTTCAAAGTCTAAGTCCACAAAAAGTTTATTGTCCTGCTGACGACAAGAGCGACTGTTTTGTGCAATTGGAACAGACACTGGTACAGAATCACTTGCTAATTGACGTGATTTCCGGCGACGTCGACGCACAGTTTTTGTGGGACGAACACAGTTACTGTTAGAGAAAGTGTCACTGGACGAAGTGGAATTAACGACATGAATGTCCATAGGCGAAGGTCCACGAGCCTGAGTGTCCTTGGTTCGATTCCGGCGCGAAGCAAAGGGCCTGGAATGATTGCGATTGTCTGATCTGAGCTTTTTCTGGCAAACACTTTGAACATGTCCTTTCTTATTGCAGAAAAAGCAAATAGCTTGGCGTGACGGGCAATGTTCACGCGAATGTCTAGTAGCACACCGCGGGCATGATTTCACTGCATTTGTGGGCTGGCGCGGCACACCTGGCTTAGCACGCGGCGGTCGCTGTGTCGCCGTGCGCGAGGCCCGGTTACCGGGCCGCGCAGCGCGTCCAGCGGGCCGGTTAATGTTACACACGGCTGGCGAAGTTTCAAAAGATTCCTGAGCACAGTCCAGTGTGTCCTGTCTATCCAATATGTCTATCACTTGTTGAAGGGAGGGATTAACTAGTTTCAAAATTTGCTCCCGTATGCGAACATCAGAAACGTTCTGTGCAATTGCATCACGCACCATTGTATCTGAATAAGAAAGACCACAGTCACATTCAAAGGCACAGTCCCTAGTAAGTCCTTGCAATGTTGCTACCCACTCCCTATTAGTTTGACCGGCCGTACGTTTTGTACGAAAAAACGTATACCGTTTTGCAACCACATTAACTGTTTCTTTGAAATAGGCATCTAATGCAGACAAAATTTCCTCGTATGACAAAGTTGCTACGTCGCGGCGGGGAAACAATTTCACTATCACACGGTATGTGGACACACCGACACAAGAAAGCAAAAACGGCTGCCGCTCATTACCTTGAATTCTGTAGGCAGCAAGGTGAAAGGCGAACTGACGAGACCACTCTTGCCAGGTCTCGTGGTTCGGGTCGTAGGGCCTAAAAGGCGGTGCAACGGCAGGTTGTGGCTGCGGTAGCGGTGAAGCGGCTGCGGCCGCATCGGTGTGCAGCGCACGTTGACCCTGGACGAGCTGTCCAAGGGCATCCAGTAACGCCTGCGTCTGCTGATTCTGCAAGCGATAAAATTCGGACAGTACATCTGGAGAATGTGGCGAAGCCATGACACAAATAAATGTAAGCAATCAGAAATAAATGTAAGCAATCAGAAAAAGGTCCTTTTCCCTCGTCGCCAATAATTGTAGTGTCGGTAGCTGGACCGACACCGTGATGTTGATTGCTGAAAAGGAATGCTAAACTAACGCTGTGGCCGATAGTGCACGAACGGCAATAAGCAGACGGGCGTGAGGTCTGGAACATGAGAACTTATAAATGAATAAGAAGAAAAGTATGTAGATGCTTTTTACTTATCTTTTAATAATTCCTTGGAATACATCTCTCTTGAATACTCGTAAGCTATAGGCACTGATAAAAATGGCTCCTTGCTAGTTCGTTGCCATTAACTTAGCTGATGGCTATTCTGTCTCTCGGCTAATGAGAGAGAAAGGCTTCGTACAACTGGGCGATAGCTAGGTTCGCGTACAACTGGGCGGTAGCTTGGTTCTCGTACAACTGGGGCGAGTCCACTCTCGTATCACGAGACCTGCCTAGGTGGTGGCGCTAGGTCTGCGATCACAGTGGCGACACGCGGGTCCGACATGTACTACATGGACCGCGGCCGATTTAAACTACCACCTAGCAAGTGTGGTGTCTGGCGGTGACACCACAGAAGGTGCGAGCAGGGATCAGTGGGCAAGGAGGTCAGGCCATCGGGTGGTGGCCAGGCGGTGGAGGTGGGTGCCAAGGGAAAAGATGAGAGGATTGGCAGATTGGCGGGAGTGGTGGTAAAAGGAAATGGCAGAGGAGCATATATGGTCATGAAGGAGGGGGATGCCAGCAAGCAAGTGAAGTTCGTGGGTGGGGATATGGTACGGGAGGCGGAGGGCAAGCCGAACAGCACGGTTCTGCACTGTCTGTAGGCAGTGTAGATGTGTAGGGGTGGCATTGCCCCACACGACCGAAGCATATTCAAGGATGGGGTGGATCAGGGACGTGTAGAGGAGGATGCCAAGATGCTGGGGAAGGGAGGAAGTCGGATTGATGAAAGGATAGAGCTGGCCGAGGCGCCCTAGGGCCTTGCACTGTATGTCCTCAATGTGGGGACGCTAGGGGACGGCTCTGTCCAGGGTGAGCCCCAGATATTTGGCGGTCCCAGCCCATGGGGCGGGGGTACCGAGGACAGTAACGGGGGGGGGGGTAATTGATGGGCCACCGGGGCCGACACGTAATGAGCGCCTGTGTTTTGACAGGGTTAAAGGTGAGGCGCCATTTTCTGGCATACTCCACAAGGGCGTCAATGGCAGATTGAAGCTTATGATGGAGGAGGGTTCTTGCTCCGGGAGCGAGCATAGATCACCGTATGATCAGCATACAGGGCGAGATGAACCCGCAGAACAGTGGGCATGTTGGCCATGAAAAGGCTGTAGAGGACAGGTCCAAGCACACTCCCCTGCGGAACACCTGCCCTGATGCGCCTCCTGGTGGAGGTACCTCCCGGGATCCGGACATGGAAGGTGCGGCCTTCGAGGTAGGTGGTGATGAGACAGACATGAGAGGTGAAGCCGTGGCCAAACAGCTTATAAAGCAGACCCTCATGCCAGACTGAGTCGAAGGCCAGGGAGATGTTGAGGAAGATGGCCCCGAAGTACTCCCGATGCTCGATGGCGTCCAGTGCCTCCTCGACGAGGCGGAGGAGCTGGTGCGTGGTGGCATGGCCACGGCGGAAGCCAAATTGAACATCGGGGAGCACGCGCTCCTGGCGGACATGGGCAAGGACTCGCTTTAGATACAGCTGCTCAAACAGTTTGGAAAGGGCGGGAAGGAGGCTGATGGGACGATAACAAGAAGGGGAGCGAGAGTCTTTCCCAGGTTTAGGGATGGCGATCATCTCCGCATGTTTCCAAGCGGAAGGGAATTGCCCGGTGGAGAGGATGGAATTGAAAGTGGAGGTAAGGAAAAGAATGGAGGGTGGGGGAAGCCGTTTGAGAAGCTGGTTGGTCAGGGTGTCGGGCTGCCAGCTTTCTGAGGGTGGAGGTACTGAAGCTCCTGGGCGACCTCCTCATCCGTGATGGGGGTGATGAGTTCGTCAGGGTCATGAGTGCCAAGGAACTGGTGGACCCGGGTCGTGACCATGCGGACATGGGTGGGGTCAATGGGGTCATCAACTGGCGTGAAGCTGTGCGCGAAAACATCAGCCAAGGTGTTGGCCTTAGCTTCAGGATCACACACAGCCACGGCACCGACCAGGAGGGGGGGAATATGGAGACGCTTACGGAGGAACTGGGAGACCAGGCGCCAGGCAGATGCATCGTGGAGGTTGAGGGTGGAGAGCTTTGTCTCCCAGGCTTCGTTGCGATGGGCTTGAATAGCGGCCTGTATCTCGCGTTGCATGCGATTCACGCGGTGCTTGGTGGCAGGGCCGCGGGTGCATTGCCAGTCACAGATGGCCTGGTTCTTAGCAGCGATGAGGGCACAGATGGCTGGGAGTAGAGGGCGCAAGTGTGATGCTGGGGGAGGGGGATGGGGAGGGGTGGCAGCCACAACAGCAGCTACGGCGGCACCCGTGAATTGTGTGAGGGTGAGGTCAGCCCCCACCCTGGCGGCGTCGGGGATGGTGGGTAGAGCTGCCTCGATGCGTCGCCGATAGGAGTCCCATTTGATACCCCACAAGTACAAGGAGGCACAGGGTGGCTCCAAGACCCGACAAGGTCGATGGACTAAATGACGGGGACATGATCAGAGGCAAGGGCGGCACAAGTGGCGGCGGCGATAGGAAGGGGAAGACCTTTCACAAGGACGATGTCAAGGACATCGGGAGGGCCACGATGGGGGAAGATGGTGGGGTCGAACGGGCTGACGACGCGGGCAGCGTGTGCTTCGACCACGTGAAGGAGGCGACGGCCATGGGTGTTCGTGTGGCGGCTGTGCCAGGCAGTATGCTTAGCATTGCAGTCGCCCCCAACGAATAGGTCACCGCCTAAAGACAGGACTGTGACGAAGTCAGGGGCATGGAGTAGGCCGCGGGGCCCACGGTAGAGGGCCACAATGGTTATAGGGCCTCAGACAGTGTGCACGATGACACCAGTGGCCTCAAGGGTGGCAAGGGTGTGGAGGGTAATGGGGTGCTGGTGGAGGGAGGCGCGGACATACACAACGGTGACACCGAATGCAGTGGGCCAATCGGTCCAGTATCAGCAGAAGTTGGGGACCCGGACACTGACCCCCGGCTTAAGATGGGGTTCGGTAAGGAGGCAGATATCTACCACTTCGTCAAGAAGAAACTGCCGAAATTCCCCTTGTTGGCAGTGGATGCCATTGGCATTCCAGATGAGGATGGTGAGGCCATGGAGTCTAACAGCCACGACGGGGAGTGGGGAGGGCGGCGGTGATGGGGGAGAGCGAGTGGGAAAGGGCGGCTGCAATTTGTTGGGGAATGGAATGGAGGGGGGCGTCAAGGGCCCCAGTGATCGCAGAGGTCAAAGCATCCACGACACTGGAGATAAGGTCGCCAAAGACCGGGGGGATGGGGCAGGAGGGGAGAGGGAGGAGGGAAGGACCAGGATAGGCATGGGGAAAGAGGGGAGGGGCTGGGTGGGAGCTGGGGTGAACAGGGCTTGCTGGGGGCAGGGGGAGGGGGGAGCTGGTCAGGAGAGGGAATGGGGGCGGCGAGGAGGGGGTGGGGAGAGGTGGGAAGTTTGAGGGAGATGGGGGGGCGGGAGGGCGGGAAGGAAGAGGGGCCGGGCAGACTGGACTATGCAGGTGGACCTGCAGAACCAACCCTGTGGCGCTCCACAATGGAAGGGGCTGCGAAGCGTCGCTGATGGGCGCGAAACGCCTTAATTTTGGGACAGCCCTGGTAGTTGCCCATGTGGGTGTCACCACAGTGAGCACAGGTGTGGGGGACATCACGAGGTTTAGAACAGGAGGTGGATTCATGGCCACTGGCGCACTTGACACAGCGCACTGTGCGAGTGCAATCACTCGCATAGTGCGGTAGGCCCTGGCACTGGTAGCAAATGAGGATGAGGCACCAGCAACGGGGTTTCTCCATGGTGACCGAACAATGGTCGATGGCAGTTAGAGTCAGGAGGACTCTATTTGCCAGTGCGTCGTCGGTGGAAACAAAGTAAAGGGGGGTGGGGAGTTTGGTGTGGGGGGAGATGACACGGGGTAATATTGAGGGCAAGCAACTTCTCCCGGAGGTCATCAGCAGCGTATTTGAAAGGGAGGCCGCGAACGACAACCCGGAGCCGCCTCGACCTCTCTGGGGAGGTGGAGAAGCTGATGTTCTGGGCACCAAAGACATGGAGGACCTTTGTGAGGTCGGAGGGGGATTGTAGGTAAAGGTGGTAGAGGTCTTCGCCAGCTTGCTTCACGCGGAAGTCAGATTCAGTGATATGGGTGAGGAGTTTACAGAGATTGGGCTAGGGTTCAGAATATTCTACCAGAATGGGAGGGGGCGGCGGAGGCTTGGGGTGGGAGGGCTGGGATTGGGGGGGGGGGAGGAGTGTCTGTCGCGCCACCGGAAATAGGCGCAAACTGGTTTTGCACCGGGACGGTCGGCGGCGCGGTAATGCGGTGGCGGGGTGCTGTCTTGTGGGGGATGGTGAATCCCTCCGCATCAGACGCTGCCTTCTGCTTCTTGCCCCGTGCAGTGGAGGTGGGGGTGGCTTCGGAGTCGGAGGAGGCTGCAGCAGGCTTCCTCTTGTGGGACTCCTGCTCGACCTGCATGGCGTCCCCTGCGTCGTCGGTGGCAGCGGCGTGAGGGTACAGAAACCGCCGAGCCCCCAAAGTGGGGTCAAACGGGTACACTCCCTCCTCTGCAGCGTCACGGAGGGCGGTGAGATGTTCCTCCAGGCCCTCCGCAATTTCGCTGTCGTCCAGGAAGCCATCAAGGGAGTTGCAGTCCGACTGTTCGGAGACATTGACGGCGTTGGAAATGTCCAGCATGTCTAGGCGGACGAGGGACGGGAGAAAGAAGCGGAATCCTGCCCTTGCCTCGGCGCGCGCGGGCTGGTCCCACATGAAGGGGGTCCTGACGCGCCATGTGCCCTATCTACTCGCCTAAGGGCGGTGGCATCGATTCCTGAATCGATGCCACATCGCCCAGAAGTGTCAGCAGGAGAGGACGGCGACGGCGGCAAGCCGCTAGCGGAAGAGGCAGCACTCTCAGGCGAAGGTCGAGAGTCCTACGAACGAGCCTTCCCAGAATCCGGTTGAATAGGCCAGGTTGTCGTTGGTGTGGGGCCGGATGGGGCCGCTGACGAAGCTAGTAGCTCCGCCAGGCGGCGATCCGCCACACCCTCAGCTCCAAAACACTCATCAGTCGCACTTGACATCGCAGCTCGGAATGACGGTGGCTGTTCGAGAGGCAGGCGTTTAAATACATGATCGGAGCCGCCGCTGTTGGCCGCTGGGACCACGTGTTCCACCGTGGCGCCCTCACACTAAATGTGGGCCAGGAGGCGCGCGCCGCCACAGCTTACGGCGCGATGGTGCAGAGACCTGTAGCGGTCTTGACGGCCATGACACCTGGCGCGGATTGAAATTCCGCGGCGCGCGGTACCAGACTTCCCTTGCCTGCTTATTGCATTTGCATATTCCACAATGAACAACCCACCTATCCCACCCCTTGTTCAGGCGCCTCAGTTGCAAGCGATAGGTTGGACTATGTTTCAGTTTCACATCCAGCAACTCTCAACGCTGCTAACCACGGTACAGCAGCTACTCACAAATCAAGCCACCAATACAGTGCAACTGGCAACAACCGTAGCGCTGAGTGCCATACCGCCTTTTCGCCAGTTTAACGAAAGAGACGAGGAAAGGCTCGAGTGGTTGCAACAATTTGAAGCCAACATAATTGCTCACAACGTACCAGGTACTGAGAAACTACGTTACTTCTGTCAACAGAAGGAAACCCAGTTTTCCGCCTCATTCAGAAATTATTGGCTAACACCACTCCGAGTCAACTTCCTATGATCAGGTTGTAGATTCGCTAACTACCTATTATGACAGACAAGTGAATTTATAAATTCTTTAATTACAAGAAAAGGTCAGAACAAACTTATCGTGAGTGGATAACAGATTTGCAGGGTATGACGAGGAAATGCAAATTCAATTGTGCTTGAGGTGCTTTTTAATCAGATGTTATGTTGCGAGATGCAATCGTGTACAATGTAACTGATGTCAGACGTAGAGAATAGATTTTGAAACAGTCAGATCTATCATTTAAACACATAGTGCAAATCCTAGATCAGAACGATTCAGGTGCCATGTCAGCCGATCAATTTGAGCAGCCACGACTTTGTCGGGTCGAGTCGTGCCTTGCTCCTAATGAGCCCATTAGGCAACAACAGCCCACAGTTCTACACAGGCGAACAGAATTAATCATGCTCTCGGTGCTATTCACTGCACAAACGCCAAGACTCCCTGTCCAGACAAGCACAGTGTTACACTTACGGTAAGAAAGGTCACGTACAATCTGTATATTGCAATGGAACAATCATAAGAATTCTGTCCACTCACAGAAATTTAGTCACAAGGCCCATGTAATAAAGGCAGTGTACTCAAAGCCTGCTGCAGGCATTAGCAAAACTAAGAAGCGAACAGTTTCTTCAGTGCTGCGCCAGTATAGCAAACTTTTGTTCATTTGCATATCAGGGAAAAACGTGTGAAATTTCAGTTGGACACAGGTGGCTCCGTTACAGTGCTAAATTGTAGCACATATGAACTGCTAGGCTCCCCAACCCTGTCTAAAACTAGCACGCACCTGACTGCTTATAATGGACAAGGCATTCTCGTTCTCGGTAAATGTACTTTGCCTGCCATGTATCGCTCGCATACGCGAACTGTGACTTTTACTGTGCTACAGTCATGCGATTGTGAGAACATATTTGGCCTTGATTCGTTTGATGTGTTTGGCTTTCAAATTCAGGACAATGTGTTGTCAGTGTCTGCATTTAATGCAAAAGACAGTGTTGATTGCTGAAAGAATTCCCTGAACACTTTTCTGAAGGTTTATGCAAGGCTACCAATTTGGTGGCACATATTACTACGAAAGACAATGCTCAGCCCAAATTATGCCGGGCCAGAACTGTTCCCATTGCATTACGGCACAAAATCGCTGCTGAACTTAAAGAATTGCAAGACAGCAGAGCTATTGCGCCCATACGAGCTAGTCAGTGAGTAAGTCCACTGGTTTTGCTCCCCAAACCTTCTGGTCGCATTCGCCTCTGTGTTGACTGTAAGCCTACAGTCAACCCACAAACTGTAACTGATACTTATCCATTGCCACGCCCAGACGATCTCATAGGCAGATTAGGCGCTGGTCGTTACTTTTCAAAGATTGATTTACGCGACGCATATCTTCAAATATAACTACATGAAGAATCTGAAAAGTGTGTATTGTGAACACTCATTTGAGTTTGCTTAAATATTTGTGTTTGCCTTCTGGCAGTGCTTCCGCACCCACCATTTTCCAACGATATTTGGAACAGCTGACTGCCCAGGTACCAAACTGTTCAAACTATTTGGACGATATTTCATAGTTGGTCGTACACCTGAAGAACACATTGCCAATTTTCATGCTGTTTCGTGTGTTATCTGATGCAGGACTAATGTGTAGACCGTACAAGTGTGATTTTTCAAACCTGAGTTGCAGTACCTTGGTCATGTCATAAACAGTCAAGGTGTACGTCCTCTGCAGTCACATTTGTTAGCCATACGTGACCTGCTAGTTTCTCGCAATGTCACAAAATTGCAGTCAGTGTTAGGGAAATTGAAATATTACATTCGCATCATACCGAGTGCTGCACAAATCGCAGCTCCCTTGCATCACTTGCGTCGCAAGAACGTCCCTTTTGTTTGGACAGATGAGTGGCACGAAGCTTTTCAAAAACTTAAAGATGCATTGCTCAGTGATCGATGTTTGGTTATCTTTGATCTTGAAAAACCGATTGTGTTGCAAGTTGACGCTTCCTCTTACGAAATTGGTGCAGTGCTTTCACACAGAATTGGTGATAAAGACAGGCCTATTGCTTTCGCATCAAAAATGTTGCTCAAAGCTCAGAGTAACTATTCACAAATAGAGAAAGTGTCACCAAATTCCACTACTATTTGTATTGCAGAAAATTCTACTTAGTAAAGGATGATAAGCCACTCAGTTCTTGTTTCATCCAATGAAGCCGGCTCCTGTACGAACTGCCCAAAAATTGCGAAGATGGGCTTTGTTGTCGTCTCAATACCAGTACGAGATTGTGTATCGTCCGACAGCTCAATGTAGAAATGCGGACGCACTTTCACTTCTTCTGATTTACCCTGATACACACTTCGAGCCGGCCGGTGTGGCCGAGCGGTTCTAGGCGCTTCAGTCGGGAACCACGCGACCGTTACGGTCGCAGGTTCGAATCCTGCCTCGGGCATAGATGTGTGTGATGTCCTTAGGTTAGTTAGGTTTAAGTAGTTAAGTTCTAGGAGACTGATGGCCTCCGATGTTAAGTCCAATAGCGCTCAGAGTCATTTGAATCATTTGAACTGACTCCGGCGCTTCTGCTGCATCTTGTTGTCACATTGATGCTCAAGATTCTGAATTGCTTCAATCCTTTCCCCTGAACTATAGGAAAATTGTACAGGCCACGGAAGCTGATTCAGATTTGAACATTTTGCTAAAATACATTTGTACATCTTGGCCTCACTCTTTGCCTAACAGAAAAACTCTGTAGTTCGCCAATACTTTGCACGTTGGCATAGCCTCGCTATACAGCAAAGTGTGATTCTTGTTCAAAATGACAGTCATATGTGTTGATCCCCAAAGCTTTGCAAACAGAACTGATGCAGTTACTTCACCAAAAGCACTTGGGGATTGTTCATACGAAACAGTTGGTGTCGACACTGTACTTGGCAGGGTATGGACACCCAAATAGAACAGACGACGTCACAGTGTCACGCATGTGTGGAAATTCAGTCCGCTCCGCCACAGAAATTCTCTGCTTGGCCTATGTCGCAATCACCATGGCAACGTGTGCACGTAGACTTTGCAGGACTTTTTTTGAACACGCGTTGGTTTATTGTGCTAGACTCTCATAGCAAGTTTCCTTTTGCTGTGCTAATGAATTCGACAATGTCACGTAGCACAGTTCAGGCGTTGTCCTCATTTTTTGCCTCGAAGGTTTGCCTGAAGTCGGACAACGGCCCTCAGTTCACGTCAAATGAATTTGAAACATTCTGTGAACGCAAAGGCATACAGTGCAACTAGTGCACCAAAAAAAGTGTTCAGATATGTGTGAAATCTTATGGGACTTAATTGCTAAGGTCATCAGTCCCTAAGCTTACACACTACTTAACCTAAATTGTCCTAAGGACAAACACACACACCTACGCCCGAGGGAGGACCAGCAGCACAATCCATGACTGCAGCGCCTTAGACCGCTCGGCTAATCCCTCGTGGCACTAGTGCACCGTTCCATCCACAGTCAAACGGCGAAGTGAAACGTTTTGTCAAAACATTCAAGCAGCACATCTCCAAACTTCGCACCGCACACACCAGGGATCAAGCATTGCAACCGTTTCTCGCCTCCGCATCCACGATATGGACAATCGCCGGCAGAACTGCTTCACGGCCGCCACCATCGGACACTGCTCCACCTGCCCCGCCCTCCTCAGCATCCGACGCCGAAGGAAGGCCGCACGTATCTCTTCGCGCCGCATGGTGTTTTTCAGGGTTTTTAGCGGCAGCAGACGGTGGGCGGGAGGCGAGATACTTCGTCAACTTGCCGCATACGTAAATCTCATTTCAGGCCCCGACGGATTTCAGCGCCGAATCAAATTCCTACTGTCACGTGCACGGTGATCCTTCTGCATCTCTTATCCGAGATTCGCGGATCCCGAGGACAGCGCGGCCACAGCAGCCGCCAGAAGGTGTCATCACGACACCGCGGGTGACCCAATGCAGACGGAGCCTTCGCCTCCTCGCTTCCTATCGATGGAGCTGGACCCCCCCCCCCCCCCCCCACGCCGCAGCAGCCGACACCTTCTACATCTGGTTATGGGCCTTAGGAGGTGGAGGCATACCCTTCTGGGCGTTTTCCGGGGGACATTTCCACCAGAGAGAAAGCCGGATAGCGGGGTACGACTGGAAGTCTGACGTCCCATGCCAGCCACAGCTTCCAGTCCATCGCAGCGTCCACCCTCCTGCCTTTCTTCTCGTTGTGGTGGTCCTTATATCACGACGGGGAGGGGAGGGGGGGGGGGGAGAATGGGCTTGAAGTCAAGCGCCGGCACGCCAGTCGGGAACGATCGAGCCGAGAGGGCTGTGAGACGACGTCAGCCAATCGCACACTGACCGACCTCTCTCCAGGACGACAACGCGACAGCAGCGGTCTCTATGTAAAGAGGACATAAGCGCCGCGCCAAACTGGTCGAACAGCAGCTTCAAGATTAGGCACTTGTATAGCAGCGACTTAGGAACCGTTTATTCTGAAGAAACTCGATTATGTTGCATGCCGCCCTTTGCTTGCAACACATCTGTGTAATTTACAAAGGTAAGCATTGTAATCATTTCCAGTTGTAATAAAACTCATTAATAAGATTTGATTGAATGTTGTCTAGCGAACCGAGAAAGCAGGCTTCCTAGACACCCCATATTCGACGAACGACTAGGCAGGATTTAACATAATGAATGGCAGATTTCTCTAAATGTAGAAAAATATAGAGTCACGCAGATCTAAACTATGCAGAAAGTGGCAGTTGTCGTCATTCACATGAATATAAAAAGAAATCCGTTAAATTTCGATTACAAGATAAATCTCACAAATATAAAGACTCTCTCTCCGACTAAATAGCTTAGAATTACGATTAGGAACAACTTAAGTTGGAAAGGTCACATAGATAATGTTGTGGGGAAAGGCAAACCGACATTTTACTGGCAGAACACTTAGAACAGACAATAGGTCTACTAAAGAGACTACCTTCATTACCCTTGTTGGTCCTCGGCTGGAGTACTGCTGTGCTGTATGTCATCCCTACCAGGAGGAGATAAGGACAGCACGTATGTTGCTTTGTCGCGAATCAGGGAAGAGAGTGTCACTGATATATTTATTAGAACAAAGCCGTTTTTGGTTGCTGCCAGATGTTTTTGCGTAATTTCAATTACCAACTTTCTCTTCTGAATGTATAAGATTTTAACTGTCTCCAACCTACACAAGATGAAATGATCATCATAACAAAATAAGAGAATCAGAGCTCGCACAGAAATGTTTAAGTGTTAATTTTTCCTACGCGTTGTTCGAGAGTGAAACGGTAGGGAACTCGTGTGAAGGTTGTTCGAAGAACCCTCTGCCAGGCACCTAAGCGTGAGTTGTAAAGCAGTATGTGTATCTAGATGTAGATGAGCAGGGATAAAACCCTATAGTGTTCGAATACAGTAGTAGTGGTATGCTGCTTGATATACTCAAGTAGATTAAATATCTGTGCGTGAAACCATGTGGCGTTACGTAAAGTCTGGGCCCAGTTACACGTGGACTTCTCATTTCAAATGCCTTTGTACTAAGTATAACAATGTTTCATACTTGAGACAGTGCCGGATCATAACCATACATTCTCAGTCACCTCCAAAACGGTTCGTTTGCAGACTCATGCTTACTGGAGCGTGGAGAACTCTGATTAATGTGGTGTTAGGATATCTAGAACCTCAATTTTAATTTTTTCGGATGAGGAGGTCTAGTCCATCCCGTACGTGTACGTTAACTGAGAGACACGCGCCGTGATTCATAAGAGAATCCTCATCTGCACGTTGAGAAGTCTCTGGGTAACATTCAGACTGGTGTTAACAGTGCAACTTTTCTGCCAGTTTCAGTTTGGCTGCTGTGAATATGTCTTAATGCAAACAACTTCGGACGCTTCAGTGGATTAGAAATAACCGTCAACCATTTGCTAAATACAGGGTTATTAAACTCAGACCATGGTTTCGATAGTTTTAAAACCACCTTCTTCGGAAGATATTGTACCTATTAACAATACGAGATTGTGTGTTGAACAGATGGTATCACTACAAAAGCAAAATTACACGAAAAGTTAACAAGTAATTTTACTCACGTAGAATAGCGAATTATACACACACATCAAAAAAAGTTTTGCATCACCTCGGTTCCCAGAGTTCCGGAACCTGTACAGATAATTGGAATAGAGATGAACATAAACATAATTTCCGCCCTTTTTGTTGCTCATGAAAACCATACATTGCATATTGTACCATCACACAGCGAGACCTTCAGAGGTGGTGGTGCAGACTGCTGTACACACAGGTACTTACAATACACAGTAACACGTCCTCTTGCATTGATGCATGCCTGTATACGTCGTGGCATGCTATCCATAAGTTCATCAAGGGACTGTTGGTCCCTATTGTCCCACTCCTCAACGGCAATTCGGCGTAGATCCCTGAGAGTGGTTGGTGGCTCACGTCGTCCATAAACAGCCCTTTTCAATATATCCTAGGCATGTTCGCTAGGGTTCATGCCTGAAGAACATTCTGGCCACTCTAATAGAAGTCATTCACAAGATGTGCATGATGGAGGCGCGAATTGTCGTCCATTAACACGAATGCTTCGCCAATATGCTGCCGATATGGTTGCACTGTCGGTGGGAGGATGGCATTCACGTGTCGTACAGCCGTTAGGCGCCTTCCATGGCCACCAGCTGCGTACGTCGGCCCCACATAAGGTAACCCGAAAACACCAGAGAACCTCCACCTTGCTGCACTCGCTGGACAGTGCGTTCAGCCTGACCGGGTTGCCTCCGAACACGTTTCCAACGATTGTCTGGTTGAAGGCATATGCGACACTCATCGGTGAAGAGAACGTGATGCCAATGTTGAGCGGTCCATTCGTCATGTTGTTGGGCCCATGTGTACCGTGCTGCATGGTGTAGTGGTTGCAAAGATGGACCTCGCCGTGGACGACGGAAATGAAGTTGCGCATCATGCAGCCTACAGCGGATAGTTTAAGTCATAACACGACTTCCTGTGGCTGCACGAAAAGCTTTATTCAACATGGTAGCGTAGCTGTCAGGGTTCCTCCATACAATAATCCTTAGGTAGCACTCATCCACTGTAGGAGTAGTCCTTTGGGGCGAGGCATGTCGTCGACAGTTCCTGTCTCTCTGTATCTCCTCCATGTCCGAACAACATCGCTTTGGTTCACTCCGAGATTCCTAAACACATCCCTTGTTGAGAGCCCTTCCTGGTGTTACGGTTTTTGTGTATCATCAACATCGACAAGTGCAATGAATATGGATGATACGATACTCTATGGTATTCTGCGGTTTGAATTCACTCTGTTTTTCTTTAGCAGTTGCATTGATTTGATTTTGTAAATCGTACTGACAATATTATACACATGTATAATTCATTATTCAAACTACAACTTCTCCCGGATAATTATTTTGATCAAATTGCACAAGAATTCCACCTGACGTAGTGTAATAATGTTGACTGTAAGCTGTGTTCATATCACTAAAATTACAGATTGTACATCAGAGCTTTTATAATTTTTTTTTCTTCAATGGATTTAATTATTCTTGGCAAATTGATCATGAAAAGGAACCGCAGAATACCACCCGCACACAACACTGACGTATGCTACCAGAAATATTTTTCTCCGTGATTCGTGCGTAGTTTAATTTTGACCACATACATCAGCAATGAAATCTTGTTCAACGATAAATACCATCAGCACTGTTCTTAGAAAATGCAGTCTGATTCGATTAATTTTTTCTTTTATAAATAGAGTTCAGTACCACCGGTGCACATTTATTTCTTACATATCGGAATATTGAAAGTTTGCAGTTTCAAGTAATTTAAATTTGCCGTTGTAATAAAAGTTAAGATGGCGACCAACAAAAGACGGAGGATTTCTTTTTTAATTAAGATTTTCCTTTTCCCAATAAATAATTTAAATAGATGCCACCAAAAAAAAAATATTAAATTGTTTTGAAAATTGGTTTAACACAAACCCATGCTATTTTCAACTAGAAGTACAGACGAAGTTGCTATATAATCGCAACTAACAATGGCTGCGTTTCTTGCAGCTATGATAAAACAATTAATATAGAACTATAATTAAAACAGCAAGTGAATTTTCAATAATTAATCATAAATAGTTTTAACGGATTTGGCTCTATTTGTTTCACCAGCAAATGAACATAAAAGCACAATAATTTTACATTAAATGTTTTTCATTTAACAGACCTCAAGTCGATTCGCATCTTGCGTCGGCGATGTACATCAGAAGAAGACAAAAGGGTACAAAACAAAAGAAAAGAATGACATAGATTAACAAAGAATGTGAGACAAATATTGTCTCTGTTTTACATAATTATCATCTTTTTAAGAAATAATTACATAATTGAATGAATATTATCCACACGTTCATATTCCACTCGTAATAAATACATACATACATATATATATATATATATATATATATATATATATATATATATATATATATCGTGGATGTTATACTGGCACAAAGTAACAATGCGGACGCGTTATTGACCGTCTAGGTATGGTTGAACTACAGACAAGAGCCGTGTATCTTTTTCCTGGTGGAATGACTGGAACTGATCGGCTGTCGCACCCCCTCCGTCTAATAGGCGCTGCTCATGTATGATCATCGACATCTTTGAGCGGGTTTAGTGACATCTCTGACCAGTCAAAGGGACTGTGTCTGTGGTACAATATCCACAGTCACCGTCTATCTTCAGGAGTGCTGGGAATCGGGGTGATGCAAGACATTTTTTGATGTATGTATTTATCTGATGTGGGAGTCGTTGAGTTTGTCTAGTACACGAGTGTAGTGGAGAGAGTGAGTAAAGTAGATAATTTAAGAAATGACTCTGAGCACTATGGGACTTAACATCTGAGGTCATCAGTCCCCTAGAACTTAGAACTACTTAAACTTAACTAACCTAAGGAAATCACACACATCCATGCACGAGGCAGGATTCGAACCTGCGACCGTAGCTGTCGCGCTGAAGCGCCCAGACCCGCTCGGCCACTCCAGCCGGCGATGATTTAAGGGTAGTAGCTCTCTACTGCAGAGCTTTGTCTTAAAACTATTTAAAATATCACACATTTGCAATGGATCCAACAACTGGTAATGTTGAAAGGTGGCTACACTGAGTCACAGCGCCAGATATTGCGCCAAAGTGTATTATTCCGCCGCCTTCACTGGCGCAGTAGTAGTTCAGAGGTTGCTGTGGGCAGTGCTTGTTGAGAGGATGTCGAGAGCAGTACTAGTTGAGAGCATGTCGTGTGCAGTTATTGTTCTGCTGGGCGAGAGAGTAGATGCTGTTCGGTTGGTGTAATGTATATATGGAAGATGTTACAATGATCACAATGTATTTTTCGTCAATATATATGGAGGTAACAAAATTTTTTAAATTTCAAATCTCCTTAATAATAATGCCTCTTGGTCACAGGTTCAGTCAACAAAGCATCTGGCTCTTGTTCATGTATTAGATTTGTAATTTTGGTTTCTGTGTGCAATTATAGTATTTCTGGTTTTTTGTAATTAGTTCATTGTAAAGGGTGTTAAAAATATCGTACTGAGGAAGAACCGTGCCAGATACATGTACGTTGAGTCACACTACCACACACAGAACAGTTACACTTGTGCTTTGTTGTTTCGTAGCTTTTATAGTTGCTGGGGACTTAATTAATCAATTGTGTTAACAGAAATTTCCCTTCATTCTTTATTGTTATTTTATGCAGTCAGGTTGCGTACTAACACTACTCGTGGCCAGCCGGTTACGAGACTTCGTAACCGGACACACAGCTACTAAAATTAATGCATTTTCATTTTAAATAATTAAGCCCCCATACAATGTTCGACTTGAAACATTTGTACGTATATGGCATTTAAATATAAAAAGTTTCATCGGAGCCTAAACAGCGTGAGTATGCCACGTACATAGCTAGTGACATGCACCGACTGGCTGAAGAGTAGACACACCAATCTTAGATCGCCTTTGGTAGTTGACGCTCATGCTCGTTCTGTATGTGCGTAGATGCAGTGGCCGATGTGTGTGATTTCAGAAGTACATATTGCTTGCTGTGTTTGTGTGTGAGGATCCCGCGCCGGCCAGAGTGGCCGAGCGGTTCTAGGCGCTACAGTCTGGAACCGCACGACCGCTACGACCGAGCGGTTCTAGGTGCTACAGTCTGGAACCGCACGACCGCTACTTTCGCAGGTTCGAATCCTGCCTCGGGCATGGATGTGTGTGATGTCCTTAGGTTAGTTAGGTTTAAATAGTTCTAAGTTCTAGGGGACTGATGACCTCAGAAATTAAGTCCCATAGTGCTCAGAGCCATCTGAACCATTTTTGAAGAGCCCGCAGGCTCAGGTAAACATAGCAAGCTCTTTACAGTATTTGCAAAAACGCCTGAGAAGCTCTTGCGCGTGAATACGAAACTGTGGCCGGCACCGTTGGCCGAGCGGTTGTAGGCGCTTCAGTCGGTAACTGCGTGACTGTTACGGTCCTGCCTCGGGCATGGATGTGTGTGATGTTAGGGTTAAGTAGTTCTAAGTTCTAGGGGACTGATGACCTCAGATGGTAAGTCCCATAGTGCTCAGAGTCATTTGAACCATTTGAACGAAACTGTGACTAGCAAGAGTGTCGAAGTAAACACTTTTCGGGGGAATGTTATCGGCGTATAAGAGGCTCAATACTTAACGTATTACGTTGACCCCTGACGTGAAGAAATACTGTGAAAGGACACATTGTGACGGAGAACCTGGAAGTATTAAAAGAAAACTGTTAACTGGAAATAACAAGGGGGAGGAGAGGTGGTGGGACGCGGGGGTGAAGCACCATGCTAAGGGAAGTGGTCGTACTAAGTACCCAGTAAAATAATGAATAAACGAAGCTACACTAAGCAGTGTATGTATGTCTAGAGATCACGATGTTACAGGGAGAATAAAAGACATTAAAAATAAAAGAGGTACAATTTGTTTGAGGTGGTTCATTATTAAAATCTTGAAAAGCATCTTAAGTGTGGGTGACCAACCGTCCGTTGTAAGATAACAAAATAAAAGACATGTTCTTTCTTACTGACACATAATTTTGAGGAAAACGAACATCGCCCGGAGGCCAGCAACGAGCGGTAGATTTGGTTACTCGGCCAGAAGTAGAGGCTTGAAGCCTTCCAGAAAGTGTCTACTTGCAGGTACAAGCCATCGTTTTTCGCCAAGTGTGTGAAAATTTCGAGCTCTTCCCATAAATCTAATCTACACCCTCTTACTTCTTTGTATAAGATTACGGTATCCTCTAAATCCTTCGGAGCCATATATCTGTAATGGCGTATCTTTTTACCCCCTCCCCCTCTTCTCCTTTCAACTTTTCAGGATAATATGTTAATTCTAATGATGAACATGTAGTTGCAAATTCACACATGTTACTCACTGCAGGACGTGCTGGAGCGCTGCCTTCCAGAGGCAATGTAGGGCTAGTGCCTTTATTCTACAGCCAGTCTGAGCATGTCACTCACTAGCTCTGAGCGTAAACGCTGTGAAAAGTAAGTGTTATTGACATGCTACCTTAAGAGAGTAGCGCAAGAGCCAGTATTCAAAATTTCAGTGTTTTCCACAATGCGACACGGCAACTATGTGCCTCTGCCTCATGACCAGGTGTCTGAGCGCAAGACGTAGTTTTTGACTCCCAAACGCTTGTGCCAGGGCGAGATGTGTTACTGTCTGGCAATTTATTCTCAGAAAGCCAAGAGTTTTGCTTTATCAGGTGGACAACGCCCATTTTCGTCAATGAGGTGTGGACATCCAACACCTGTACGGCCATTAACTATTTCACTGACTTTGGAAAGACCTAATAAATGTGATGGCCCTTGCCTTTTTGTGGTGTTTCTGTAGATCCAAAAAGCCCTAACGATCTGCCTTGTCAACGTTACAAAAAACAGCAAGTTTATCCACTATCTGCACAGGAATTTTGTCGAATCCTTTCCTTGTACCTCTGGCGTTATTATATACTCATCGTACAGCTTTACACATGTCGTAGACGAAGTCTTTTCAGTGGTAGAGCGTTGCACGTCATCCTTAGTAGACCATCATTATCTCACACACAGAAATTTCTTTAAATACAAGGGTTACCGAGATAGTAATGCACCGTATTTTTTTCTTCAACACTTCAGTTATTGAACATAATAAGAATTACACACACGAAAGAATAGTGTTTTATCTACACACCCTATTTTCGCACGTAATATCTCCATCCCCTTCCTCCAGCGCGAAACAACGGTGTGTATGACCTGTCCGTACCAATCTTTGTCCCGTTGGTGGAGCCAGTGCTTTACTGTCTGAATCAGCTCCTCATCGTCCTCAAAACATCTTCCACGAATGGCATCCTTTAATGGCTCAAACAAGTGTAAGTCCGGGGGCCGAGAGTTATCGTGTTGTAGCAAAACGTCGCCTGTGTTGCTGTGGCTTCCAAGTCTCGGGAAAGGCGTCTTGAGTTTTGTTAATGTGTTGACGTAAGCTTGTGAATTAATGCTACCGCCTCTTTGCATCATGTCAATGAGAATCACACCTTCACAGTCCCAGAACGCCTTGATCATGACCTTACCGACGGAAGAAATTGCTTTGAAATTTTTCTTCTGTGGGAGTGGGAATGGAGCCATTCCATCGACTATCGTTTTGTTTCAGGCTCAAAATGGTGCATCCAGGATTCATCAACTGTCACAATCGGGACAAGAAGGCCTCCCCCTCAGCTTCAAAACGTTGCAGCAAATCAAGACAAAGGTTATTTTCTATTCGATTTGTGATCCACTATTAGACACCGCGGGAGCCATCTTGTACAGACTTTTGAACTTTCACAAGGGCGGATAATAATTGCACCTACACTTCCTTTGCTGATTGACAGATGCACCGCCAACTGCCGAGTCGTAATGCGTCTGTCCTCACGAATGACAACATGTCAGGTATGACAGCCGTGGATGGTCTTCCCGATTGCTGCAAACCGTGGAGCTCCGCCGAAACTCAACCTCCGCGCCCAACGATTAACTGTACTTCTGTAGACAACAGATGCTCCGTAGAGTTTGCACAAGCGTTTGTAAATATTCCCCACAGTTTCATTCTCTGCAGTGAGAAATTCAATGACGGCACGTTGCTTGTAACGTACATCACCTGCAGACGCCGTTTTGAAACTGTCCTGCAGCTACACTATCAGTCGGAAGTGACCGAAACTTGTACCGCTCACTCAAGAGACTTCAAATAATACATACGTAACGTTTCGCATTCGTAGCATTGTTTCCGGCTGAAAAAAAATGCGGTGCATTACTTTCTGGGTAACCCTCGTATTTCCAACGATCTGATAGGAAACCGTGAATATGTTGACTGTGTGATTCTAATGGAAACTGATACTGACTCACGTATGTCCACGGTAGCACAGTTTGAAAATATAAACTAAACGGAACAGAGACGGGCATTTTAAGTAACGATAGGACATTTTATTTCACAAATATTATTGACGTCGCTTTCGGCTTCAACCAAAAGATTCAGAAGATGGGGAACTTCGTACGGCGTCGATAAAAGGCTGTTGTTTTAGTCGTGAGCTGTCGTAAAATCGTCGCTAGAATCAAGAATCGAAAATGTATTTCTGTAGTTGCTTAGCGGTTACAAATCATTAAAATGTTCAAACAGCTAAAAGCGACGTTCTCAGAAACGTTAGGAGAAAGTCTCTCTCAACAAAAATTGTAGCAGGGACACATGCAAACCGTATTCCCGATTACTATAATGTTAGTTAGAACCAGGACAACAATACTGTGCACGGACGGTTTCCGCGGAAATTTAGCTCAACAAAGCCTAGTGGCCATATAAGGAGACGCGATGTCCCTGAAATTCAGTCCACTTCAGCAGTGGGAGAGAGCAACACGGGGCGACGGCAGCTTTGCACGGCGAGAACTTCTCACGTAAGTATAGGTAAGTACGTCTGTCCACAGGTGCATCGGCGAATAATCGTCTGCGACTCCACTTCTGCGACTCTTCACATCTGCGACTCTACGCATCCGTGACTCTACGCATCCGTGGCTCTGCTTTGCATCGGTGACTCTACGTATCTATGACTCTACGCGTCCGAGGCTCTGCTTCGCATCGGCGACTCTACGCTGCGCGTCGGCCACACTATGCAGCAGGGACTTTACCCACGCCACCCACACTACGCGTCTGCCACGCACTGCTGATCCTGAGGACGACGCCTGTGCATGGCAGCTCATCGTGGTCCCTCAGTTCCGACCAGGGTTTTCGGGAGGTTTCCCTTGGTTGTAAGGCGAATGCCGGAACTGCTTTCCCCCTCCCATCGATAAAGAGATAATTAATGTAAAGAAGAAATTGAGAAATAAATGCTTTAATCTTATATGGCTTGTGTTAATTATTTTTGACTGTGTATGTTGACTAATAAATGACATTATCCATTTACGTTGCCTAAGGCAGGAAGCTCCATCTGATCGCTGTAGTATGCAAAGAGACAGATCAGTGGACGTCTGTGGCTGATGTACGAAGTTCTATTAAAAAAGACTGAAAAATCACTTAACAAAAAAGACAAGGTTCTAGCAAAAAAAAAATTAGCAAAAAAGTCTGAATAGCTTAGCAGAAAGACAAAAATCGCTTATTCTTTGTACGTCGTTGGTATAAAAAAATTACTTGATCTTTTTGGTATAAAAAATCACTTATTAAAAACAACTTTCTTTTTTTTCGTTGGTAAATCAACTTTCTTTTTTTTTGTTGGTAAATCACATTGAGGTATGTTTGCTAGGTAGGTTTTCTGGCCGATTTGAACGTGGCACTGAGACGTACAACATTGCTTGCTACTCACTCACTTCTTTTTCCAGTTTATACAGCGAAACATGTCTGGCAGGCTGTCGACTCTACACCTGAAAAAACGTTGGCGCCTTCAGTGTCCGTTGTGTTTCTTTAGTGTGCAGACTACAGCAAAACCTCTCTTAAATTTTACTGCAGTGATAGTGCGGTTTCTTATAGAAACGAAACGTTCGAACATTCGAGTTTACATTGAGATTGTGTAGCTGTGTGACTGTGTACATCTTACCGCTGTGGACTGACAGACTTCAGCCTTCATAATCTATTTGGGGCGCTTAAAAGAAATCGGATTCTGTTCGCTTTGCCAGTTCAGTGGAATATTATTTACGTTTGGCCAAAGCACGTTATACAAATTTACATCAGCGAATTCGGCTTGGAATATGTCTTCCCTTACGTGTACGTATGACAGCGCGCCATGTGAAACATATTCGGTACCAATGTGGCAAAATTACCTCACTGTCGTGAATACTGAAGCGTTGAATGTTTTCAGTTACACCATTGCTGGTATACTGCATCGTGAAAAATGTGTCACAGTGAAACAAAGGAATTATCCGATCTCGAATTCAGATTTAGCTTCATATTAACAACCACTGGTGTTACATTCTAACAAGTCCGAGTGTCGATATGTAGGATTTTCTCATACCAGTTCATATAATGTTGTGCTGGTTCACGAATACCACATCACATAAGTAAAACAAAAGCCAAAAAAAGTCAACGAACAAGCAGAGCAACACTCTTCATGAACAGGTGGTCCATCACCTGTACTAAGTCGTGATTATGACGATTTTCGAGCTCTAAGGATAAATACAGCCATACAGAGGTTTAGTCTGAGCGAGATTTATTTAAAATACCAAGACGATCCTAAAACAAGGCACACTTATGCTATTAACGTATAACTATCCCTATATTTTTGTCTGAAGTGAATTAATCATGCCGAGGTTTCTGTAGTTCGCTGGACCAATAATGCATATTCCTTCTATTTACTTGTCCTTTGTTTGAGAAGGAACATTCATCGGTAAATAGAACATTGGAGAAGAAGTTCGGGTTGCCCAGGATTTGCTGCTGTGCCCACACGGTTCTGGAAATCATTCCCATGCAATTCTTGATGTAGGAGTACATGGTAAGGATGGAACCGGTGACGTGTAAGAATAGATGTACACTGGTTTTAAGAATGCCAATCTCGTGATCAAGCTGTCGTGTGCTCACATGTGGATTCATAGCAACGGAAGCGAGCACAGTAACTTCGGCAGATTCGTCTGTGCGAGTGCTACGACGATTGCGTTGTCGTGTAGAAACTTCCAGTTTCCTGAAACGTCGCAACAAGACGAGAAAACATATGTCGGGAAGGTGGGCTCTTGTCAGGATATCGCTCTCTGTACAGTTCCGCTGCCTGCCTAGCATTTCGCCTACCTTCAACAACAAAAACAACAACAACAATAAAAGAAACGATATGTCGATTCAGTTTGTTGGAAGGACAGCCTTTACTGTATGCCTAATCTACACAACAGTATTTGGTTCAAAATGGTTCAAATGGCTCTGAGCACTATGGGACTTAACTTCTGAGGTCATCGGTCCCCTAGAACTTAGAACTACTTAAACCTAACTAATCTAAGGACACCACACACATCCATGACCGAGGCAGGACTCGAATCTGCGACCATAGCGGTAGCGCGGTTCCAGGCTGTAGCGCCTAGAACCGCTCGGCCACTACCGCCGGCATAACAGTATTTAAAAGGACTTATCTACTGTACTAAATGTACCCGTACATACGAAAACAGTATTGCAATTACTGTTCTGCTAACTTACATTCCCCATAGATGAGTAACATTTCTGCCTTCTTTTCGTACTTACACAACTCTTCAACTGACGATGGTTGACGGAATGACGGGTGTGCGTTCTACTTATGTTTACATTTGTCCTCTGTCAGCATTAGCACGTGGATGTGTTCCATTACCCCGAGTACCTGCACTAAGCGCTGGGAGAGTCAACGTCAATGTTGTGTTATGTAATGATTAACTTTGTGTTTCAGTGAATGGTACACTGTGATATATTTTTGAATAGGTCTTTAGGAAAGGAAATTAATTACCAAATACAAAATGGAGGGTGCTGTTCATATCTTTGTAAAAAACAAAGATACAACGAAGGCAATCATGCTGATTGATGTCCCCCTGACGGCTGAAGAACATTTGCTTGAAACATTTTGTAATTTGCATCTGGACAAACAGTTATTTAGGGTGGTCAAGATAAATGGGACACCCTGTATACTCAACACGGAAACCCGGTGCTTCATCTGTGCAGATGACTCAGCTGTCACTACTCAGGAAGAGACATTTGAAGAAGTAGAATCTAGACTGACATCTGCTCTCGAAGGAGTGCTATGTAGCATGATTACAACCACTTGAAGCCGGGTCCGGATAAAACTCAAAAAAATGGTTCAAATGGCCCTAAGCAGTACGGGACTTACTATCTGAGGTCATCAGTCCCTTAGACTTAGAACTACTTAAACCTAACTAACCTAAGGACAGCACACACAGCCATGCTCGATGCAGCATTCGAACCTGCGACCGTAACAGCAGCGCAGTTCCGGACTGAAGCGCCTAGAACCGCTCGGCCACAACGGCCGGCATAACTCAAATGTCTTCGCTCCATCAATACGACAAACAGGCAAGAAGAAAGCTGAATATCACCTGGATAAGTCGCACTCTGCGTTCACGACGAACACCTGAGGTTGAAGTTGGTTCATACCTTAACCTACAAACAACACTCTGTGGACTCCAGACAAAATGTGTGAAGCTGTAACAGTCTTATACAAAACTGACAAACACCACGTGGGGAGCGCAGCACAGCGTCCTCCACACATTAACACATCTGCGATCCTCTCCTGCGGAGTATGCCACATCAGTCTAGAGCAGCTCTTGACGTGCTAACCGAGTTGATGTGGTTCTTCACGAGACAGGCCGCATAGCCACAGGGTGCCTAAGGCCAACCACATTCAATATCACTTTTGCACCCATCAGAGTATCACCTTATAGCGTCCCCAGTGCCAAATTTTTTATCATGTAGCCGTAAAATAATAATTTCTCTGTGTAGGTTTAGAGTGCAAAGAAATAATTTATGACAGAATGATCTAAAGAGACGACAAGATAAGCTCTTTTGTTAATATTTTAGTCGACTTCACTTCTTCTTTTGTCTTGAATGTGTCTAGAGGGACATCTTGCGTGTGCTGACAAATGTAAGCATATTTGTATGAGTTAAGCATATAATATACCGATTTAATATTATTGTGCACTTTTAATTTGTAAGAGGTGATCCCGATTTCATGTCCGCCTTCCTTGAATTAACCTACATTCAAGTAATTTACAGCTCAACAATCGCAGCGGCCGATGCAGCCAACGACGCCATTACGTGGCGATATTAACTTATGAAAAATTAGCGGAAGCTGAAAACTCGCCCGCTATTAGCATAATATAAATTTTTCTCCACAGCCGCACGAAGTTGCAGAAATACTTAGCTTTAAGATTCTTATTTTCAGTACCATAGCCGAGACCCAGAGCCAGGACTCTGACTACAAGACAATGGTTAACGGAGGTAAGAAAAATACTCTCGCGCGTGTGTGGGCCGCAATTGTAATTAATAACTAAAGATCTTTTGCTTTAAAGTGAACTGACTAGCCGAGGAAATTAATATGAAAAGTTTATTACATTGTTCAACTTAAACATCATTTTTATTAAGGCCCACCACGTAAGTCGGCAACAATCAAATAATAATAATAACAATAATAATATATATATTCAATTACGACGGCCGACGGACGCGAGATTGGCGCCGCAACTTTGGGGCCAGATTAATATGATTCTATTGTACTGAATGTAATTATGTATATGTCTAATTGTAAAATATTAATGCTTGTATGAATTCTTTTACATGTACAACAACAAAACCACACCCTGAGGATATCTGGAGAGGAAAAAGTGTAGAAAAGAAAAAGGATTGCGAGAAAGAAAAATAAGTAAGGTAAGGCCTATTGTGCAAGCATCCTGTGTAGCTCTGTGCGGAATATCGAATCCATGTGCACATGAGATACCTTCGGTGTTTTGTGTATTTATGTGTTTATTTTTGGAGGGATAGTTATTCGTTTTGTGTATGTGTTTATTTTTGGAGGGGATAATTAATCGTGTGTGTATCAGTGTTAAAGATTTGTCAGTGGCTTAAAGTGAATTTAGCATGGGTAAGATAGGACAACCTAAAGTATCCGTACCAGAAGAACAAAATTCTGTTAATATGGAAAGTGAGGATCATTTGCAATACGTAAACGAATCCCAAGCCACCGCCTCGGATAACATAATTTCCGGAGCGGGGGGCGAGGATCTTTGGACGGTGAATGACGCTCCACAGCAGATTGGGAATAGAGTAACAACTCCACTGCCTGGGCAGGGGGGCCAATCGAGTGCTAGATTAAGCGGGGCACCAGTATGCTCACCGATTGCAGACCCATTTGCAGAATTTCTGCGCAGGTTAGAAGAAAGAGATAGGGAAAGAGATCAGAAACTGGCTCAGATGCTCTATGAGCAAGAGTAACAAAGAGAACAGAAAGAAAGGGAAAAGGAAAGAATGTCAGAACAGAGGGAAAAACAAAGAGACGAAAAACTGGCTCAGATGCTGCGTGAGCAGGAGAAAAAATTAACGCAAAAGCTCATTGAGCAAGAGCAGCGCAGTGAAGCAAAACTCGACAGTATCCAAAGCGAACTAGCCGAGATGCGGGACGCGTGCAAAGAAATACCCGATCTTGTGCAAAGCTTAGCCGGCGAAATGCAAAAATTACAGATATCGCAGGCTAGGCTTGAAGATAATGTACAGACTTTAACCAACCGCGTAGATAATGTGGAGATAGATGCACGGAAAAGTATTGACGCATATTTGGAAGTGCAAGCTCAAAAAGTAGAAAAAGAATTAAATGAATGACTAGAAGTAAAGGATCGCGAGATATCTGCAAAGATTGAAAGTGACGTAAAAACAGCTGTAGAACAAGCGACTGCGGCCGCGAGTGTGAATATTGACGCTAGTGCTGCCGCACTACATGCCGAATTAGCACAGATCAAGTCCAGTGTGACAGCGGAGTTGCCAAATTGGCAACAGGAGGTCGCGCGAAGACTGTCTGCGTTGGAAAGCAATGTAAACAGTGGCGGACAGATCATGAATCCGACTCCGCGTACTGATTACTGTAATAACGCTGAGGATGCGAGTGCGCAACCTCAACCTAATGCGAATTATGAGCTCGAACAACATGCGATACCGTGCAGCGCACATCACGAAGTGATGAATGTCACAGAATGTAGCAATCAGATGTGCAAAAAAGAGGACACTGTAATAAAACACAGGACATTCCAACCCTTCAATAGCGAAAAACGAAATGTCCACCCTGTTGTATTTATTAAGAGCTTCAGGAATGTGTTTCCCAGGACATGGACGGAAAGACAAAGAATACAGTTCGTGGTCTCCTTTATTCAAGGTGACGCGGCACTGTGGGCCACAGACGTGTCCGAAAAATGTCTAACGATGCAACAGTTTGAAGGTGCCTTCTTGCAAAAATTCTGGTCCGATAGCGTCCAAGAAAGACTACGAAAGGAGTTGTACAGTCCAGCAATGTACAATCCTAAGATGGGAACGTTACGCAAATATTTCGAAAAGTATATAAACAAAACCAGGTACTGGGACGAGCCAATGTCCGATCGTGACATAATCAGATTAATAAAAATGAAGTTGCCCAGTGAAATTAAAAGATATTTCATCAATGTGCCGGAATACGATATAGAACAATTCATGGAAATAGTGGATTCTGTTGACTTATTGATCGAAGATATGAAAACCGAAAACAAGTGGAACCATGCAGGCTGTAATCAACAAAAAGCCGATTACAATAGCAGCCACAGTAACGGTAGTAACTTAGTACCAAATGGTAACGGGAATAGGCAAGAGCACCGGCAACAGAATCGAGGCACAAACAATGGCAATGGTTATAACGGCAACGGTTGTAATCGTCAAAATCGAAAGAGACATCATGATGGACGCATGAGTAATGGATATAATGATAACGGCAATCCGCAATGGCGGAACAACCGAAACCAGTGGCGTGGTTGTAATGAACCGACACCACAGTGGCAACAAAACACAGCGCCACTATGGAACGCCAACCCAGGTCCGTCACAGAACATGTCAGGAAGTTACAACCGACCACCGCAAAACCAGAGCCATACACAATATCAAAATACACCATCGGGGAGGCAGGGCGGCCAACCCAACAGTAGCAACAACAACAACCAGAACCACAATGTGAGGTTAGTGGAAGTGACAGACAACTGTCAACCCACTAAGGCTCATCCGTTAAACTAAAGACAGCCACAATACGCTCTCCGTTGTTGGCTGCAGGATGGTGTAGTGAGGGCACGTTCAAGGATGACAGCCATAAGCTTTGTATGCTGAGATACAATGAAGGAACAAAAATAGAAAAGGAACTTGTAGACATACCGCAGAAATGTAACCGAACCGACAAAAGTGTTGTGCAGGCTATATTGCAAGCAGATATGTACGGAGCACCAATACAGATAACAGTCGATACCGGTGCGTCAACCAATGTCATGAGTGCAAATTTTTACAAGTACTTGAGTCAAAATAATAGAATACCAGTATTGCCAGTGAAGAATTGTCGTGTAACAGGTGGAATAGGTGCACAATCTCATATCATAAAGCACCAGGTGCAAGTCGAGTTTACGGTAGGAAATGAAGCAATGAAAAGCTCGTTCCTAGTAGTTAAGGGATTAGGTGTTGCTTGCATCCTGGGGATGGAATTTTTACGCCAGAGGGACGCAAAAATCGACCTCTTGTGCGGGGAAGTAAGCCTTATGAATCAGGATAGACGTGTAATTTTGCCATTGTTGAGGACACGGGAAGTGCACGGTAAATATTGCTGGAACTTTCAGTCGAGATTCGAAGGAATACAGATAATGAATTTATATTCTGACTTAAGTACAAGACAAGCATATTATAAAGATTTTATTACTGAAGATAAAGAGGAAAAAAGAAAACTGATAGCCATGAAAGTTAGGGAGTCAGAACATTTGACTGAAGCACAACAAAACGAATTGACTCAGCTACTTACAGATTATGAGAATGTGTTTTCGGAAAAACCCGGTGTTATCGAGGGCTACACCTATAACATCGAAGTGGTACCTCATGATACTTTCTGTCACGCAAACTACACCATCCCGTGGTCAAAGAAGGAGGCAGTTACGAAGGAAATAAGAAAAATGCTTGATTGGGGGATAATTGAACCACCTCTATCCCCGTACAGCAGTCCGCTCGTGGCCGTAGCGAAAGCGGACGGCAGTATACGTCTCGTGCTTGATGCGCGCGATATTAACAAAATAATTGTACCTGTCAGAACGCGACCAGAAAACCTGGATGAACAGATACAGAAGTTTTATGGAGTTAAATATCTGACCTCTGTCGATATGCGTTCGTCGTATTGGCAAATCCCACTAACTGAATCATCAAGAAAGTACACTGCCTTTGTGTTGCCGGCAGAAGTTACCAATTTAAAGTTTTACCATTTGGATTAAATGTTAGTGCAGGTGTCGTCATTGCAGCACTCGATAAAGTATTAGGACCGGATTTGTTGGACCGAGTAACGTTGTATGTCGATGACTTATTAATAGCTACTCCCGATTGGGAAAAACACATGGACACGCTGAGATGCGTACTAAAAAGATTTTCTGAGGTAGGCGTAACAGCAAACCTCGCAAAATCCAAATTTGGCAGGGAGAGAATAAAATTTCTTGGTCATGTAATATCACCTACAGGTATTGTGCCCGATCCGAAGAAAATGGCAGCAATTGAGAACTTCCCTCCTCCTAGAACCAAGAAACAGTTAAAGGCATTTCTGGGTCTAGTGTCATTTTTCAGACGATTCATACCTGACCAGCTTTTAAATGATAATACCCTGTTAAACTTGTTGAGAAAGAATACACCCTGGATATGGAATGAACTGTGCCAGCAGTCATTTGAGCAAATACGACAAGCCCTTCTTAATGCTAATCTACTGTCACATCCTGACATGTCAAAGGAATTTTGCCTTGCTACAGACGCCTCCACTGTCGGACTAGGCGCGTGTTTATTTCAAATCGATGAGGATGGTGGAAACAAGAACGCAAGAATAATCGGTTTCGCAAGTCGAGTGTTGTCAAGTTGTGAACGATCATATACAGTCACCGAACTCGAAACACTAGCAGTAGTATGGGCCATGAAGAAGTTCAGATACTATGTGTACGGAAAAAATGTAAAAATTTTCTGTGATCATCAGGCCTTAAGTTTTTTGCTGACATGCAAGTTAATGCACGACAGGTTGACTAGGTGGGTGCTGGCTCTGCAGGAATATCAATTTCAAATAATGTATATAAAAGGTTGTGACAACGTAGTGCCTGATGCTTTGTCACGGTTGCCGCAAGGTCAGCCTGAGTTAACAACAATACTAGAACAGGCAACAGAGTACAAAATTTTAGTTATGAAAGACCCTACTTGTCGAAAAAAGTTCCTGCAGACGTGCAAGCAACTGCCTAGTTTACAGGATGAAGATCCCGCCTCGGGAAAAGTCAAACAAGAACTCCTATCTTCGGGTGGAAATCAGATAGGTAGCCATTATTCTGTGCAAAATGGGGTATTATATTACCGGAAGGATGTTAACAAGGACTTGTGGTGTATCTGTGTACCGGAAGTGTGTATCAGTGATTTAATCTGGCACGTGCACCTTTCGTGGGGACACGTGGGTATTGAAAAATGTAGAGCACTTCTTGCAAGACAATGTCATTTTAAGAATATGAAAAGAATAATTCAGAATGTTGTAAGGACATGTGTAGTTTGTCAAAGGACGAAACCTACAAATCTGCCCACTATAAGTGAATTGCACCTTGTTGTTCCTAACAAACCATTACGACTAGTTTCTGTTGACATTCTAGGGCCACTACCCACTGGCAGAGGTGGTGTGAAATATGTATTTGCTGTATATGTTGCCTTTTCCAAATTTCTAAAATTGTATCCTGTAAAAGCTTCAACGGCCACACCCGTCATTCAGAAATTACGAACAGATTATTTTGTTAATGTTGGCAAACCACAGATCATATTATCTGATAATGCCACCTATTTTACTGGTCTCAGATGGAAAACGTTTCTACAAGAGCAAGGTATTAAACACATTTTTGTAGCCCGATTTCACCCGGAGAGCAGTCTTGTAGAGCGTACCTTTAAAGAGTTGAACAGGTTCATGAGAACTTACATTCCGAATCGCCACACCAAGTGGGCAGAATACGTTTCGACTTTTGAGGAACTCCACAATAGATTGCCCCATTCAGCCACCGGTTATACTCCACTAGAAGTCATGTTTGGAAAGAATGAAACCGACAGCTGGCTGTCACCATTACCAACTGTACCACGACAAGTTGTACCTCACGAACAAATTATAGCTGAGACTCTAAATAACTTAACGAGGTGCGCGGAGCGCCGAAAGGAGAAGCATGACAAGAAAATAAAGAAGGTAACAGTGTATCAACCAGGTGACTTGGTGCTAATAAGGACTCATGCCAAGTCATCTCTGTTAGCGAAAAAGAATAAAGAATGGCAACCGGTGTATGCCGGGCCCTACAAAATCATAGACATACCACATGGATGCAGCTATTTGTTGGGTGACGTAGAATCGGGAGAGATTAAAGGACTCTATCCATACAAAGACTTAAAGAAGTTCGCTCAGTAGAGCAACGTTTACATTTGTGTGTAGTAGGTTAAGTTTATAGTGTATTTTTTTTCTGTGTGTAAATGTTAAGAATTTAGTGTAACATTTAAAGACAATGAGGCACACAAGATTAGTGCGATTCAATTTTGTAGATGTTAAGGAATAATAGTATTTTTAAACGATTGCATTTTGAAGAAAGAAAAATGAACGTAGGTTTAAGAATATGTTAAAAATTTCATGTTGAAAAATGCTTTAAAAAATATTAAAAAAAAATTCACCAGCATGTAATGATGAAAGAATTTTTCATTAGTGTGTCATGAATATTTTTGAACTGTAGTAGTAATGCAACTTATGAAATTCAATATTATAGTGTATATGTTGTTCCATGTATTTATGTCTATACCGATCTTGAAATATGCTCAAGCATAATTTACTAAACAACATGAGTGCAGGGTGTACATCACCCAAGGTACCTCATGTGTTGTGGACAAGGTACAAAGCAAATCAATAAACGCGACTACCGCTAAGCACTGTTAAAATATATTGCCATCTGCTAAGGCAGAGATTTGCACGAATTTGTAGTGCAAACAAAAGTCACAAATCTAACATTAATCTAGGAACTTGCACGCTAGGCCTAGATTATAAAATGTGTACAATAATGCGAGAGGCAAAGTTTTGTAAAGTCGAGCCTGGCTCTGGAGGGCAAGTACGCAATGAGTGGGCAGACATGACATGGGGACTTACCTCAGATGAGACGGAAATACAATTGTATAGTCAAAAAATCTGAAGGCAAGTACGACTCTAAGTGGAAAATGAAAAGAGATAATTAGTGCGAGAGACTGGTAAAATCCAGCACGAGCCAAAATCCAGTTCAGACTGAATGAAATACATTAGTGTTTGTGAACTAATCGAAACAGTTACTTTAAACAGTGTGAAAAATTGTGAAGGTGAAACTGTGATACGGACAGTGAAGTGCTAGTATTGAGCGTTCAACAGCGGTAAAGACGCCAAACGCCAATATTACGCACGAAAAACTGTGAATTTGCTTATAAATGTGAACTGTTAACGTGAAGTGAACCCACAGTCAATATTTTTGGGACAGACTGTAATTTCAGTGAGTACAACAATGCGAGACTGGAATGCGATGCGTGGACTGTTGCAAAACAGCGACCGCAAAAACGGCGAATGTTTGTGCTAATCTCGTATTGGGACACTCACCAGTGCCTGCGAGTGCGGCGAAAACAAATAATTTTGTCAAGACAAAAACTGCCGTGCAATGGAAACAGTATTGCAACAAAACTGCATTCACGGGAGAAGGTCCATGTCATGTATTCTGCAAGACAATGCTAGCTTGACACTCGGAAACTGGCGAAAACTTAACAACTGCCGCACTAATAAATGCTCCTTTCCCACTAGCGTAACCATCTGCAGCGGGAAACAAATATTACGTTGGTTGTGTGTATGTTTCATGTACTACGTCGGAGATGCGTAGCAGAGCTGACTCCTGCCAACAAGAGCGGGGGGCGAATATCATCCCACTCCGCCACACCCGGGCGAGACAGAAGTGCATCGCCAACGGTGCAGCCGATCAGCTGATTCTGACGTTCCGCGACGGCGAGAGACACGCTGGCGTCGAGCGGGCGTTGACCTCTCCGCAGCCGCAGCGACCGCCGAGCACAGAACACACCAACCGACGCCGTCGCGAGCTAAACGTCGCGGCGTAGATCATCAACGACACCGCAATCAAGTGTTATAATGACCTCATTCCTTTGCATAGTGCAACGAAAAATTGTTGACAAAGTATGCACATCCTGTACTCCAATGACATCCCAGAAACGTTTAAGTGAAAGTGACACAAGCAGTTAGTCTGTCGCTCCGCCGAGGTTTTCCCCAGGTTTCCCTACGGCCGCGCCAAATGGGGAGCGAACAGTTGACACCCCTGGGACTTCAAATATTCCGGACTAACTCGTGGTTGTATACCTTGAACTTCATCTGTATTACACTTTGTGCGCAACACACCTCAGTAATTTAACGATTTAAATATACGATGTGACATATATAGACTGTGAAAGAAAAATCTGCGTGTGGACACTGTGGACATGAAAGTGGAAATATTTATGTCAAAAAACACGAATATTTTTTATGACATAAACATTTCGGGGGGCAATATAGCGTCCCCAGTGCCAAATTTTTTATCATGTAGCCGTAAAATAATAATTTCTCTGTGTAGGTTTAGATTGCAAAGAAATAATTTATGACAGAATGATCTAAAGAGACGACAAGAGACGCTCTTTTGTTAATATTTTAGTCGACTTCACTTCTTCTTTTGTCTTGAATGTGTCTAGAGGGACATCTTGCGTGTGCTGACAAATGTAAGCATATTTGTATGAGTTAAGCATATAATATACCGATTTAATATTATTGTGCACTTTTAATTTGTAAGAGGTGATCCCGATTTCATGTCCGCCTTCCTTGAATTAACCTACATTCAAGTAATTTACAGCTCAACAATCGCAGCGGCTGATGCAGCCAACGATGCCATTACGTGGCGATATTAACTTATGAAAAATTAGCGGAAGCTGAAAACTCGCCCGCTATTAGCATAATATAAATTTTTCTCCACAGCCGCACGAAGTTGCAGATATACTTAGCTTTAAGATTCTTATTTTCAGTACCATAGCCGAGACCCAGAGCCAGGACTCTGACTACAATACAATGGTTTACGGAGGTAAGAAAAATACTCTCGCGCGTGTGTGGGCCGCAATTGTGATTAATAACTAAAGATCTTTTGCTTTAAAGTGAACTGACTAGCCGAGGAAATTAATATGAAAAGTTTATTACATTGTTCAACTTAAACATCATTTTTATTAAGGCCCACCACGTAAGTCGGCAACAATAAAATAATAATAATAACAATAATAATGTATATATTCAATTACGACGGCCGACGGACGCGAGAACCTCCAGATGTAAGAAGACCAGAAGCAGCAGAGAATGAAAAGAAGAAGCCAGAAATAGATCTAAGGCATTCATTGTTAGGAACTCACGCTTATCCATCACGACTGACATCCAGGAAAGACTTTCTGCTTATAACAGCATCAATCACAGCTTCAGCAGAAGCCTGCCGAGGTGAGCTGTCGACAACAAAGACAAGATGGTAGACAGCAAAGCGAATCTACCATCAGCTCGCCACCTTCAATACAGGACCTGGAAGACCAGCAACAGGTGAAAGTAGTGTGACGAAGTTGCATGACTAAGTGGAAGAAGTGTGGTGCCAGCTATGATGAGTTTTTTGATTGTGTCGAAAGGCGGGACTCTGAACACTTGATGAAGAAACAGTCAGTCTTATTAACAGATCGATAATTATTATTTATTTATTAACGACGTGTGTCGCGTGATTCAGGTTTCTTAAAATTGGCGTACACACAAAATAAACATTTCGTTACAAGTGGCTTGACCCTATTTTGCAAAACTGGAGTTAAAACAGTACTTTGTAACTGACAGCTCACTAACGCCATCTGCTGTGAGAAGCTGACACCTGGCGCCCGCCTCTTTGTGTTCCCGCTGTGAGCAACTACACATCCGACACGTTTGCATGATGTAAGAACCCCACCAATAAACCTCCAGAAATGTCTCAGTTTGCTGGTGAGTCCGTAAATGGCGGTATAAAGAGCATACAGTACAGCTGGCCCCGCTTTCCCATGAGAGTTTTGCGATAATTAAGCCAGTCTGTCTTTGAACTAACTTAGTGAGCCACCACGTAGCAATTCTTCCTACCTGTTATTTGGTAATGTACTCGTACTTTTATGTCCTCTCGCAGAGCCGTAGCAGTGCCGTCGTATTCCAAAAGTGCAGTAGTACTGTCTATGTCAGGAAGCAGTTTTTCGTGCAAATAATTTTTTCATGGGATGCCATTACATTTCGTCATCATTGACACGCAAGTCGCCGAAGTGGCGTCAATTAGAAAGACTAGCAACATGGCGGTCGAATCCCGAATGGGATATCCCGGCCAATAAATGCCATACGATCATTTAATTTGCATGGTGCGTTTATTTCGTAAAATGAACTAGTTAAGTGATGGTTATGGCTCACAGTCTGTAACCTGAGCGTACAATCGGATATGCTAAAGTTATTTATTTGTTAATGTCAACTTTTTCTGGAATTGTAAAATTACCGATAGTATTTATGACCCGTAGACTCCTCCTAATGTCTGAGTTGCAAAAGACAACTTTTGTTATGAAACATTTGTCGGTAACAAATACTTGATTCTCGCCAGAATAAATGTACTTTTCCTGACGTCACGAGTGATTTCTGCATCGACACTTCACCTCATTGGCCCTGAAAGGACAAGAAGACCAAACGCCCCCGCTAGCCATTATGGGAACCTACCGCTCGCTCCTTACCCCGTAGGTACTGCAGCGCTGACGCATCCGCTTCACGTATGTGAAACAGCAAAACTGGAAATCAAGTATAATGCGCTCTTATCTGCAAATAATCGATACCTTACAATGGTGACAGACCTATGTAGGCCTTATCCTGTTTTGCATTCATAGGAGTGTGTCACATGCGTCAACAAGGTAATCTCTTGCCTTTTCTTTTCCTTCTCCTATTACATCACGTTTAAAACAATGAATTTATGACAAAGCGAGTCGCTTGATGTGACTATTTTGGCTATATTCCGGTATATTTATTTAGTTTGACACCGTGCAACGTTTGCAGATACTTGACGAGGTCAGTTACTTGCTGGGACGTTCTGCATACTTTGTATCCCACGCACCTAATACCATCTAAAATTCAGTAAGTCGTTTTGCAATTACTTCGTAGAAACACGTATATAATGTATATTCTTTGTGTGGGCCAATTTGAAGATATCTGATTTAGGACAAAAGTGTCATTGGCAAATAAATAATAAATACATCCCCCAACCAAGCCTGATTCTTCATCACATATCACTGGTTACTTCTCAGCCCCGTGTGGGAAAACGTTCTCTGAACACTCGTTCGTTTGCCTGTAATCTGAGTTAACAGTAAGACGAGGAAGACCTGTTTGCAGCGAATGACTGTGCTATTCTGGATGCTAAGTTTTGTACTCTGTGAAATTCTCAGTAATTAATATTATATTGTAGTTTTAAATTATATTGTGTTTTAGTTTTCTTTGTATTCGCATCTGCATCTGGTTGTGTGTCGTTTTATCGATCACGTGGGCAGGGTTCATAAACTAACCTGTGTCTATAAACTGTTCGGTTAACCTTGTGGCCCAAGCTTCCATCTTCTTTCTTGAAAAGTAACACGTCAAGAAAATTTAATCTTCCGCCTGCCTCTTCCTCCTTGGTAAAGTGAATCTTCTGACTGATCAAGTGCAAATGTTTGTGAAAACGATCCGGTTCCACCCTGCCATGCCGCCACAAAACAAACCTATCACCCACATAACTGAATCAAATATTCGGTTTCTTGTCCGCAGTTTTCAATGCCTGCTCCTCAAACTTTTCCACAAAGAAGTTCGCTGTAACCGGGTTTCATGTGAGTTAAAACAGAAATTTTTTTTTTCACATCTTCGGATTTTTATCTCATTATAAAATTTGCAATTTTCCGAGTGAAATGTGTTAGATATATCACTTGTGAACCTACATAGGAAGTATTTTATTTTATTATTTTGAATATAATCTACCCTGGTTGAAAATGTTGAAATTTTTACGTGTATTACTTCAAGATTTAATAAAATCGGTAATGTTTTATATATAAGGCTGTGGATTGCTGTGTTATAAAAGTAAACAGCGTTCAGAAGAGGATGGGCGCCGGGATGAGGAAGTTGAAATAAAGTTTGAGAAACAAGAAACTTTCTGATGGTAAAACCATAAGAGGCAGGCTGACAGACAGAATGATTGATGAAGTACAGTAGTATTATTGGATGGCCATTAGAAATAATACTGAGGATTTGTTGAAAATGAAGCAGGCAGTATGGGCTACTTTCTTCCACAGACCGTCAACTGATGAAAAACCAGTACACCACCTTTGCCCTCCTGGACCTGATTCATGGTACACTTACCTCAATGTCCAGTACTCAAACAGTTCATACAGCCATAAACATTCCATCCCAGCAGCAGTCATGGATATCACAAAACCTGGCAAATCCTGAATTACTGAAGAAATGTCTGTATGGTCAGACTCAAAATCCCAGTGAGTCGTTCAATAATCTCGTGTGGACTCACTTACCAAAAATGTTTTCGTTGGAATGAAGACACTAAAGTGGGGGGGGGGGGGGTGTGTGTCAGTGAGTGTTATTGCATTTAATGATGGCAACGTTGGTAGGGTGAAAGTGTTACAGCATATGGGAATTAATCCTGGAGCAAACTGCATCAGAGAACTTGAACGGATAGACAAGGTTCGCACTGATAAAGCAGAGTATGCAACACAGTTGGCCACTAAGGAGTCCAGAAAGAAGAAAAAACTTTGAAAAAGATCGATAGGATAATATGCAGTATGGTGCAGGGTGCTTCTGAGTGATTAAAAATAAAAAATTGAGCATATATTAAGTGAACTACACTCTTTTGAATCCTTAGAACCCGTTCCTGAAAAATTTGCATTTTCTGTTGCACTTTTCCCTAAATCTCAGAAACCACTTCGAGTAGATGTTCATATTTTTACGGAGTAATAACAGATATTCTCAGTCTACTGAACTGAAAGAAGAACATAATGTTATGTATAATTAAAGTTATTTAGGATAACGTACAAAAAAAGGTACACAGAATTTTAACCGTGTGGTTAAAAAATTGTATTTTCGAAACCAGTGCACTGAAATGTAATTTTTGTAGTTCAGTAGACTCAGAACATACAGTTTAATCATCTGTAAAAGTTTCATGTCAATGGCTGCAGTGGTTCCTGAAATACAGGGAAGCCAAGTCACTAAATTTAACATTGTCGGGATAGGACGTTTCAGCTCCCCTTATTGGGCTCTCCATAGCGACACCATCAGTCTGTTCATAGAACTCATTGTCCCTTTGAAATACGTGGTCGTGAGGCAATATTTAAACAGTTCTGCAACATCTGGAGGAAAAATCCGATTTAATTGTTGCAACACCTCATTGAGTGGAACCGTAGTGAACAGCGACACGACATCAAAACTAACTAATATGTCCTCCGGCTATACCACTATGCTGTTTAATGTACTGATAAAATGTGCCGAATTCTTGAGATAGGAATCCGATCGACCCACACACGGTGGTAATAATGCTATCAAGAACGTGTCAGGTGAATAGGAACACGAACCAGTAGTACTCACTACAGACCCTAGAAGAGCGTCTTCTTTGTCGACCTTCGGAAATTCATAAAGTCTTGGTAATTGAACTGAACACACTTTTCGAACGCTGTATTCGACAAAATGGCTCTGAGCAGTATGGGACTTAACATCTGAGGTCATCAGTCCCGTAGAACTTAAAACTACATAAACCTAACTAACCTAAGGACATCACACACATCCATGCCCGAGGAAGGATTCGAACCTGCGACCGTAGCAGTAGCGCGGTTCCGGACTGAAGCGCCTAGAACCGCTCGACCACAGGGGCCGGCGCTGTATTCGACAGACGACTTCTTCATCAAAGTTCTAAGAACTTTGCCAGTGCGGTCTTTACTTATTTTCCTATATGCCTGCGGATGTAATAAATCGTTAATCTTACTATAATAGTCGGTCATATTCAAAACAACAGTTGCATTTCCCTTGTCAGCGGGGAGAATGATAACACTATTGTCTGATTCATGCGTTTTACGGCATTCCTCGCACCCATAGTTAAATTACTTTTTGGAGGCTTTGCACAAGACGGTACTCTTACAGCTTCTATACAAAGTACTTCAGCCGTAACCATGACCAAACTACGAATGCATGCTTCTACGCTGGCACCGGTGAAATCCAAAGTTTTCCTTTCATTCACTAAGGACCGCAAAAGAGAAACCTTGAAAAAGTGGAACATAATAGCCCGGAACATTTTGTTAAGTGTGACATTTGAGGCTTTGAAAGTTTACATTTTACAGTACTTGTATGAAGTCTAGTCTGAAGATGCCTGACTGTTGCTCCAGCGTGTAACAGTTGCTGCGGTATCATCCCCGACATGTGTTGGAAAACTTTCACTGAACACTTGTTGGTTTCCTTGTAGTCTGAGCTAACAATATGACATGGAAGACTTGTTTGCAGCGAAAGGGCATGCCATTTTTGCTTACTGAACATTGGACTATGTGAAATTCTCTGTAATTAATATTATATGCTACTTTTAAATTATACTGTGTTTTAGTTTTCTTTGTATTCGGATGAATAAAATAATAATATTTAAATTCATTGACTTTGCGCTTCTGGTTGTGTAAAGATTCATCGATCACATGGGCCAACGCAATGAACTATCCTCTGACTATATGTAAACGTTTTCAATCTTTGTTTTGTTTGTAAACTGTTGATAACTTAAGAGTAAAAAATTTTCCACTTGCTGTCTGGTGGCGACCCAATAAAATGTTGTCATGTGTTAATGTCACTGAATTTTCGGCTTATGTCGGCGAGAGGTACTGCACTATACAGAGCCCAAAGAGGGATGCAGTCGATCCACGTTACTGGAAGTCTGCTGAAGAACGCCGTTTTCAACACTGTGCGCTGAGCGATCTGCTCCGAGACACTGGTGCCTGCGCCAGCACTGTGCTCTGTCACCAGGTCTGCCACAGTGGCCGCTTGTCCTGCTTCACAGGGCGGGCAGTCCTCCGGACTCCCTCATTCTGTGATGAGCCGTTGAGGTTCAACGTGTTGTCGATTACTCGTGATTTCATGGCAATTCAAGCACTTTCCTAAGTGTTCTCGTAAGCAGCGCGAACAGCCGACCATTCTAGACGTACCATAACAATTCGCTCATTGTCAAACCCGTTTGTGTCAATGGAGTTCTGCATTCGTTGCCCGTATCGTCGCTATAATGGTTTCCCATTCGTCCCTGCCCAGTTCATATACATTCGTTACTGTGTCACGCGTCCAGAACGTTACCAAATGCTGGTATTCAATCTCGCCATGGGCAGTGGTCATGTTTCGGATCGTCAGAGTATTTACGTAAGAACTATACACCAGGTTTGGTTAGTGCTGCTGTTGTGGTTATCAGCTCGAGTATTGGTTTGCTGCAGCTCTCATTGTTACCCTACTCTGTGCAAGTCTATCAATTTACGAGTAACTACGTCCACCTTTTGAATCTGCTTACTCTATTCATCTCTTGATCTGTCTCTACAACGTTTCCCACACCTGCCCCCCCCCCTCCCCCACCTCCCCCCCCCCCTCCCGCCGCCGACATCCCTCCAATCGATTCGTGCTTTTAGTCAAGTTGTGTCAAATTTTTCTTTTCTCTCCATTTTTATTCAACACGTCTTCGCTAGCTAGGTAAGCTGTCCATTTAATCTCCAGAATTCCTCCATAGCACCAAATTTTAAAGGTCTGTATTCTCTTCTGGCCTGAACTGTTTATCGTCCACATTTCACGTCCATACGAGACTACTCCTCAGATTTTCAGACAAGTACGTTCATGAAAACTTCGTAACAAATTTGTATCCTTTATTAACAAATTTCTCTTCTTCAGAAACGCTTTTCTTGCCATTTCCAGTCAAAATTTAATATCTTCTCTAGTTCGGCCATCATCAGTTATTTTAGTGCCCAAATAACAAACGCCGTCTATTAATTTTAGTGTCTCGTTTCCTAATCGATGTCCCTCACCATCGCCTGATTTAATTATACTGCATTCCCTTACCCATGTTTAGCTTTTGTTGACACTCATCTTTTATCCTGCCTCAAGACAGTGTCCAATCCATTTAACTGCTACTACAAGACCATTGCTGTCTGTGACGGAACTACAGGGTGGAGCAAATAATGGTGGTCCGTACGAGTGGATATGATTGGATGTGTGTGTGTGTGTGTGTGTGTGTGTGTTTGTGTGGATATAACCACGTTCCAGCAGGATGGGGAAGCTGCCCATACAGCCGGCCGAAACTTGGGGCACATTTACACTATCTTCACGCCCGTTAACAGAGGTCACTCTGAATGGGGCCGTAGCTGGCCACCCAGATCATCTGATCTGTCAGTGTGCGATTACTTTGTGTGGGGAGCCCTCAAGTCTAAGATGTATCGCAAAAGTCATCATAGTCTTCACGAACTGCAGCAGAACATTTCGGATGTGACTGCAGCAATTCCAGCCGTCCAGCTTCGATTCACCTTCAGCAGCTTTCTGACCAGGTCCCGAAAGTGTCAAGAAATGAGTGGTGGTCACTTTCAACATCAGACATCGACAGGTCAGTACTGTAGTTCCATTCCTCTGTTGTGTTCCTTTGTACCTCGGAACCCCGTTTCCGGCCACTTTTATTTGCCCCACCCTGTACAAAGTCATTGGCAAACCTCAAAGTTTTATTTCTTCTTCCTGAACTTAATTCCTTCTCCAGATTTTTCTTTGGTTTCGTTTGCTGTTCAGTGTACAGACTGAATAACTTCGGGGATAGGATTCAAACCTGTCTCACTCGCTTCTCAACCACTGCCTCCCTTTCGTGCCCCTCGACTCTTTTATCTGCCGTCTGGTTTCTGTGCAAGTTGTAAGTAGCTTTTCGCTCCCTGTATTTTACCTTGTTGTCTCATAATCTCTGACACTGTGAGTGTGTATTCCTGTCACCATTTTCTCTTATTCTACAAACGTCATAATGTAACATTTACCTTTCCTTCACCAACCTTCTAAGAAAAATCGTAGGGTCATTACTGCCTCGAGTGTTCCTACATTTCTCTGGAATCCAAATTCATCCTCCAGGAGGTCGGTTTCTACTTTTATATTCTTTTATTTTTTATTCGGTGCAGTTGAGGATGCTCTTGATGTTGAATGTGAGGTGTGCTGCATAGTGGTCAGCAACAGTCGTCATAGGAAAGTTGGACGAGAGTATGCTGATACAATAGCTACATAGTTAGCAATTATATTCAAACGCTCGCTCACAGAAAGATCGGCACCCAAAGACTGGGAAGTTGCTCACCAGTAGCCAAAAAGGGAAATAGGAGTAATCCGCTGAATTACCGGCCCATGTCGCTAACATCTATTTGCGGTAGGGTTTTCGAACATATACTGTGTTTGAACATTATGAATTACCCCGAAGGAAACGATTTATTGACATATAGTCAGCACGGTTTCAGAAAACATCGTTCTTGTGAAACACAACTAGCTCTTTATACTCATGAAGTAATGAGTGCTATCGACAGGGGATGTCAAATGGATTCCATATTTTTTGATTTCCAGAAGGCTTTCGACACCGTTCCTCACAAGCGTCTTCTAACCCAACTGCATGCTTATGGAATATCGCCTCAGCTGTATGACTGGATTCGTGATTTCCTGCCTGAAAGGTCACAGTTCGTAGTAATAGACGGAAAGTCGTCGAGTAAAACAGAAGTAATTCCGGCGATGCCCTCTATTGTTCCTGATCTATATTAACGACATAGGAGACAATCTGAGTAGCTCTCTTAGATATTTTGCCGATGATGTTTTCATTTACCGTCTTGTAAAGTCGTCAGATGACCAAAACGAATTGCAATATGAAGGCTGGCACTCTCTGGTACGTGCCATTTGCCAAGGTGTTAACCCTGGTGTCTCCAGCAACATCCGGAGGCAACAGATGCGCAGTCTGTGTGTGGCCACCAGTCCGCGCTCGGCCTCCCAGACCTTACAAAGCACCTACACCCACATTTGCTACACATTAACGGGAAACCATCTTGAACTACGTCTCAGATTCTGTTCTTTCGCAATCCGTAGACGGTTACGGCAGTGAGGAAGAAGGTGGAAGACTAAAGTTTAACATTGCGCAAACGACGAGATCATTAGGCAGGAGAACAAGCTCGGTATGGAGAAGGAAATCAGCGCCAGCCTTCTGGTAGGAATCAGCCCAGATTCTGCCTCAACTATTTACGGAAATCACGGGGAAATATAAATCTGGATGAACGGCGGGGAATCTGAACTACCGACTACCCGAATGCGATCCCAATGTGTCAACCAATGAGCCACATCGCTCGGTTGATCTGCCAGAGTCCGCTACATCCATGGTGAACTGTAATTAACTGACGAGTGTGTCAGTAATACTGGCCGTATCCTCGATATACATATAATAATCGGTCACCATTATGAAGACGTCAGTAATGCTCATTATCTTTTGTAAGAAACAGCTTTTCATGTAGGTAGGCTCCTTCCATACTCACTGTCGCATACATTATTGGACTGAAGAATAATTTACTATTAGATTGCAGAGCGTTTTACCGAAAGGTGAACGTTCATCAGAAATGAAAGCGATATCCCAGGGAATACACAAAAAGGACTTATCATATAGCATCCGAATCGCTATCATGTTGTTCGCTTACAGTTTTTCAGTATATAAGAATGTATTGTCACCAAATGATCGTAAGGGAATGTATTACGTCTTCGTTTGTTAATTCTTGTGCATGAATGCCACAGTTTCGCGTTTGAAATTTTTAGAAGGCGCTCTTCGTAAGAGACGGAAAGAACGCAGTAGTACCCGGTTAATGATTGTTCTTGAGCTTTCGGTGCCCGCCACTACTACGAATATGGGAAATCAGTGGTTGGACTGGCGACTGGAAAACTTTCGTTTATTGGGAGGAATCGTCAACTGAGAGCACACGGAAAAAAGTTGGTGCAACCTGTTATGAAGTGCGGCCACTGTGTCTCGAGTCCATCAAAGTACTGCCATTGTGCTTCGAGACCCTATCGAGTAGGCGTGGCAGTAGACATCGAAAAACAAACGAAGACCGCATCACGTTAGTGCAGCCCAGACGGAGACGCAGTAGAATTTCTCTGGGAACTGAATGAGAGTTTTTGGAAGAAAAGGATGCTGCTATCACCAAAGCCTGTTGTGTGAATTTCGAGAGACGGGTGAAAGGATAATGTTCAACTTCTACACTCGTGTTCGTAATGTCTTGTTGGTATCTGAAAAACTGTATAAAACTTATTTAGATATCGAAATGTGTTAGCGTCGGCGCAGGGCAACAGAACTACGTGGAAGTTTAATTTCTAATGTAAATCAGTGCAGCGTACGCTACACGATGTGAAGTCAATGCTAAACGGTACATCTAACAATTCGGCTGCGAGAGAGGAATCCTTTTTCAATGAATTTGACTGTAAAACAAATGACCCAGATCAAAATTTTGACCTTGCATATTGTTAATCTTTATCTTTGGTCTTGCAAACAATGACTGTACCGTAATTGTTAGTTTAATAAAACAGCATGTGAACATAACTTTTAACGCATGGGACTTTCCGATAAAATTGCTTGAAAACTCACAAGATGGCACTTCATTGAGCACTTCTACTAATATTAAGCTTCTGACCTAATATATTATTTACACATATAACACTCTGACAATCACTGTACCTTACATGGCCTTGAATTTTGATGATAATTAGTTGGCCTACCAGTGCGCAAGGAATGATCGTCTTTTCTGCAACCTTTTACTGTTAGGAAAATTGATCTGACTATGCAAAACCTTCAGGTAGATACCTGGATTTATCATCTCCGTCTTTCAATATCTCCACAGTAAAGATCGAGTCAAAAGAGAGTTCCTTGTTGAGAACATGTTGCATTAGCCATATGGCTGAGAGCTTGATGAACGTATAGTACTGACTCAACTCGACCACTAAACAAGTCGAACTGGAGAAATCTGGACATGATTAATTCATTTCAGACAAAAACATAAGAATGGTTACAAGCTGAAAGTGTAATTGTGCCTCCTTTTAGGATAGTCTTCGTATTTTAAATAAATCTCGGTCAGATGAGACGTCTGTATGGCAGTATTTATCCTTCGGGGTCGAAAACCTTCATAATAACGACTTTGTATAATAAGCTATGGCTGTGTCACCACCTGTTTATGAATACTGTAGATCTGCTTGTTCGTTTGCGTATTTTACCTTCTGTATTATTTATGTGACGTGGTATTCGAAAACCAGCACAACATTTTTCTAAACTGGTGTGAGAAAATCAAACATTTTGACACTTGGACTTGTTAGAATGCAACACCAATGGTTGTTAATATGTAGCTATATCGCAATTCGTGATCGGATAATTTCCTTCTCCTACTGTGGCACATTTTTCTCGATGCACTCTTTCGAGCAATGATGTAACTGAAAACGTTCCACGTTTCAGTTTTCACGACAGTGAAGTAATTTTACTGCATTGGTACTGAAAATGTTTCACTAGTCACGGTGTCGAAAGTACATATAAGAGGAGACATAAACTAAGTACAATTCGCTGACGCAAATGTGTAAAATGTGCTTCTGCCAAACGTAAAGAATAGCTAGAATTAGTGATATTGCACTGAACTAGCTACAGGGACAGAGTCCGATTTCTCCTAAGCGCCCCAAATACAAAGGCTGTAATCTGTCGATCCACGTCGGTATGCTGTATCGAATACACAGACAGCTACACATCTATAAAATCTCAATGTAAACACAAATGTTCGTCTGTTTGGTTTCTGAAACTGCACGTATCATCACAGTAACATTAAAGAGCATATGAGCTATGGTCTGCACATTAAGGAACACAGCGGACACTGAAGGCGATAAACGTCTTTCAGATGCAGAAGTAGACAGCCTGCCATATATGTTTCACTGAATGAACTTAAAAAAAAAGAAAGGAAACTGAGTGGGTACCAAGCAGTGTTGTACGTCTCAAAGCCACTCTCAAATCAGCCAGTAATTGCCAATGACATAAAAAAGAAAGTGATTTTTCAGCTAATAAATGCTTTTTCAGCTAATAAGTGATATTTTTCAGAACTTATATGATTTTCCAACGACTTAAGAAGAATAACTGATTTTTGAGGCTTTTTCGCTAAGTGATTTTTCAGTCTTTTTTGCTAACTGATTGTTCAGTCTTTTTTTGTAAGTGATTGTTAAGTCTTTTTTGCTAGAGCTTCGTCTTTTTTGCTAAGTGATTTATTGAGTCATTTTCGGTAGAGCTTAATCTTTTTTGTTAAGCGATTTCTCAGACATTTTTACTAGTAGTTCGTACATTAGCCACAGATGTCTACTGATCAGTTTCTTTGCATACTACAGCGATCAGATGAAGCTTCCTGCCTTAGGCAACGTAAATGGATAATGTCATTTATTACTCAATATACACAGTCAAAAATAATTAAGACAAGGTATGTACGCTTACAGCATTTATTTCTCAATTTCTTCTTTACAGGAATTATCTCTTTATCGATGGGAGGAGGGGGGGGGGGTGGTAAACAGTTCCGGCTTCGCCTTACAACCAAGATAAACCTCCCGAAAACCCTGGTCGGAACTGAGGGACCACGATGAGTTGTCATGCAGAGGCGTTGTCCTCAGGATCAGCGGTGCTTGTCAGACGCGTAGAGTGGGTGGAGTGTGTAGAGCCGATGCTGCGTGGTGTGGCCGACGTGTAGCGTAGAGCAGCCGATATGAAGCCGAGTCACGGATGTGTAGAGTTGCAGATGCGTGGCGTAGTCTCGTGGACGTGCAGCGTGGACTCGTGGATGAGAACCGAAGACTCATTCACGTGTGGCGTAGACTAGTGGATGCGATGTGTAGACTCGTGGATGCGAAGTGTAGACTCGGGGTCGCGCAGTGTAGAGTCCCAGCCGAGTTCACTGGTAGATGCAAACAGTACTTTGCTTTCCCGGATGTGTAATCCTAGACACACAAAGTCACAGACATGTAGCACCAAACACGTAGAAGTCACTGACGTGCAGACACAGACGCGTGAGAGTGAGATGCGTAGCCACAGCCGCCGCGTAGTCCTGCAGATGTGCAGAGTCGCAGATGTGCAGAGTATCAGAAGTGAAGAGTCGTATACGTGAAGAGTCGCAGACAAGTATTCACCGACACACCTGTGGACAGACGTACTTACCTATACTTACGTGAGAAGTTCTCGGCATGCAGTGCTGCCGACGTCCGCCCCCATAGCTGAGTGGTGAGCGTGACGGATTTCCGTCCTACGGGCCGCGGTTCAAATCCCGGCTGGGTTGGGGATGTTCTCCGCTCAGGGACTGGGTTTTGTGATGTCTTCGTCATCACTTCATCCCCATCCGGCGTGGAGGTCGCACAATACGGCGTCGAATATAATACGAGCAGCACCAAGGTAGCCGGACCGGCAAATGACGGCAAACGCTCACTTCATTTCCAGTGCGGCCGTCGCCCCGTGTTGCTCTCTCGTGCTGCTGAAGTGGTCTGAGTCTCAGGAGCAGCGCGTCTCCTTATATAGCCGCTAGGCTTTGTTGAGCTGCATTTCCGAGGAAACCATCCGTGTACGGTATTGTTGTCCTGGTTCTAACTAACATTATAGTAATCGGCAATACGGTTGGCATGTGTCCGTGCTATAATTTTTGTTGAGAGAAACTCTATCATAACATTTCAGAGAACGTCGCTTTTAAGCTTTTTGGACGTTTTAATGGTTTGTAACCGCTAAGCAACTACAGAAATAAATTTTCAAATCTTGATTCTCCTGATGATTTTACGACAGCTACTGCGCTTTTCACCACTAAAACAGCAGTCTTTTATCGACAACCTTCTAACACCCTTATCGTCTGAATCTTTGGCCTGAACCGAAGGCGACGTCAGTCGAGTAGCAATATTTCTGAAATAAAATGTCGCATCGTTACTCTGAATGGAGTGTAACGCTTTACGATGAATATATAATAACGAATAAACGCCAGTGGTACCAGGAAACGATTCGATAGAATTCCTGTGCAGATAGCGGATAAATCTGCTGTTTTGTGTAACATTGACGAAGGAAGATCGTTAGGGATTTGTGGCTCTACAGGAACAGCACAAAAAGGCAAGGGCCATCACATTTATTAAGTGTTTTTCGAAAGTGAGTGAATGCTGCGTGAAAGAGCTAATGGTCGTAAAGGCGTTGGATGTCCGCATCTCATTGACGATAGTGGGCATTGGCCAAATTGTAAATCGAAAAGGAACCAGCTTTAGGTCGCCTCTGGTATGGGGCGCTCCTGCACATCCCATATTCTCGTAGTTGGAATGAGCAGCGTGTGTGATTTCACAAGTATACAGTCATTATAAGAATAAAGGTATCAGCTAAACAGCTGTGTGTGTGTGTGTGTGTGTGTGTGTGTGTGTGAGAGAGAGAGAGAGAGAGAGAGAGAGAGAGGGGGGCGGTAAAATAGAGTGCCATTAAAGTTATATATCTCTGAGGGATTCAGAGGATATCGTAAACCTAAACAAAGAAGTATGAGGATGTAGATTAGACGTATGGGAAGAGCTCGAAATTTTCAAACACTTAGAGGAAAACGATGGCTACATTTTAAATGATTAGCTTCATTTTGCAGTTAGACATTTTCTGGAAGGCTTAAACACGTCTACTTCTGGCCGAGGAGCTCGTTGCTGGCCTCCGCACTTGTATATTTTTCTTAAAATTCTGTGTCAGTAAGAACATGTCCTTTATGTTGTTCTTTTACAATGGACCTTTCGTCTTCCACAGTTAAGCTGCTGTTCAATATTTTAGTAATGAACCACCTTAGACACATATCCTTTTTTGTTTTACTGTTTTTATTGTGCCTGCAACGTCGTTATTTCTAGGCATGTATACACTCCATAGTGTAGCGTCGTCTGTTCATTATTTTACTGGATATTTTATAACACTTCCCCCTTCTGGTATATTTCTTCTTGTAGTATGCTTTAACAGTACGACCATTTGCCTTAACAAGGGCTTTGCAAGTTAATATCTATACACACACACATACACACACACACACACACACTTACACACACACACACACACACACGCACACACACACACACACACACACACACACGCGCGTGCGCGCGCACACACACACAGTAATGAATATGTACTTTTGAAATCACACATGCGCTTCCAGGACGTGCCGGAGCACCACGTACCAGAGGCGACTTAAGACCAGTGCCTCTACTCTTTAGCTCCCTACGTGTCACAATTACGCTCTGTAGACGCCGATGCCACGTTTTGTATTTAAATGCCATATACATAAAAATGTAACTTTCAAATGATCTGCCACTGACAAGTAACATAGCTCGATGAAACTTGGACCATACATGCAGAGACCTGATACAGAATACCACAGAAGGCGATAAGAGAAACACGAATGAGATGAACAGAACTGATACTTATTCAAACACAACAATTATACTGGAGTCACCGCGATTTAGGAAGGCCCACTGGACATTATGAAAGGTGGTATTTGGTTCTTAATAGCGTGTCTGGTCACCATGAAGGCAACGCTTGCTCTGAAACGTATTCCAATGATGGCCACAAGGTTGGTAAGGAGTTCCTGTGGGAGGGCGTTCCATCCCTCCACCATTGTGTTTGGCGACTGCTGGATGGTCGTTACTACTTGTTGCCATGCTGCCATACTTCTCCCCACTGCGTCGCACACGTAGTCCATGGGATTTAAGTCGGGGGAACGGGAAGGCCAGTCGGTTTGCCGAAAATCATTTCGGCCAAGAGCTCTTCAATCTGCACTTTGAAACACGTATGTAACGCAGCAGCGATGGCGAGGCATTGTAGCATCTGTGACCAGAGAGTTTGCGCTTGACCGCGCGAGTGTTGCGAGCGGTTCTCTGTCTGTCAGTCAGTCGTTGCGAGTCTGTAGCTCTGTCTAGTTGAGAGCAGTACTCTGTCAGTAGTCGTCGCGTGCTGTACGCTAGTAGTCGTCATGCAGAGCGGTCGGTCAGTGGTAGCAGTCCAGTGGGATTGTGTGATGTGGACTGTCGGCAACACTGGTCAAGATGCTGAATGAGGTATACTGTTAATTAAGATAATCATCGGATAATGTAAAGTTTAATTATTGTAACTAATTTTCAACAAGTGCCCCCAATAATAACTTTGATTTCAAAAGCAATTTTACATAAAATTTTCATTTAATTGAAGTAACTATTTCGTTCCACTTCCATTAAACAAAAGTTTCAGTTTTCAATTAGATTACAAAAGAAAAAAAAAGGAATATTATTATTTGCAATGCAGTTCCTCCAAGCGGTGCGCAACAACAAGAGCAGAAATTTGACTAGGTGTTGCAATGAGGTAAGAATTTAATTTTGATTTTTGCACAGGGCGAAAGACCGATATTTCGGTTTAATTGAATTTTCTTATTACTGAATGGACTTTAATTTTTGTGAGGAATATATATTTGAGTCAGATTGCTAATTTTTGTTTAATTGTCATTGTCAGTAGATTTCATTGTGGGCAGGTTACGCTTAGCGCAATGTCCATTAGCATTCATAATTAAATACTGTCATATTTCTTTCTTTCAAATTTTTGTGGGGAGGTTACACTCGGCTCCCATTTGTATTAAGTATTGTCATTTATTCCTTTTAAATTACGGTGGGGAGGTTACACTTGGCGACACCCAGTCCAGGATCGAATTTCGTTGAGAGTCTTTTGAGCAACAGTCAGATATCTGCTCTTATTTGCTTAGATATAATTAGGATTTGGCGCTACGCTTTTATTAATCTTGTGACTTTCTTTCTACAGGTCAACGGCAATTCGTTGCTCTGTTGTATTTGTGTGTTGCTTTTGTATTGTGCTCATTTGTTTTGTGAATAATTGTGACTATTGCAAAAATGCCGCGAAAGACTGTGAATAGTGTATCGCGAGGTATTATGAATGAAATTACCGACTCAAACAACTTTACCGATAGGACATATGATACGCAGTGTAATGATGACAATCCTGCGTTCACTAACAATCAGTGCATTCCAACCACTAGTGATGACTTTTACCTTGATAATGAACAAACGAACTCAATTGTCTCGTCTGTTAATTTGACGACAATTGATGACGCGGAGCGGTCTATAGTAATGAGCGCTGCCGAGCTTAACACACCCGATTTAGAAAATCTAAGTAATGTACAGACAAATTTGTCTAATGAAAATGAACAGGATACACAAGGTACGACGGATTTATTTAATTCCGAAATAGTGGCTGACAGTGTACGTTCGATTGACAAATCTTTTTGCAAATTACGGAATGACCAAATGGTCACACAGAACGTGACAATTGCATGTACTCCATCACAAAGCACTGCGAATGCAAATGCTACTTATGATTTGAATCAATTTATGGCAATAATGCTACAGTTTAAGAACGACATTACTGCAGATATCAAACAACAGAGTGAGAAAATGGACAACAATTTCAAACAACTTAGGGAACAGTACAAACAGCGGAATGAAATGGTGAATAATTATTTCAAACAACTAAATGAAAGTGTCGACAACCATTACAAACAACTTAGCGAAACAATTAATGAAAGTTTCAAACTGACGAACGAAAAACAAGACAACCTTAACGAACGGAGCAGACAAGTTAGTGAAGAGAATACAGCTATTACCGTGCAATGCCAGGACATTAAAGAACAATTACGTGAGGATACTGAGGCTTGTGCTAAAAACAGTAATAAAGAAGTTGGCACTGTTGCACAAGAATTAAGTAGCACACGTGTAGGGACAACAGAATCCCAGATACACGAAATTAATGCAGTCACTGAAGAATGCCCTAAAAACGAAGTACAGATTCGCGACGAAATTAATTTAGAGTCAGTGGAAGTTTCACACACTCCGAATACGGAAGATGACGAGAAATTTGCACGACAGATCAACCAAATTGACGAAAGTGTTACAGTAACACAGATGAAAAGCATCTCAGTTAATAACACATCACAGCAGACGCCACTTAGCGAACATTTGTCAGACTTACGCAGCGCGTATAATGTGAGCAATTTACAGAGACTACGAGATGTAAAATCCGAAAAGCCACGCGACTTAAAATATGAAAAGCTACGCAACTTGAAGTACGAAACGACACAGACGAACAGATTCACACACAAAGCCGAACGTGTTTTCAAATTCAATGACGAGAACGTAGATTACGAGCAATTTTTATCCGCCAGAAAATGTAAAGAACTTAATAATGACAGCGTACGGGTACACGCTTTGCACTGTATACGACAATTTATCTTTGTACATTCACCGCTATTACCTGTAATGCAAAAGCTAGCTTTGAACCAGATGCGACAATTTATTTTTGTATTTACAACAGCATTGCCTATAATGCAGAAACTAGAATTAACATGGTTACAACTGTTTGCTTTTGAATTTTTACCGCTATTGCGTACAACGCAAAAGCTAAAAATTATTTGCAGTGCGTAGTAGACCTCAGGGGATTCATTACGTTTTAATGAATATGTGCCGTAGCGAGCATAGGGCCCCGAGCTGTAGTAGTGCTGTTTCATCTTTAGTTTTCTGCACTGCTGCCTTTTCTTCTACTATCCTTTATATCTATCCAAACTGCTCTTTAACTATTGCTCTTTGTAGAATTAAGAAACGTATGTAATGAAAACCGGATATGACAAATATTTTACCGAATGTGACAATTTTCAGTAGGCACTCCAGAATCACGAGAACTTAAATAACAGATAAAAATCGTAATCATCAGTATGTGTAAAATTAACAGCAAACGCATTTTTTTGTAACAATAGACGTTTTTCACCGCAACAGCATGAAAGTCAGCGGCTTAGCATACGTAACCAACAATGCAGTCTACAAGGTCAACCAAACTTTAATGTTTCGCCGCGTGCACGTATAGTCCCAGCTCCAACAAATAGTAACGCATGGCAGCAAAGAAATAACCACGTACAGACAACACACTATTTCAACTCGTATCGCAATGCGCCGTATAGAAATTACTATCATGACAGACGTAAAAATAACGAGCACAATTTTCAGCGTACATTTATTAACAGTCGATCTTATGAGCAGCAACAACATCAGCAACAGCAAATAATCATGAATGGAACAGACAATAGGTGTCATCCATAGCGTAACACGTCTGTAAGAAATAACAGAACAGTTCATATAGTGGATATGCCACAATATTCTCCCGTAAATAACAGCACGTACGATAGAATTTGACCATATACAGTACAGGTTTCATATTCCAGTAACGTAAGCAATAATTTTGACACGCAGAATCTTCTTCACGAAAATGTTATTAATTTTGACGCCATCCGACAGAACTTACGGACAGAATTACGACGTACGTAGACGATATTCTTATCGCAGAAGCTAACTGGTCTGAACACAATCTGATTCTTGAACAACTGTTGCAAACTTTTCATGCACAAGGACTTACAGTTAATCTTAGTAAATCGCACTTTGGCAAAACTTCTATAAAATTTCTTGGACACGTAATTTCAGCAGAAGGCATTGCACCTGATGCGGAAAAACTTCAAGCTCTACGTGACATTACTGTTCCTACGACGAAGAAACAATTACGCAGTTTTTTGGGCTTAATTAACTTTTTTCGCAAATTTATTCATCACTCTGCTTTAGACACACCCAGATTATGCCAATTAACAGGTAAAAACACTATTTGGTCTTGGGATAAGCAAGCACACTCTGAATTCATGAACCTGAAACATGCTTTGTTGAATGCTCCACTTTTATCGCACCCAGATCTTACCAGAAATTCTTCCATTGCCACCGACAGTTCTAACACCGCTTTAGGCGTACATATTTTCCAGGAAATAGAAGAAGATGGTTCAATAGTAATTAAAAACATCGCATTTGCAAGCCGCATTCTGTCACCTGCTGAGCGAAATTACTCCGTTACAGAACTTGAAACATTATGTGTTGTATGGGCTTTTACAAGATTTAGGCACTTTCTTTATGGCAGACATACCACCGTTTACACAGACCACAGAGCGATACAATTTTTACTTTCGGCTAAATTCACTCACGACAGGTTAAGTAGATGGAAACTTTATTTACAGGAATTTAATTTTACAATTGTTCACATTCCCGGCACACAAAATGTTATAGCAGACGCACTATCGCGTTCTCTGAGCAACAATCAGCAAGACGTAGCAACCAACTTCTGCAAAACAAATTTCAGTGTCATGTACATTCAGCAAGTTGCATTTGAAAATTTTATTTCATCGTCATTACAGGACATGGCACAAGAACAAAATAAAGACAATGTATGGAAAGAAATTAAACACCTTTGGCAAGATAAGAATAATGTTACGATTAGGAACTACTACACTGTACGTAATGACATTCTGTTTCGCCGCTCTCATCCTGACAGCAACAATTGGTTATTATGCATACCTGACGAACTGGTTAACAAACTAATCTGGTACACTCATTTAAGCTACGCACATTACGGAGCACGAAAATGTTTTCTTATACTGAGACAGAACTGTTATTTTACCAACATGGAGAAACGTATACGACGAGTTTTAGCGTCTTGTAAAATTTGCCAGAAAGCTAAATCAGACACCACTTCACATATTCCTCCTTTATATCCCATTGTACCTGTTAAATTAAGACACATGGCCGCAGTAGATATTTTTGGTCCGATTCCGAGAACTAACAGAGGTTTTTGCTACATTTTTGTCGCTGTTGAGCTCACTTCAAAATTTGTTACTTTCACTCCATTACGCAAAGCTACTGCCAAAACAGTTTCGAAGGCATTTGTAAAACATTTTCTATCTCATGTAGGGCATGTAATGAAAGTAATTTCTGACAATGGATCTCAATTTCGTAGTAGCGTATGGACACGCATGTTACGAGCCAGAAACATTTCTCCGATTTATATATCCAAGTACCACGCTTCTTCGAACCCCTGTGAAAGATTAATGAAAGAAATTGGTAAGCTGTGCCGAATATACTGCCACAAAAGACATATTGATTGGGATACATACATACTCTCATTCCAAGATGTAATTAATTCCATACCAAATGAATCCACTATGCTATGTCCGTTTGTTATACTGAAAAACGTTGAACCGCCAAACAAAATTAAAGAATTAATAGAATTCCCCAAAAGTCGTCGCCTACGACACCACGAAATAATTGACATTGCGCTGAACAACATCAAACGTGCCGCAGAGCGCCGGAGAAGACAGCAAAAACAGGTTTGTACACGCCGCGACTTTCACGTTGGACAGAAGATATTAATACGTACACACTATTTATCCAGTAAATTAAAAGGTAAGTGCAGTAAATTTGAACTTCTATACGCAGGTCCATATCGGATTCGCAGCATCCCTCACCCCAATGTTGTACACGTCGAAACTTTGAGAACCAGAAAATCGAAAGGCAATCACCATATCTCAAACATTAAACCGTTTATTGAATGAAGACACTTTATGATTCAACATACTATGATGCCATTTACTAATGCAATTATTTCACCTGACTAATTACTAATGATTATCGTATTTTTTCTTGGCAAGTGCCCGGCAAGGTAAGGTTAGCAGGTCGCTTTTCTTGTCGTTACACATCAGACCGTGCATACTTTTCCAGATGAACTTACGTATTTTATGACTAATTATGCAATGTTAGCTAATGACATGTTAATTTCATTACATTTTTTTTTCATTAAAGTCTTTAATTCTCGCCTCTATTAACTACACTCTATACAAGCTGACCACAACGAACGTCACATTTTGTCTTTTTATGTACGATTGTATTCCAGTTTTGTTTGCATGCACTGTGAAATAGTTAAGATATAACACACCAGTCGACTTTGACATTTTTTTGCCCTATGACATCTCAAGATCGTGACTGTTTTACATTTTTTGCTGCTGCATTGTGATATTCTGTGTACATTTTTGCATCTGAACACTGTCAATGTCTTTGACATATTACGTTTTCTGTCATGTTATGCTGTATGCTTAATTGTGTCACCATTAACCAGTCATTATTTAGTGGGTATATGATTTAAATGCAAGACATTAATCTTTGTTCATGAATTTCAGAAAGAAATGATGCGTGTAAGAGATAAATTCAACAGAAATGGGAATTTCACCTACGGAATAAACGAAAGAAGGTGCAATAACTTTATGAGGAAGAGTAAATGGATCAGGATTGGCAGGCATTAACAAGAATATACTATACTCATCACAGAATAGCAGTCTTAACTAATTTTTTCTTTCAGAATACAAGGTGATTGATGCAGGCTGTCAGACTGAACTACACATCTTAGTTTTAGTGATGAAATATGCTAGAGATAAGGAATAGTTGTATAATGAGTAATGAAGTGATTTTTTGCAGATGATAATGAATACTGATGAATAAGATGAAGAATATGCTATTATGAATAATGAAGTTTTTCTTTATAGGTGATGATAATAATGAAGTAATGATAATATGGATAATGAAGTGATGGATAATGAAGTTTTTTCTTTACAGATGAGGATAATGTTGAAGTTATGTATTTATGCTATGTAGTATTTAAGTATTTGTTGCAGTTTGTTTTGACAGCAGGTGTTACATTGCATAGTAGGATGACGGAAAGTTTTGGAAAGGACAGCTATGGAACACATTTTTTTTTTTACACATTTCACTACCTGTTAATTCGAAGTTCTCTACTTTTCAGCATAGTGTGCGTTTCTTCTTTCAGGTCAACAATCCATTTTGTATTTTGTTTTCAAGAGAAGCTTTTCATGATACTTACTAAACCTGTTACTTATTATACCTGTTCTAGTACTTGCATTTTAATTTTTACCCATTAGTGTTTATCATTTATGAATGTGATCACATATACTGCCTTGTTACATAATCTTGCTACAGCTGACTCATGACGAATGACCTCATAACGAATGACGTTACCTATCCTCATTTGCAGCAATAGGTCAAAAGCAAATAGTGTTATGCCTCAGCAATTAATTAACGATCCCAACGCAATGCATTGCTAACAAAAAAAAATGTATTACCAGTCCCAAATAGTGATACCAGTTTGAGAAAGTTCTGAGTAATGCTGATTAGCTCTGAATAGTATGTCACTTCAGTAATGACTTCTTAATGAGACAAAAAAAAAGAAGTATATATTTAAGATAATGCTTTGTCACTAGCTAATAACTGCCACTGTTTATTATAATGAGACTACTTATAATGCCCGTGATTATTAATGCTTTGATTGTAATTAGCTGATTTTTAATAATGACTTCATAATGATCTGAATAATACTGAATGATGAAATATGTTTTATTCCATTCAATACTTGCTGGCCACTGAGTGCCAATAATTAATGTCACTTGAAGAATTGTTATTAATTATGCCATTGATTAGCTCTTGTTTTCAATGTTGATACTTTGTAACTAGAAAAGAATGTGACTGTTTAATAATGCTTTGTAATTAGGAGAAGGCTAATGATTCTTACTATATTAGAATGACAAATGATTAATTAACTGTAATCAGGAAAAGGCTAATGATTATTACTATTGAAATGACAAATGATTAATTAACTGACACATAATTAATTAACTATGCTATATTTTGTAACCGGAAAAGAATATGATTCTTACTATATTGAAATGACGAATGATGCTATGCTTTGTAATTAGAAGGCTAATGAATCTTAATTACTGTTTAATAATGCTTTGTAATTAGGAGAAGACTAATGATTCTTACTATTGGAATGACAAATGATTAATTAACGACAAATGATTAATTAACTATAATTAGGAGAAGGTTAATGATTCTTAATTATACTTTGCAACTGGAAAGGAATGTGACTGTTTAATAATGCTTTATAATTAGGGAAAGGCTAATGATTAATACTATTGGAATGACAAATGATTAATTAACCATGCTATACTTTGTAACTAGGAAAAGAAGACTACTGATTCTATGTAAAACAATTAATGAACATTTTTCTGTAATACTACATACTTGGTACAGAAATTTTCAATAACTGTGCTATGAATGCCACAAACTGCTAATTAAGTCTGTAATTGTCAATATTATGTGACTTGATGTTCTTCACCTCATGAGCTAACTACCCTGAATTACTGCAATGTCCATTTGTCCTGTCTATCCTAGTGATCATGGAGCACTATCTTTGGTTTTGCACTAATTCTACGTTGGTGTGCCTTGTAAGAGAGTGGTGTTGACATGACATGCTGTCCACCACCGTGAGCGATGAAGACGTTATTATGGTCCCACTGTTTGGTGTACCTAATGTACTGCCAAAATGAAAACATGGAACATTACTACGACAGTTCAGTGTCTTGGCTACGCTGATAAATTCTGATGGGAAAAGAACTTCAAGTTGTGTCACTTGGTGTTGTACTTCTGTGGAAAGATATGGACTTTCAGAGCAGCTGTGTGCAATCTAAAGTGCTACAACCACGATGCAATCCTTCCCTTTCCTATCCTAATTCTTGTCACATAAGGAAAATAATTTTTTGGTTAACAGCATTTATGTTCGTGGGTTATACATTTTTTTCGATTCGATGAACTCCAGTGCGAGTACACTTATGTCACTGGTCGACATGATTTTTTTTTTGCCATTATGTTTATTTGTTGTGAAAATGCTAAAGACATTTCTTCAGTGCGTGTGCACTTTGGACATGATTTTTTTGCCATTATGTTTATTTGTTGTGAAAATGCTAAAGACATTTCTTCAGTGCGTGTGCACTTTGGACATGATTTTTTTTTGCCATTATGTTTATTCATTGCGAAAATGCTAAAGACATTTTTTTTTCGATTTGTTCTGAAGTACAGTATATGTACACTCTTGTCTTTTATATTGTATATACATTTTTATTTTTAATGATATGTTCTGAACTACAGTGCATGTGCACTTATGTTAGGTGTTAATATGTTTTCTACTGAACTCCAGTGCCTGTGCACTTTTCTCATTTTTCAATATGATTTGTACTATACTATATATTCAATACTTCAATGCGTATGCACTTATGTCATTTGTTACTAATTGTATATACATTTCATCATTTACTAATATGTTCTCAACTGCAGTGCATGTGCACTCATGTCACTTGTCAACATAATATTTTTTGCCAGTCTGTTTATTTGTTCTGAATATGCTAAAGAATTTTTTCAGTGCCTGTGCACTTTGTTATCTGTCAAATAATTTGTATATACAGTTTTCTGATTTGCTACTATGTTTTGTACTCACATTTTTGTCTTTGTCTGATATATTTTGTACTTAGTGCGTGTGCACAACATTTACTTTATGCACTACATCTAAATATTCTGTAAATTGTAGAAGTTTATTAATTAGAAAAAAATTTGCCGCGATTGGCAAGTCCAAATGACTCACCATCGCTGCCAAATTTTTGCCCCCCCAGTGGAGGGTTATGAAACACGTATGTAACGCAGCAGCGATGGCGAGGCATTGTAGCATCTGTGACCAGAGAGTTTGCGCTTGACCGCGCGAGTGTTGCGAGCGGTTCTCTGTCTGTCAGTCAGTCGTTGCGAGTCTGTAGCTCTGTCTAGTTGAGAGCAGTACTCTGTCAGTAGTCGTCGCGTGCTGTACGCTAGTAGTCGTCATGCAGAGCGGTCGGTCAGTGGTAGCAGTCCAGTGGGATTGTGTGATGTGGACTGTCGGCAACACTGGTCAAGATGCTGAATGAGGTATACTGTTAATTAAGATAATCATCGGATAATGTAAAGTTTAATTATTGTAACTAATTTTCAACAAGTGCCCCCAATAATAACTTTGATTTCAAAAGCAATTTTACATAAAATTTTCATTTAATTGAAGTAACTATTTCGTTCCACTTCCATTAAACAAAAGTTTCAGTTTTCAATTAGATTACAAAAGAAAAAAAAAGGAATATTATTATTTGCAATGCAGTTCCTCCAAGCGGTGCGCAACAACAAGAGCAGAAATTTGACTAGGTGTTGCAATGAGGTAAGAATTTAATTTTGATTTTTGCACAGGGCGAAAGACCGATATTTCGGTTTAATTGAATTTTCTTATTACTGAATGGACTTTAATTTTTGTGAGGAATATATATTTGAGTCAGATTGCTAATTTTTGTTTAATTGTCATTGTCAGTAGATTTCATTGTGGGCAGGTTACGCTTAGCGCAATGTCCATTAGCATTCATAATTAAATACTGTCATATTTCTTTCTTTCAAATTTTTGTGGGGAGGTTACACTCGGCTCCCATTTGTATTAAGTATTGTCATTTATTCCTTTTAAATTACGGTGGGGAGGTTACAACTTTTAGGTGCGGTCGTGCCTTGTCATATATGAAAGTGAAGTCAGAGCCGAAATCACCCCTGAAAAGACGCGCTCGGGAAGGAGAACGGTGTCACAATGACGTTGACTACTGAGTGCAACACGTTTAAAGAGTTTGAGCTCGTTACACCCACACAATACTATGCCTCACCACACCATAACACAGCGACCAGCAAAACGAAGATGTTCGGCAGTGGACGTGGATGCATTACGTGTTCCCCCTCTCGCCATATAATGGTAGTCGCGCACTGCTGGACGTGATCGTCTTGTTGGTCCAAAGGTTGTGGTCTAAAGGGCATAAGGCTGCATGGGCGTCATTTTTCTTTTTTTAGTCATCAGTCTTCTGACTGGTCTGTTGCAGCCCGTCACTAATTCCTGTCCTGTGCCAACATCTTCTTCTCAGAGTAGCACTTGCAACCTACGTGCTCAATTATTTGCCGGATGTTTTCCAATCTCAGTCTTTCTTAACAGTTTTTCCCTCTAAGAGTTCCCCCTATAACCATGGAACACATATCTCGTGGTCTTAACAATCGTTCTATCCCCCTGACCCTTCCCCTTGTCAGTGATTTCCACATATTACTTTCCTCTCCGATTCTGTGCAGACCAGAATCATTCCTCACGTTATCAGTCCACCTAATTTTCATCATTCGACTATAGTACCACACCTTCAATGCTTCTATTGTCTTCTGTTCCGCTTTTCCCACAGTGTCTGTTTCACTTTCACACAATGCTGTGGTTCAAATGTACATTCTCAGAAATTTCTTGCTCAAACTAAGGCGTGTGTTTCAAACGAGTGGATTTCTCCTGGCCAGGAATGCCGTTTTTGCCAGTGCTAGTCTGCTTTTGATGTCCTCCTTGCTCGGTCCGTTGTTGATTATTTTGCTGCCTCCGTAGTAGCATTCCCTAACTTGATCTACTTCGTCACCATGAAACCTAATTATAAGTGAACCGCTGTTCTAATTTATGCTGCTCCTCATTATTTTCATCATACTTTGATTTAGTCTCAATCGATACCCCGTATTTATTAGACTGCTCTTTCCATTCAGCAGATCGTATAGTTCCTCTTCACTTTCACTCAGGATAGCAATGTTATCAGCGAATCATATCACTGATATCCTTTCACCTTGAACTTTAATTCCACTCCTGAAGCTTTCTTTTATTTCCATCATTACTTCTTCGATGTACAAATTGAACAGTAGAGGCGAAGGTCTACATCCAGGTCTTACACCCTTTTTGATCTGAGAACTTTGTTGATCGTCCACTCTCAGTATTCCCTCTTGGCTCTTGTACATATTGTGTATTACCCCTGTCTTCCTTCAACGTACAACTATCTTAGTCAGAATTTCGAACATATTGCACTATTTTACATTTTCGAACGCTTTTTCCAGATCGACAGATCCTACGATCGTGTCCTGATTTTTCTTTAGTCTCGCTTCCGCTATCAACCGCAGCGGCTCTGGACAGGGAGGCCACGTCCGATCAAACTGCCTCCAGCGCTGCTTTGCCCAGGCGCCACTTGCGGAACCAGTGTACACAACGGTGCCGACCGCGTTGTCGCTTACGTGGAAGCGGTGCGGCCGGCCCATGGCACAGCCTCACGCGACTGCGAGCTCAGCCACCGATGACGCCTTGCCGGCGACGCCGCGCTACGAGATGCCCTTGAAGGACACAACGCCCTCCACCACCACCACTGTCGTCGTACCATGGGGTTCGGTTCCAGACGCCGGCCTCATGGCCGAAGGTGCTGACCCCAGCCCTTCGATGGGGGACACACAGGCGCGGAAACAACGGTCGCCAAAGCGGCATAAGAAACGCGGTCTCTCGACGGAAGATGACCAACGGAGCAGAGACAGGGAGCAAGCTGCCGACACCCTCTCTTACTCTCCATTACCAGTATACTGTACCAGTGCCATCCCAAGGCAGACATCTGACGCCACGGGGAGGAACTGACCTCGCTCACCCAAGACGTTGCCATGACCAGCGCCCCTGGACAATGACCGGGCGACGAAGTCCACTGTCCGCGACCATGCGCTGTCACTGACCACTTCCCTGCTCGGTGACTGAGCTGCTGAAATGGAGGCAGAAGACCTATCAGACGCCCTTCACACTCCTCCGCCACAAGGGACTGGCGCCCCACTTAGTGTGTCTCTAACACCCGCAGAAGGGTCAACATGCCTGTCACAAGGATGGTAGCTAAGTGGTCCCGTTACCACCGAGGGACCGCCTTTTGCATCTACATACTTCGAATTAAGATGTTCCACCCTACTGTGTGGGTACAATAAAGTCAACAGCAATACTCTGTCATCAAAACGCGCGCTTTCCATGACATACTCTGGTCGGTGGACCCAGATACAACCCTTCTTCACACGGATGTGCAACTGAACATCTCTGGGTAGACAACCTACCGCATCCCATCTATGGACGGTGCCGGTGGAACAGCCATCCTGTTACGTGACGGCATCGAGGCATCAGACATGACGTATAGAGACCTTGCCATTACTGTGGGAGCAGTCCGTACTGACAATGTATACGCGCCCTCCAGAATATCTGGCCGCTGTGAAAGGCTCACCCTTTATTCCGACGAAATTGCTCCACTCCTGAATGGGAATACGGAAAACTAGATCATACACGGTCACTTTAATAGCGTTCTGAATCCAGTGGCCATACGCCATGCTACTCTATCTGCCTGGCACTATGGGATTTGTTGCTTCAAGAGACGTGGCGTCTCCTCCACTGGCACCGATGTGACTATTCATACTTCACCGAGCACTCTGATAGCCCCCTTGACCAGATATAAGTCTCCCGAGCCGCGACAACACATGCAGAACTAAGGCCGACAGCCTCCACCGACCATTTGACATACATTCATTCGGTCACACTCCCCCGACAACTCACATACCAAAGACACGGTTCATGGACGCTGAACGTTTCCTACTTATAGAGGACTCATGTTGGCGAGTGATCGCTGCTACGTGGGAACGTGTCATCCGGAGTCTGATGTACATACTTCCACCTTACATTGGTGGCTCGGCCGTGCCAAGTCGGATCTCCTTTTGCCTGGTGTAGTGCAACAACTCGAGGTGGCATGGAATCAAGTCCCCTGCAGAAATATTTAGCCATGCTGCCTATACAGCTGTTCGTAATTGCGGGAGTGTCGGTTTCACAAACTTACCTCGCCCGCGCGATCGACTGCCATTGGACATGGGCGTAACAGAGGGTGCAAGCGTCGCCAACGTCGGACTTTTATAACACAGAGCTGAAGGAACTAATGACACAGCCGCCATCATGAGACGGGTAGACAGCGGTTAATCGTCTCAAAGCTCGCCTACTCTGTCTCACCGCAGAACAGCTTGAAAGAGCACGAGTCCGGCGAGAGCGCAGGATACCATCCCAACCGAAATGGCATCTGTATATCACGTCATCAAAGAGAGACGCCGCCGCAAGCGACACCTTGTAACATCAGCAGAGACGGCACCAGGTAGACGCGTCGACACGCAGTTTACCATTGCTGCAGCTTTCTTCCAGCATTATTGGACATTTGTGCCGAGGTCCCACGGATCGTCGACCAGCATGAAGACATCGTGCGTGATTTGCTCGTCCCCAAAGTAATGGCCCTGGACGACGCCCTGCTGATTCCCATAAATGTTGAAAACTTAACAGCGGCCTTGGCACGAGGCGCCCTGAATGAACCACCCAGACCAGATGGCTTCTCGAACGAATTCTACCGCGCCTTCTATCCCCTGATGGGCGCTCAGTGGATTCAGATTATTCAAGACCTCCTCCGCAACGGTCTGTGCGTAGGTTTGTGTCTAGTTGTGTTAACAAATCAGGCGCGTCTACACTGGAGCGCGCATGTCTGCACACCGCAGATGAAATATCGTACGAAATAGTGAACTATGTATGGTTGTGAGCTTAAAACATCACCGCGTAAGCAGTACGCATCAAATTCAAAATTAACAGAATTAAAAGTATTTAGCTAATTGTACTCGTTTTCCTACCAGTGTTAACGCAGTGGTTAGCACACTGGATTTGCATTCGGGAGGACGATGGTTCAATACCGCGTCCGGCCATCCTGATTTAGGTTTTCCGTGATTTCCCTAAATCGCTCCAGGCAAATGCCGTGATAGTTCCTTTGAAAGGGCACGGCCGACTTCCTTCCCTAAACCGATGAGACCGATGACCTCGCTGTCTGGTCTCCCTCCCCCCCCCCCCCCAAACAACCCAACCCTACCAGTGTGAATAATTCATCACGCATGGAACGTAACATATATACAATGAGGCGCCAAAAGTTATGCGATAGCTATATGCAGATATATAGAAGGCAGTAGTATCGCGTACACAAGGTATAAAAGGGCTGTGCATTGGCGGAGCTGCCATTTATACTTAGTTGATTCACGTGGAAAGCTTTGCAACGTAATTACAGCCGTACGACGGGAATTAACAGAATTTGAACGTGGAATGGTAGTTGGAGCTACACGAATGGAACATTCCATTTCGGGAATCGTTAGAGAATTCAATATTCCGATATCCAGAGTATCAAGACTGTGCCGAAAATACCACATTTCAGCCGTTACCTCTCGTCATGGACAACACAGTGGACGACGGTCTTCACGTAACGACCGAAAGCAGCGGCGTTTGCGTAGAAAAAATGGTTCAAATGGCTCTCAGCAGTATGCGACTTAACTTCTGAGGTCATCAGTCGCCTAGAACTTAGAACAGTCTGGATGATTGACTGATCTGGGCTTGTAACAATAACCAAAACGGCCTTGCTGTGCTGGTACTGCGAACGGCTGAAAGCAAGGGGAAACTACAGCCGTAATTTTTCCCGAGGGCATGCAGCTTTACTGTATGATTAAATGATGATGGCGTCCTCTTGGGTAAAATATTCCGGAGGTAAAATAGTCCCCCATTCGGATCTCCGGGCGGGGACTACTCAAGAGGATGTCGTTATCAGGAGAAAGAAAACTGGCGTTCTACGGATCGGAGCGTGGAATGTCAGATCCCTTAATCGGGCAGGTAGGTTAGAAAATTTAAAAAGGGAAATGGATAGGTTAAAGTTAGATATAGTGGGAATTAGTGAAGTTCGGTGGCAGGAGGAACAAGACTTCTGGTCAGGTGACTACAGGGTTATAAACACAAAATGAAATAAGGGTAAAGCAGGAGTAGGTTTAATAATGAATAGGAAAATAGGAATGCGGGTAAGCTACTACAAACAGCATAGTGAACGCATTATTGTGGCCAAGATAGATACGAAGCCCACACCTACAATAGTAGTACTAGCTCTGCAGATGACGAAGAAATTGAAGAAATGTATGATCAAATAAAAGAAATTATTCAGATAGTGAAGGGAGACGAAAATTTAATAGTCATGGGTGACTGGAATTCGAGTGTAGGAAAAGGGAGAGAAGGAAACGTAGTAGGTGAATATGGATTGGGGCTAAGAAATGAAAGAGGAACCCGCCTGGTAGAATTTTGCACAGAGCACTAACACTTGGTTAAAGAATCATGAAAGAAGGTTGTATACATGGAAGAACCCTGGAGATACTAAAAGGTATCAGATAGATTATATAATGGTAAGACAGAGATTTAGGAACCAGGTTTTAAACTGTAAGACATTTCCAGGGGCAGATGTGGACTCTGACCACAATCTATTGGTTATGACCTGTAGATTAAAACTGAAGAAACTGCAAAAAGATGGGAATTTAGGGAGATGGGACCTGGATAAACTGAAAGAACAAGAGGTTGTACAGAGTTTCAGGGAGAGCATAAGGGAACAATTGACAGGAATGGGGGAAATAAATACAGTAGAAGAAGAATGGGTAGCTTTGAGGGATGAAGTAGTGAAGGCAGCAGAGGATCAAGTAGGTAAAAAGACGAGGGCTAGTAGAAATCCCTGGGTGACAGAAGAAATATTGAATTTAATTGATGAAAGGAAAAAATATAAAAATGCAGTAAATGAAGCAGGCAAAAAGGAATACAAACGTCTCAAAAATGAGATCGACAGGAAGTGCAAAATGGCTAAGCAGGGATGGCTAGAGGACAAATGTAAGGATGTGGAGGCTTATCTCACTAGGGGTAAGATAGATACTGCCTACAGGAAAATTAAAGAGACCTTTGGAGATAAGAGAACCACTTGTATGAATATCAAGAGCTCAGATGGAAACCCAGTTCTAAGCAAAGAAGGGAAAGCAGAAAGGTGGAAGGAGTATATAGAGGGTCTATACAAGGGCGATGTACTTGAGGACAATATTATGGAAATGGAAGAGGATGTAGATGAAGATGAAATGGGAGATATGATACTGCGTGAAGAGTTTGACAGAGTACTGAAAGACCTGAGTCGAAACAAGGCCCCGGGAGTAGATAACATTCCATTAGAGCTACTGACAGCCTTGGGAGAGCCAGTGCTAACAAAACTCTACCATCTGGTCGTCTCTGGTACGTGGTGCTCCCGCACGTCCTGGAAGCGCATGTGTGATTTCAGAAGTACATACTCATTACTGCGTGTATGTACGGATCTCACTTGCGAAGCCCCTGTTAAGGGAAATGGTCGTACTGTTAAAGTATAATATAAGAATAGATATACCAGAAGGGGGAAGTGTTATAAAATATCCAGTAAAATAATGAACTACCGACGCTACACTATGGAGTGCATATATGCCTAGGAATAACGATGTTGCAGGCAGAATAAAAACAGTAAAACAAAAAGGGATATGTGTCTAAGGTGCTTTATTCCTAAAATATTGAACAGCAGCTTAACTGTGGAAGACGAAAGGTCCATTGTAAAACAACAACATAAAGGACATGTTCTTACTGACACAGAGTTTTAAGGAAAATATACAACTGGCGGAGGCCAGCAACGAGCTCCTCGGACAGCATTAGAGGTGTTTAAGCCATCCAGGAAATGCCTACCTGCAAGATGAAGCTGATCATTTAAAATGCAGCCATCGTTTTTCTCTAAGTGTTTTAAAATTTCGAGATCTTCCCATACATCTAATCTACGTCGTCATACTTGTTTGTTTAAGTTAACGATATCCTCTGAATCCCTCAGAGACATATAACTTTAGTGGCACTCTGTTTTACCCCCCCCCCCCCCCCCCCTCTCTCCCAGCTGTTTAGGTGATATGTTTATTCTTGTAATGACTGTATACTTGTGAAATCACACACGCTGCTCATTCAAACTACGAGCATATAGGATCTGCAGGAGCGCGCCATAAGGCTGGTTCCTTTTTGATTTACAAGATGGTCAATGAGATACGGACATCCAACGCCTTTACGACCGTTAGCTCTTTCACGCAGCATTCACTCACTTTCGAAAAACACCTAATAAATGTGATGGCCCTTTCCTTTTTGTGGTGTTCCTGTAGAGCCACAAATCCCTAACGATCTTCCTTCGTCAATGTTACACAAAACAGCAGATTTATCCGCTATCTGCACAGGAATTCTATCGAATCGTTTCCTTGTACCAGTGGCGTTTATTCTTTATTATATATTCATAGTAAAGCGTTACACTCCCTTCAGAGTAACGATGCGACATTTTATTTCAGAAATATTACTACTCGAATGACGTCGCTTTCGGTTCAGGCCAAAGATTCAGACGATAAGGACGTCAGAAAGTTGTCGATGAAAGACTGCTGTTTTAGTGGTGAAAAGCTGCTTAGCGCTTACAAATCATAAAACGTCCAAACAGCTAAAAGCGATGTTCTCAGAAATGCTGGGATAAAGTCGCTCTCAAAAAAAAAATTATAGCACGGGCACATGCCAACCGTATTGCCGATTACTATAATGTTAGTTAGAACCAGGAAAACAATACCGTACACGGACTGTTTCCTTGGAAATGCAGCTCAACAAAGCCTAGAGGCTATATAAAGAGACGCGCTGCCGCTGAAACTCAGACGACTTCAGCAGCAGGAGCGAGCAACACGGGGCGACGGCAACACTGGAAATGAAGTGAGCGTTTGCAGTCATTGGCCGGGAGGTTCCTTGAGGAGCAGGTCCGTCTTGTTACATTTGACACCGCATTGGGCGACCTGCACGCCAGATGGGCATCAAATGATGTGAAGACAGCCGGGAATCGAACCGCGGACCGTAGGACGGAAATCCGTCACGCTCACCACTCAGGTATCGGGGCGGACGTCGGCAGCACTGCACGGCGAGAACTTCTCACGTAAGTATAGGTAAGTACGTTCTCAGGTAAGTATAGGTAAGTACGTCTGTCCACAGGTGCGTCGGTGAATACGTGTTTGCGACTCTTCGCCTCTGTGGCTCTTCTCATCTCCGACTCTGCACATCTGCGACTCTACACGCCTGCAGGACTACGCGCCGGCTTTGGCTACGCATTTCACTCTCACGCGTCTGGGTCTGCACGTGACTCCTACATGTTTGTTGCTACATGTCTGTGAGTTTGTGTGTCTAGGATTACACATCTGCGAAAACAACGTACTGTTTACATTTACCAGTCAACTCTGCTGGAACTCTACACTGCGCGATCCCGAATCTACGCTTCGCTCCCATGAGTCTCCACTTCGCATCCATGAGTCTACACTTCGCATCCACGAGTCTACACTTCGCATCCACTAGTCTACGCCACACGTGCATGAATCTACTGTTCTACGGTTCCCATCCACGAGTCTACGCTGCACGTCCACGAGACTAAGCCACGCATCTGCAGCTCTACACATCCGCTAATCGTCGGCCACATCACGCACCACCGGCTCTACCCACTCCACCCACACTACGCGTCTGCCGCGCACCGCTGATCCTGAGGACAACGCCTCTGCATGGTTGGTCATCGTAGTCCCTCAGTTCCGACCAGGGTTTTCTGGAGGTTTCCCTTGGTTGTAAGGCGAATGCCGGAACTGTTTACCCCCTCCCATCGATAAAGAGATGATTCGTGTAAAGAATAAATTGAGAAATAAATGCTGTAAGTTTATACCCCTTGTGTTAATTATTGTTGACAGCGTATGTTGAGTAATAAATGACATTATCTATTTACGTTGCCTAAGGCAGGAAGTTTCATCTGATCGCTGAAGTATGCAAAGAAACTGATCAGTAGACATCTGTGGCTAATGTACGAACTACTAGCAAAAAAGTTTCGAAAATCGCTTAACAAAAAAGATTAAGCTCTAGCGAAAACACTCAATGAATCACTTAGCAAAAAAGACGAAGCTCTCGCAAAAAAGACTGAATAATCACCTAGAAAAAAAAGACTGAAAAATCACTTAGCAAAAAAGACCCAAAAATCAGTTATTTTTCCTAAGTATCCTAAAAGGAGGCACAATTACACTTTCAGCTTGTAACTATTCTTATGTTTTTGTCTGAAATGAATTAATCATGCCCAGATTTCTCCAGTTCGCCTTTTTTAGTGGTCGAGTTGACTCAGTACTATACATTGATCATGCTCTCATCCATATGGCTAATGCAACATATTCTCAACAAGGAACTCTCTATTGACTCGAATTTTACTGTGGAGATATTGAAAGACCGAGATGATAAATGCAGCCATCTACCTGAAGGTTTTGGATAGTCAGATCAATTTTCCTAACAGTAACAGGTTGCAGAAAAGACGAGCGTTCCTTTCGCACTGGTAGGGCAACTAATTATCATCAAAATTCAAGGCCATGTAAGGCACAGTGATTGTCAGAGTGTTAGTTGTGTAAATAATATATTAGGTCATAAGCTTAATACCAGTAGAAGATCTCAGTAAAGTGCCATCTTGTGAGTTTTGAAGCACTTCTATCAGAAAGTCACATGCGTTAAATGTTATGTTCACATTCTGTTTTATTAAACTAACAATTATGGTATAGTCATTGTTTGCAAGACCAAAGATAAAGATTAACAATATTCAGGGTCAAAATTTTGATCTGGGTCATGTGTTTTACAGTCAAATAGCATATATTAATTTCATTGAAAAAGGATTACTCTCTCGCAGCCAAATTGTTAAATGTACTGTCTATTTTCGATTTCGCATCGTGTAGCGTGCGTTGCACACATTTCCGTTCAAAATTAAATTTCCACGTAGTTTTGACCCCCGCGCCGACACTAACAGATATCGATATCTAAGTAAGTTTAATACAATTCTTCAGATACCAACAAGACATTACGAACACGAGTGTAGAAGTTGAACATCATCCTTTCACCCGTCTCTTGAAATTCACCCAACAGGTTTTGGCGATAGCAGCATTCTTTCTCTTCCAAAGACTCCCATTCAGTTCCCAGAGAAATTCTACTGCGTTTCCACCTGGGCTGCACTAACGTGGTGCACTCCCCGTTTGTTTTTCGATGTCTACTGCCTCGCCTACTCGATAGGGACTCGAGACACAGTGCCAGTACTTTGATAAGGACTCGAGACACAGTGGCCGTACTCCATAACTGGCTGCTCTAACTTTTTTTCCATGTGCACTCAGTTGACGATTCCTTCCAATAAACGAAAGTTTTCCAGTCGTCTATCCAACCACTGATTTCCCATATTCGTAGTAGTGGCGGACACCGAAAGTTCAAACAACAATCATTAACCGGGTACTACTGCGTTCTTTCCGCCTCTTACGAACAGCACCTTCTAAAAATTTCAAACACGAAACTGCGGCAGTCATGCAAATGAATTAACAAACGAAGCTGTAATACATTGCCTTACGATCATCCACTGACAATACATTCTTATATACTGCACAACTGTCAGCGAACAACGAGAAAGCAATTCGAGTGCTATATGATAAGTCGGTTTTGTATATTCAGAACATTAGCGGTTCTATGTCTTTAAATTAGGTGCAGCCCTGGGATATCATTTTCATTTCTGATGAACGTTCGCCTTTCGATAAACCGCTCTGCATCCTAACAGTGAATTATTCTTCAGTCCAATAAATTCACGCGACAGTGACTGTGGAAGGAGCCTAACTTCATGAAAAGTTGTTTCTTACAGAAGATAATGAGCATTGCTGACGTCGTCGTCATGGTGACGGATCATTATACGTATATCGAGGATACTGTCAGTATTACTGACACACTCGTCAGTATATTATAGTTCACCATGCAGTGGACACTGGCAAATAAACCGAGCTATGTGGCTCATTGGTTGACACATTGGGATCGCATTCGGGAAGTCGGTAGTACAAGTCCCTAGCCGTTCATTAAGATTTGTTTTCCCGTGGTTTCCGTAAATAGATGAGGCAAATGCTGGGCTGATTCCTATCAGAAGGATGCGGCTGATTTCCTTCTTCAAGCCGAGCCTGTTCTCCTACCTAATGACCTCGTCGTTTGCGCAATGTTAAACTCTGATCGTCCATCTTATTCCTCACTGCCAAAATTACTAACGTAACCGTGAATGGATTGCGAAAGAACAGAATCTGAGATGTAGTTCAAGATGGTTTCCCATTAATGTGTAGCAAATGTGGGTGCAGGTGCTTTGTAAGGTCTGGGAGGCAGAGAGCGGACTGCCTCCGGATGGTGCAGGTGACACCAGGGTTAACACCTTGGCGGAAGCCACCTACCAGAGAGAGGCCATCCATTCTCACTGCGAAATCCTCAGCTTGCTGCCTCTGCTTCATACGGGGTGATCACCATAAAACGTCTGGAAAATAGTTCACTCACCTTGAAATTGACTACCCAGCCTGCATCACATGCACCGGGAGCAGACGATGCAAACTCTACTGCCTTAAGATGCATGAAGCATTTTCAGGGCCACTTGGTTATACTCTCTAGTCAGTGCCTGATGAGGTACCTTTCATTGTTCTTGTGTTCAGGACACCGTAATACGACTCACAAGCTGTCCAGGCAATATATCTGTCACCACTTAAAACAGAACGGTTTGGAGAGATGTAAACGGTGCCTAACAGGTACCATGCACTGAGATGAACTTGTGGCATTAGGTTGTATGGGAACAGCGCAGTCACGTGAGTGGACGTTGAGACATGACAAAGTGGCAGGATGCAATTGTCGTGTTTCAACGTGACCGTGATCACAACTTGAATGTAGAAGCTCGATTTGTTAGGATAACAGCGTGGATGTCCAACGTGTCTAAGAACTGGTGTATTACTCGTCTCCATGCAATGCAACGTAAATCCAGTGGTAGCAGAAAGATCCTAACGAACACGGACTGACAATGAATGTAATCAGTTTCATCTCCAACAGATATTGCTGTTTTAAGTGAATTTAGGTCCATGTAAATCAGTTTCCGTGTGAGCATTTGGAAGGAAACTACCTGCATTGAAAATTCCAAGTCGGTTACCTCGAAAAACCCGATAGTTCAAAGTGAGACATAGGGCTTGCACGCCTTCACTGCTCCATACGTCGGAATGAATGTACAGAATTTGACTGTGAGGCATCCAGTGTCGACCAAAAGTTGCCTCTTTTCTAATAGTATAAGGCACCAACGGCTCTCATAACCCAATGAGTCGTTTAAGTGCCAGTGTGTGTTGCTTATAATTCAGGCTGGGAGTCACCTGCAATGGTTTGGCGATATTTTTCGTACCATGACTGGAGTCGACTCATTGAAGTTACAGCGGACACGAACCATGTGTTTACGTTAACGATCTAGCCGTCCCAGAGCTCACCTTTCTTTTATATGTTCGTGACTTGCACGCTTGGGACACTTCCATCTTTCGGCGCAGGTCTCGTACTTAGGAGGTCTCTGGTTCACGTCCCCGTCCAGCCACCTAGATTTAGAGGTTTTTCGTGATTTTGCTGAATGATTTAATGGAGTGCTAGGATGGTTCCTTTGATGACAACAATGGCGGACCCAGGGCTACGAGCATACGCTCCTTCCACGACGAACAGCGATGGGCACTGACGCATTTCGACTGATCTGCTAAATCGCCTGTTCTTAATCACGTACAATAATTCTGGAGTTGTGACAGCAAGTGACACAGACCAGTCAAAATCCCTGCAGTCTGGTAGCTATTCCTGATCTGCTCATCAGTGACTGACTTCCGCCGCACATTGTACCCATAGATCTAGATCTGCATCTACGTGATTACTCTGCTATGCACAATAAAGTGCCTGGCAGAAGGTTCAATGAACCACCTTCAAGCTGTCTCTCTACCGCTCCACTCTCTAACGGCACGAGGGAAAAACGAGCACTTAAATTTTTCTGTGTCAGACCTGATTTCTCTTCTTTTATCATGATGATCGCTTTTCCCTATGTAGGTGGGTGCCAACAGAATGTTTTCGCAACCAGAGGAGAAAACTGATGATTGAAATTTCATGAGAAGATCCTGTCGCAACGAAAAACGCCTTTGTTTTACTGATTACCACTCCAATTCAAGTATCATGTCTGTGGCACTCTTTCCCCTATCTCGCGATAATACAAAACGAGCTGCCCTTCTTTGAAATTTTTCGATGTCACCCATCAGTCCCATCTGATGCGGATTCCGCAACGCACAGCAATAGTCCAGAATAGGGCTGACAAGTGTGGTGTATGCAGTCTCTTTGGTAGATTTGTTGCACATTCTAACCTTTCTGCCAATGAATAGTAGTCTTTGGTTTGCTCTACCCACAACACTATCTATGTGATCGTTCCAGCTTGGGTAATTTGTAATTGTCATCCCTAAGTATTTAGTTGAATTTGCAGCTTTCTGGTTTGCGTGACTTATCGGGTAATCGAATTTTGCGGATTTCTTTTAGTACTCATGTGAATAACTCCAAACGATTCCTTATTCGGGGTCAATTGCCACTTTTTGCACTACACAGATATCGCATTTAAATCATTTTGCAATTCGTTTTGGTCATCTGACTGCTTTACAAAATCAAAGAGGGCTACTCACATTGTCTCCTATGTCGTCAATATACAGGTGGATCAGGTACAATAGAGGGCCTACAACACTTCCTTAGGGAGCGCCAGATATTACTTCTGTTTTACTCGATGACTTTCCGTCTATTACTACGAACTGTGACCTTTCTGACAGGAAATCACGAATCCAGTCGCACAACTGAGACGATATTCCATACGCACGCATTATGGTTAGAAGACGCTTGTGAGGAATGGTGTCGAAAGTCTTCTGGAAATCCAGAAATATGGAATCACTTTGGCATCCCCTGTCGATAGCACTCATTACTTCATGAGTGTAAAGTGCTAGTTGTGTTTCACAAGAAAGATGTTTTCTGAATTCGTGCCGATTATGTGTCAATAAATCGTTTTCTCCAAGGTAATTCATAATGTTCGAACATAGTATATGTTCCAAAACCCTACTGCAAATCGACGTTAGTGATATGGGCCTGTAATTCAGCGGATTTCCCCTATTTTCCTTTACGGGTATTGGTGCGAGTTGGGCTATTTTCCACTCTTTGGGTGCGGATCTTTCTATGAGCGAGTGGTTGAATATAATTGTTAAATATGGAGCTATTGTATCAGCATACTCTGAAAGGAACCTTACTGATATACAAACTGGACCGGAGGCCTTGTCCTTATTAAGTGATACCAGTGGACTCTCTTCTTCGCCGAATTGAGACCATTATCAAGGCTCTGGTCGGTGTTACGAGGTATCGAAGTGATGTGTATCACCGTTGACAACATGCTTATACTGTAGTAGTATACAACGACAGACGGATACAAAACTGATCCAGTTAACCTTCGAAATCCAGAATTTGGGACTGTTTGGTTTAGTTTAGTTGTGTCATATCCCGTAGATCATTTTCGCGATTATTTTATCGATGTGATGTCGAACAAGACAGATTATAGATGTATATATACACATGAATAGTGCTAATATTAATATTACTGAAACTTTTAGTTGTCCGCAGCTCGTGGTCGTGCGGAAGCGTTCTCGCTTCCCACGCCCGGGTTCCCGGGTTCGATTCCCGGCGGGGTCAGGGATTTTCTCTGCCTCGTGATGACTGGGTGTTGTGTGATGTCCTTAGGTTAGTTAGGTTTAAGTAGTTCTAAGTTCTAGAGGACTGATGACCATAGATGTTAAGTCCCATAGTGCTCAGAGCCATTTTTTGAAACTTTTAGGTCTACACATGCAACTACACTTAGAGGTGCATTTCTTTTTTTTATCAGTTCTGAAACAGAAACTAGTCCATGGAGTAGAAGGAGTTGTCCAAAAGAAATGATTTTAATCTAGATTTAAAACTTGATCTGCTACCTGCCAGAAACTTTATGTTGTTGGGCAAATGATCAAAGATTTTTTGTTGCTGAATAATGTACTCCTTTTTGAGCAACTGACAGCTTCAGTACCGGATAGGAAAGGTCATTTTTCCCGTTAGTGTTGTACTTATGAACATCACTGTTCTCCACGAACTGAGATGGATTATTTATTACCAATTTCATTAGCGAATGTATGTACTCTGTTGGTGCAGTTAAATACCTAACTCTTTGAATAGGTGCCTACATGACGTCCTTGGGTGAACACCACTAATTATTCTCACTGCTCTCTTTTGTACAATCAATACTTTACGTATAAGTCGTGAGTTACCCCAGAAAACTATTCTATAAGACATTATTGAGTGGAAATATGCAAAGTACATTAGGAGACTCATCTGTTTATTACCAAGACTAGCGATTATACGAAGAGCGAAAGAAGTTGAACTTCATTATTGAGAAGCTCAGTAATATGCTTCTTCTTCCAGTTCAAGTTATCATCCATGTGTTTGGAGAAGTTTACCGTGTTAACCGAGCACTGTTCATATGCTACATCAGTTGTCGGTATGACTCTATTCGGCGTACAGAACTGGATATGGTGAGTTTTTTCATAATTAAGAGATAGTCCATTTTCTGAGAACCACTGACTAATTCTTTGAAAGACATCCTTAACAATATATTCAGCTGCTTTTTCTGGAATGGGATAACACTCGTGTCATCTGCAAAAAGTACTAGTTGTGCTTGCTGAATGATAAGTGAGAGGTAAATAAAATGTCATGTGACTAGGGTTTCCCGTCAGGTAGACCGTTCGCTGGGTACAAGTCTTTCGATTAGACGCCACGTCGGCGACTTGCGCGTCAATGGCGATGAAACTATGATGATTAGGACAACACAACACGCAGTCCCTGATCGGAGAAAATCTCCGACACAGCCGGGAATGGAGCCCGGGCTCCTAAGATTGACATTCTGTCGCGCTGACCACTCAGCTACCGGGGGCGGACAGTGAGAGGTCATTCACATGAATAAGGAACAACAGAGGACCCAAAATTGAACCCTGCGGCAATCCCTTTGTGATAACTCCCCATTCACTAGAATTTACCACTCTCCCAACATTATTTGTGCTATTCAACACAACTTTTTGCCTTCTGTTCATTAACTATGGTTCAAACCAGCTGCGTGTATAGCCTTCAATTCCATAAAAACTGAGTTTTTCTAAGTGTGTGATATGATCCACACGATCGAACGGTTTGGAAGGATCATACCAATTCCCAACTGGCGATAATTTGTTATTTAGGACTTGCAGTATTTGATGAGTAAATGTGTAGATAGCATTCTAAGTCGAGTAACCCTTCCAGAATCCGAACTGTGACAAGCTGAGTAAATTATTTTCACTTAAATGTGAAATTACTCCTGAATAATAACTTTTTCGAATATTTTAGGAAATGAAGTCAGCAATGTGATTGGTCTATAATTATTTAAGTCACTCTTGTACCGTTTCTTATGAAGAGGTTTGACAATTGCGTATTTCAATCTGTCTGAAAAATTCCCTGTGTCAGCGAAGCATTACATATATCACTAAGGAGTCCACTTCTTAAATTAGAACGACACTTCAAAATTCTGTTAGTGACTCCATCAACACCATATGAGCTCTTGTTTTTCAGTATATTTATAATTCGTTTAATTTCAGTGAGAGATGTTGGTGCTATTTCTAATGGCCTAAAGTCTTGGGGAATGACATTATTAACATATTTGTTTGCTACTTAACTGAACCCTGTAACCCTTTTTTTGCAGCTACATTTAGAAAGTGATTGTTAAAAATACTTGTAACTTGCGAATTATCACTCACAACGTCATAAATTAGCTTTATTACTATGGTATGCTGTGCACTGTCAGGCTGCCCCATCTCCCGTTTGACAATATTCCATGTAGTTGTTATCGTATTATCCACATTATTAATTTCTGTCAGAACACATAAGCTTCTCAACTTCTGAATGACTTCCCTTATAATATTACAGTGATATTTGTAGTAAGCAAATAACATCGGATCCTGACTTATTCTGGCCTGTCCATATGTTTCATTCTTTATCTTACACGGTATCTTAATTCCCTTAGTAATCCATGGCTTACTTGACTTTGTAATGGCTTTTTTTGATAACGTTTCAAGTAAGCTACTTCCAAATATTGAGACGGTGGAATAAATTGAATTTGGCATTAGCATCATTTTCTGTGTATACTTCATCCCATTCTACCTCTCCTAGGCTGCTCTTAAAACTCTGTACCCTGTTCGCATCAATAAGCCTCCCTGCCTTGTATGAACCTGCCTGAAGCATGTAAGGTGCTATATGTGTTATTTCCATTAACTGTGCATCATGATCAGATAGCCCATTAACAAGTGGGTACATATTAATTGTTCTGCCTGAGCACTGTCTATGAAAATGTTATCGATAAGTGACCTACTATCCTGCTGTACACGAGTTGGAAAATTTACAACTGATACTAGATTCAAACAACGAAACAAAGATTCTAGCTCATTTTTCCTATTCGTATTTTTTAAGAAATCTACATTAAAATCACCACAAACCACTAACGGTTTCTTTTTGTCTGACAGGTTGCTCAATAATGCCTCTAGATTTTTCATGAATAGCTGAAAGTTACCTTGAGTGGATCCGTAGATTGTTACTATTACTATAGAAGTATATTGTAGTAGCAACCCATAAGCACATGCTTCAAGGATCTGATCTACACAAAAACTATTTGTTTCAATATTTTTGACTTTGTGTCCATTTTTTATATAAGTAGCAACTCTTCCTTTTTCCATGTTGACTCTACATGAATAAGATACTAATCTGTAATCCGTTAAATTTAACTTCTCCATCCCTGCGGTTACACGGTTTTCAGAGAGACACATAACACCTATACCTTGAGAGCTGCCTTCGCCACTTTCGAGAACATTTGCCAAAATACGGGTTTCATACGGCATTCTCCAACCAGTAAGGCGTTGTGCATCTCTCAGTTCGTCACACTGACCGACTGCCTGTGCGGTGACGTATCGCCACTACTTGAAGGTCTTGTTGCATCGCGTTCCTCCAGTCCATTAGCTGGTCAGTGTCTTCCATGTGCTATAGTAAAATTAAACGACTGCCGAAACATTCTCATCGACATCTCTTGATTCACATTACACATAGCAGTAATCTAGTAGAAGACGTCATTCGCTTTACTGCCTGTACAAAGAGCTTCTCTTGATCTGAATATTGATGGCTGTAATTCATATCCAGATGTCAGGCGTCTGGTGCAATTTTCCTTCCTTATCCTGTACTTCTCCTCCAGGTAATGAACAAGTGTGGTATCTAGTGTCGATACCACCCCACGGACGTCATAAAGTTAAGTAAATCTTCTGTTTACTATGTTAACTTGTTTGCTAATCATTTCCGCTCTCGTCCAACTTTCCTATGACGACAGTTGCCGACCACTCTGTAGCCCGCCTCACCTTCAACAGCAAGAGCATCCACAACTGCACCGAATAATAAATAAAAGAATACAAATGTAGAAACCGAAATTCTCAAGGCAGTCAATTCAACTAAGTACCTGGGTGTTAAAATTACGAACAACTTCAGTTGGAAAGACCACATAAATAATATTGTGGGGAAGGCGAGCCAAAGGTTGCGTTTCATTGGCAGGACACTTAGAAGATGCAACAAGTCCACTAAAGAGACGGCTTACACTACACGCGTTCGTCCTCTGTTAGAATATTGCTGCGCGGTGTGGGATCCTTACCAGGTGGGATTGACGGAGGACATCGAAAGGGTGCAAAAAAGGGCGACTCGTTTTGTATTATCACGTAATAGGGGAGAGAGTGTGGCAGATATGATACGCGAGTTGGGATGGAAGTCATTAAAGCATAGACATTTTTCGTCGCGGCGAGATCTATTTACGAAATTTCAATCACCAACTTTCTCTTCCGAATGCGAAAATATTTTGTTGAGCCTAACCTATATGGGTAGGAATGATCATCAAAATAAAATAAGATAAATCAGAGCTCGAACAGAAAGGTTTAGGTGTTCGTTTTTCCCGCGCGCTGTTCGGGAGTGGAATGGTAGAGAGATAGTATGATTGTGGTTCGATGAACCGTCTGCCATTCGCTTAAATGTGAATTGCAGAGTAATCATGTAGATGTAGATCCTGGAGGATCAATTTGGATTCCAGGGAAATGTAGGAACCCTCGAGGCAGTACTGACCCTCCGAATTTTCTTATAAGATTGGTTAAGGAAAGGCAAATCTTACATTTATGATGAAGAGAAAATGGCTACAGGAATACACAATTGCAGTGTTAGAAATGATGAGAAAGCAAGGTAAAACACGGGGTACGAAAGGCTACTTACAACTTGCACAGAAACCAGACGGCAGTTATAAGAGTCGAGGAGCACGAAAGGGATCAGCGGTTGAGAAAGGAGTGAGACAGGTTTGAATCCTATGCCCAATGTTAATCAATCTGTACACTGAACAAGGAGCAAATGAAACCAGAGATAAATCTGGAGAAGGAATTAAGTTCTCGAGGAAGAAATAAAGCTTTGAGGTTTATCAACGACTTTGTACAGGGTAGGGCAGATAAAAGTGGCCGGAAACGGAGTTCCGAGGTACAAAGATATACAACAGAGGGAAGGAACTACAGAACTGTCCTGACTAAGGCAGATGTTAAAAGTGATCACCACTCATTTCTGGACTCTTTCGGGCCCTGGAAAGCAAGTCGCTGAAGGCGAATCAAAGCTGGACAGCTGGAATTGCTGCAGTCACATCCGATATGTTGTGCTGCAATTGGTGAAGACTGAGGGCTGTTGCCATACATCTTAGACTTGAGGGCTCCCCACACAAAGTAATCGCACACTGACAGATGAGGTGATCTGGTAGGGCAGCTAGGGCTCCGTACAGAGTGACCTCTGCTAACAGGGCGAAGATTGTGTAAATGTGCCCCAAATTTCGGTCGGCTGTATGGGCAGCTGCTCCATTCTGCTGGGATGTGGTTTTACGCACACACAAACAAACAATCGTATCCACTCATCCGGACCGCTTTTATTTGCCCCACCCTGTAGTTCCGTCACAGACAGCAATGGTCTCGTAACAGCAGTTGAATGGGCTGGACACTATCTTGAAGCAGGATAAAAGATGAATGTCAACAATTGTTAAGCAAGGGTAACGCAATGCAGCCGAATTAAATCAAGCGACAGCGAGGGAAATCGATTAGGGACCGAGACACTAAAATTAATAGATGAGGTTTGCTATTTGGGCAGTAAAATAACTGATGAATATCGATTTGCTACTAAGTTTTTCTGAAGGTATTTGTCTGAAGATCTGAGGTGTAGTTTCGTATGAATGTCAAACGTGGACGATAAACAGTTCAGGCCAGAAGAGAATAGATACTTTTAAAATATGGTGCTACCGAAGAATGCTCGAGATAAGGTGGACAGATTATGTAACTAACGAGGACGTGTTGAATAGAACTGCAGAGAAAAGACAGTCGTGGCACAACTTGACTAAAAGAAGGGATCGGTTGATAAATGGCTCTGAGCACTATGGGACTTAACATCTGTGGTCATCAGTCACCTAGAACCTAGAACTACTTAAACCTAACTAATCTAAGGACATCACACACATCCATGCTCGAGGCAGGATTTGAACCTGCGACCGTAGCGGTCACGCGGTACCAGGGATCGGTTGATAGGGCACATTCTGAGACAACAAGGGATCACTAGTTTACTATTGGAGGGAAGTGGTGAGGTGGGTGGGGGGGGGGTGATTGTAGAGGGAGATCAAGAGATAAATAGAGTAAGCCGGTTCAAAAGCTGGCGGTAGTTGTTCGTAAATCGTAAATTAACAGACTTGCACAGAGTAGAGTAACAATGAGAGCTGCAACAAACGAGTCTTCACACTGAAGACCGCAACAACAAGACTAACCAAATCTGGTGTATAGTTCTTACGTAAATACACTGACGAACCGAAACACGACCACTAGCCATGGCAAGATTGAATGCCAGCATTTGGTAACGTTCTGGACACGTAACGCAGAAACGAATGTATACGAGCTGGGCAGGGACGAATGGGAAGCCATTATAGCGACGATACGGGCAACGAATGCAGTACTCCATTGACACAAACGAGTTTGACAATGAGCGAATTGTTATGGTACGTCTAGAATGGTCGGCTGTTCGCGCGCTGCTTACGAGAACACTTAGGAAAGTGGTTGAATTGCCATGAAATCACGCGTAATCGACAACACGTTGGACCTTAGTGGCTCATCACAGAATGAGGGAGTCCGGAGGACTGCCCGCCCTGTGAAGCAGGACAAGCGGCCACTGTGGCAGACCTGGTGACAGAGCACAGTGCTGTTGCAGGCACCAGTGTCTCGGAGCAGATCGCTCAGCGCACAGTGTTGAAAACTGCGTTCTTCTGCAGACTTCCAGTAACGTGGATCGACTGCATCTCTCTTTGGGCTCTGTATAGTGCAGTACCTCTCGCCGACATAAGCCGAAAATTCAGCGGAATTAACACATGACAGATTTTTATTTGGTCGCCACCAGAATTCGTCTGGAAAAATTTTTGTTCTAAGTTACTGACAGTTAAAAAAAAAGACAAAAATCTAAAACGTTTACATATATTCAGAGGATAGTTTATTACATTGGCCCATATGATCGATGAATCGTCACACAACCAGATGCAGAAAGTCAATGAACATAAATATTATTATTTTATTCATCCCAATAAAAAGAAAACTAAACCACAATACAATTTAAAGCTACAATATTATATTAATTACAGAGAATTTCACGGAGTCCAATGTTTACTACCCAAAAGGGCATGTCCTTTCGCTGCAAACAAGGCTTACTTATCATATTGTTAGCTCAGATTACAAGCAAACCAACAAGTGTTCAGAGAATGTTTTCCAACACATTGCAGGGATGGCACAGCGGCCACTGTTATACCCTGCAGAAACAGTCAGTCTGGTTGCAGGGATGTACTCATGAATTATTTACGAATGATACGTTTCGCCTGATTGAGGCGTCTTCAGACTGCCCCACATACATTACAAATCTGTAAAATGTAAACTCTCACGGTCGAAAATGTCACAATTAGGGTAACTCGGGGCAGAACGGGATAGCGGGGTACAATGGGATATTGCTCTTTACTAGACTGGACAGTGCTGCAACCTGTTGCGTGGGCATGTAACTATTTCTCCGAACGGAGTGGAAGTCCGGGAAGCCATTTTGATTTAGTTTGAAGTGCGAGGTCTAAGTTAATTGTCGTCCGTCACGTTACCGCTTAAAGGATTTATTACGAGGCTTCCTACACTGAATATTCGCAAGCCAGAAAATACTTCTGGTGCTCGAGCAATGGGATTCAACAAAGTGGCAGTTTCACAGTTTAATACTCTTCTCAATAATGTTATTCATAAGTACAAGCTGACTGCTGACAACATATGTAATTGCGATGAAAGTGGCTTCACAGTTAATCCTATAAGTCAGTCGAAAATAATATCACTTAAGGGAAAAAGGCAAGAAGGAGCGGTAACATCTTCAGAACGTGGAGAAACCGTTACAGCAGTCAATCTGCATGTTTGCATCTGGGTAATACATGCCGCCCACGCTTATCTTTCCAAGGAAGTAGAAGAAACAAGAATTTTAGCTTGGATTGCCTACAGGAGGCTGGTCTGAAGTTCACCCCTCGTGGTGGATCACTAGCGAATTATTTCTAGTATGGTTTAGAAAGTTTGTGGGATTTTCTACGGCCACGAAAGAATCACCCGTGCTTCTAATTTTTGATGAACATTCAACTCACACTAAAAACCAGGAGCTGCTTGAAATGGCTCGAGACAATGGTGTAGTCCTCCTTTGTTTACCGCCACACACTTCACATAAATTACAACCCCTGGACGTAACGTTTTTCAAGCCCCTGAGTTGAAGAGATAAAAAAATGGCTACGGAGTTGTCACTCTTTTCCAAATATAATCGCTATTTGGGGCCGCGTTTTTACGTGCTGCAACGATGTCGACGGCTATAAATGAGATTAAAAGATCTGGAATGTGGCCGTCTGACCAGAATGTGTTTTCAGACACAGACTACCTCCCATCAGCGTCAACAGACTTCGAAAACTGAGAAAGTCCGACTACAAACTCTACAGATGGACAATCTAACACATTGATTACAGGGTCTCCAGTCTCTACTGAACCTGCCACTAGTAGTCCTACGACTAATACTGACCAAGGCTCAATAATTGACCCCAGCCTGGATGTTAATGGATGCCAGACTCTCCCAACCAGCTATGTTCGCCGAACAACTCAGCTTTCCAGATATCGCCAGAGGCTGTCATTACAAACCCACTAATCTGTCAAAATACTCGGCGGAATACAAGACGAAAAGGAAAAAACCGTCGTATTAACAGATTCTCCTAATAAGAAGGAACTCCAGAATGCTGTCGCACGTAAAGTAGGCCTACAGAAAGGAGGAGGATGAACAAATATGAACAACGTCAGGACAGAGACGTCAGGTGCAATGCAACTTTAGGCAAAAATATCAAACTGTACACCCAAGAAAACCAAAACAGAGGACATCGAAGACCTTAAGAAAAATAAAAGGGAGAAGATGATGGAGAAGAGAGAATCAGAGAGAGAGGATGCTGAGTGTCTCTTCTGTGGGGACTTCTACTCCGTTTCCAATGAGGGCTGGGTCGCATGCCAGGGTTTTTCAAGTGGGCGCCCAATTCATGTGCTGGCATAGACAGTGAAGATGAAGAGGAAATACTGATTTGTGACTATTGTCGAAACGACTAGTAGTTAGTGTTTTGGTGGTTTTTAAGCACTGTACATTTTTCAGAATGACATTATAATATTTCTTATTTTGAAGACTGACTTTTTAATTGTTTAAATTACACATTCCTTAGTCTGAATTGCCTTTTATACAACTTTTTTCATAGTTTAATAAGATGTTCGTAATTCAAATTCAACGTTTATGCAATAATTTAACAAAAAAATAACCTTATCCCATTCTGCCCCGTGGGTGGGGCGGAACGGGAAATATGCAACACTTTCTTTGAAAAATTGTAAAAAATGCAAAATATAATGTTTTAAGTGATTTTAAAATAAGGTACATTAGGTTACACTACAAGGTATTTTGTATAACTTTAAGAAATGTTTCCTTGCGTTCCCTTATTTTATATAAATTGTTAAACATTAAGTATCCCGTACCACCCAGAGTTCCCCTAACTGCCCCCTACAGGCGGAAGGATCAGCAATGATCAACGGCATGAGGATGCAGAAGGCAATGGAAACCACCGCATTAAAGACACGTAATGTGTATCCACAGGACATGTGGCCAGTAATTGTAGAAGTATCATGATGATATCTCCATTGGCAAAAGATTCCGGAATAGTCCCCCATTCGGATCTCCGGGAGGAGACTGCCAAAGGGGAGGTTACCATGAGAAAAAGACTGAATCATCAACGAAAGGATAAAATTCTTCGAGGCAGAAGCTAGAACGTGGTAGGAAAATTCAAATGCTCAAACTAGATATACTAGGTGTTGTGACACTACAACGCAGTCCTTGCTATGAGTTTTTTCGCTTCCTTAACACATGAAACTGTTTGTATACGATGTATTGTCTAGTGTAAATGTGTATTGTAAATACTATGCTTCAATTATGTAATATTTAACACTGGCAAGTCAGGTCATATTTAGTTAACGTTGAAGTCAGAGAGATTGTTTTGTCGTGCCGCTGGGCGCGGGAGCGCGCCAGCAGGTGGTAGCAGCAGTGACGCCGTGCTCCGAGTAAGAGGTACAGTCGAGTGCTGCTAGTCCTAGCTGTGTTACATCTAACGGCTAGTGTGTGGATCTACGTACGACGGGAAAGTAATGGTCGGCATATCTGGAAGCATTGCTGGGCAAGTTAGTATGGATTAATGGGCACAGTGCTGAAGAAACGAGGACTATGGGCCCAAGACGCAAAAGTAAAAGCCCGCTGCCATATTGTGTCGCTGCCTTGGACTTCCGTCGATCCACCGACAACGAGGGAAGTAAGATCTACGTAATTTTCGTAGCATAAAAGTGTAGAAGGCTTGCCAGTGACTGTGCTTTTCTCTGAAGTTGAACAGTTAATAACAAGCACTTTATAATCGAAGTGTTGTAGTTACATTCCACCCGACAATAACACCAAGTAGCTTCCTTCCGATCCTTACCTCGTTGAACCGAGTGTGTCACGCCATTATCAAGAGAAAATATGTTAATTATTAAATTATTTGCATAGACAGTGAAGAGCAAATTTCACACTGGTTATCATAGTTAATTGTTGCACTTAATAAGATTACGCCAACCGTAGTAACTTAATAATAGACTGAAGTAATAAATTTGATTATTAAAATTTATTTCAATGCATATTCAGCTGAAGTTAGTTCAAGGATATTTCATGAAACTATAAAGCTTATTCCACCTGACAATCCCCCAATTAATGAATTATTATCATTCAAAACATAGTTAATCAATTATTGGCAATATATTTCACTATCAGTAGATTAAACTGTGCAAAGTACCTAAATTTAAAGACAGAATGACAGTCCAATATTCAAAATCGCGATAGATAATTATCTGTGTTGTCAGCATTGCACTTAGCTGACGAATTATGAACAAAATAACTATCAAAATACTTATTGAAAGTTAACCATTAATGTTTAAGTGTAGTTAGATTGTTATGACACTGTTTTATATGACTACTGAGCCTGACACAGCACTTACGTAAAAGTTCCCGTTCCACCTGCTGCGCTACTAACAGGTAAACGTTATTTTTGACACAATTATTCACGTACTTAACAGTACTGTCGCGCACCAGTTGAGCTGGCGACCGAATTTTTAATTGCTTTTACAAATTAATCATTTCTTTCGGCAAAATTTCCACTGGCAAAATTTCCACTGGCAAAATTTATATCCAAATTATTTCCATTATTTCATTTACCGATCGTTATTGAATGAAATTACTCATTCAATAACGATCAAGGTATAACTCTCCTGTTTCCCGCGGAATAATCATTATTTACTACGGATTCGGATGCCTTATCCCGACGCGGTTCAAAATTCATAATTCACAGTCATTGTCAACTAGTAATTTCGCAAATCCCGGGAAGCAGGGGGAGGGGGGGGGGGTGTTATATGGTCAGTACAGTGAAGCGAAAAGTAGTCAATGATATTAGTCCAACAGGAGTAGGACTCCTTATGAATAGGAAGGTAGGGAAGAGAGTGTGTTTCTGTGGACAGTTCAGTGACAGGGTAGTTCTTATCAGAATCGACAGCAAACCAACACCGACAACGATAGTTCAGGTATACATGCCGACGTCGCAAGGTGAAGATGAAAGAGATAAAGTAAGTGTATGTGGATATTGAAAGGGTAATACAGTATGTAAAGGGGGATTAAAACCTAATAGTCATGGGCGACTGGAATACAGTTGTAGGGCAAGAAGAAGAAGAAAAGGTTACAGGAGAATATGGGCTTGGGACAAGGAATGAGAGACAAGAAAGACTAATTGAGTTCTGTAACAAGTTTCAGCCAGTAATAGCGAATACTCTGTTCAAGAATCACAACAGGAGGAGGTATACTTGGAAAAGGCCGGGTGATACGGGATGATTTCAGTTAGATTACATCATGGTCAGCCAGAGATTCCGAAAGCAGAGCAGCGCGGGGTAGACGTGCTGTCTAGGGCGGGACACCTTGCCACGGTTTGCGCGGCTTCCCCCGTCGGAGGTACGAGTCCTACCTGGGACAGGGCAGTGTGCGTTGTCCTTAGTGTAGGTTAGTTTAAGTTAGATTAAGTAGTGTGTAAGCCTAGGGACCGATGACCTTAGCAGTTTGGTCCCATAGGAACATACCACAAAATTCCAATTTTCCGAAGTCAGATACTGGATGGTAAGGTGAACACAGGAGCAGATATAAACCAAGATCACACTATAGTAGTGATGAAGAGTAGGCTGAATTTTAAGGCATTAGTCAGGAAGAATCAATACGCGAAGAAGTGGGATAAGGAAGTACTAAGGAATGACGAGATATGCTTGAAGTTGTCTAAGGCTATAGATACAGCAACGCGGAATAGCTCAGTTTGCAGTACAGTTGAAGAGGAATGGACACCTCAAAAAAGGACCATAACAGAAGTTGGGAAGGAAAACGTAGGTCCAAGTAAGGTAACTGCGGAGAAACCATGGGTAACAAAAGAAATACTTCAATTGATCGATGAAAGGAGGAAGTACAAAAATGCTCCAGGAAGCTCAGGCATAGACAAATCAAAGTCGCCGAGGAATGAAATAAACAGGAAGTGCAAGAAAGTTAAGACGAAATGGCTGCAGGAAAAATATGAAGACATCGAAAAAGAAATGATTGTCGGAAGGACACAGGCAGCATTCAGGAAATCCGAAACAACCTTCGGTCACATTAAAAGCAAGGGTGATAACATTAAGACTGCAGCGGAAATTCCACTGTTAAATTCAGGGGAGAGAATGGATACGTGGAAAGAATACAGAGTCAATTTAGAATAGGTAGGGGCTCCAGTATTAGAATCAGAATTTAAAAGAGCTATGGTGTACTTAAGATCAAATAAGGCAGAGACATTGATAACATTCCATCAAAATTTCTAAAATCGTTGGGGGAAGTGGCAACGACTATTCACGTTACTTATAGAATGTATGAGTCTTTCGACATACCATCTGATTTTCGGAAAAGCATCATCCATACAATTCCGAAGACGGCAAGTGCTGATAAGTGTGAGAATTATCGGACAATCAGCTTAACAGCTCATGCAGCCAAGTTGCTTACAAGAATGATATACAGGAGAATGGAAAAGAAAATGGAGGATGCGCTGGACGGCGATCTGTTTTGCTTTAGGAAAAGTAACCGCTCAAGAGGGGAATTCTGACGTTGCGGTTCAGACTAAAGAAAAATCAAGACACGTTCACAGGATTTGTCGACCTGGAAAAAGCATTCGACAACGTAAAATTGTGCGAGATGTTCGAAATTCTGAAAAACGTTGTGGTAAGCTATAGGGAGAGACGGGTCATACACAATATGTACAACTGCCAAGACGGAATAATAAGAGTGGAGGACCAAGAACGAAGTTCTCATGTTATAAAGGGTGTAAGACAAGGATGTAGCCTTTCGCCCCTACTCTTCAATCTGTACATCGGTGATGCAATGATGGATATAAAAGAAAGGTTCAGGAGTGGAATTAAAATTCAAGGTGAAAGGATATCAATGATACGATTCGCTGATGACATTGCTACCCTGAGTGAAAGTGAAGAAGAATTACACGATCTGCTGAACAGAATGAACATTCTAGTGAGTACAGAGCACAGACTGAGAGTAAATCAAAGAAAGACGAAGGTACTGAGACGTAGTAGAAATGAGAACTGCGAGAAACTTAGCATCAGGATTGATGGTCACGAAGCAGATGAAGTTAATGTATTATGCTACCTAGGCAGAAAATAACCAATGACGGACGGAGCAAGGAGTACATCAAAAACAGACTAGCAATGGCAAAAAGGGCATTCCTGGCCAAGGAAAGTCTACTAGTATCCAATATCGGCCGTAATTTGAGGAAGAAATTTCTGTGAATTTACGTCTGGAGTACAAATTGTATGGTAGTGAAACATGGTATGTAGGAAAACCGGAACAGAAGAGAATAGAAGCGTTTGAGATGTGGTGCTACAGATGAATGTTGAAAATTTGGTGGACTGTTAAGGTAAGGACGGAGGAGGTTCTCTTCAGAATCGGACAGGAAAGGAATATGTGGAAAACACTGATAAGGAGAAGGGACAGTATGATAGGACATCTGTTAAGACATGAGGGAATGGATCCATGGTACTAGAGGGAGCTGTAGAGGACAAAAACAGTAGAGAAAGACAGAGGTTGGAATACAGCCAGCAAATAATTGGGGACGTAGGTTGCAAGTGCTACTCTGAGATGCATCAAACCAGTCAGAAGACTGATGACCAAAAAATATTGTCCAACTTCAGGAGCAATATTTTGTGATCAACACAATCAAATGCCTTAGTTAAATCAAAAAATACGCATAGAGTTCGAAAAGTTCTGTTTAACTCATCCAGTACCTCTCAGAGGAAAGAGAATATAGTATTTTCAGTTGTTACACGACTCCTAAAGCCGAACTGTACATTTGATAGCAAATTATGTGATATAAAATGATCATTTATCCTTACAGACACATCCTTTCCAATAACTTTAGCGAACGCTGATGGCATATAAATAGATCTAAAACTGTATACATTATCACTCTCTCCTTTTTTATAAAGTGGCTTTACTACTGAGTATTTTAATCGTCCAGGAAACTGACCATTCCTAAAGAAAAAATTTCAAATATGGCTAAATACAGTACTTTAATATTCTGCGAGGCACTCCATCATATCCATGACTGTCCTTAGTCTTCAGTGATTTAATTATTGTCTTAATCTCCGCCTTGCCTGTATCACAGAGGTGTATTTCAGACATCAATCTCGGAAAGGCATTTGCCAAGAGAGTTTTATGATACAATATAGAGACTAAATTTGTGTTTAATTCACCAGCAATTCTCAGAAAATGATTGTTAAATACTGTACACATATCTGATTTATCAGCAACAGAAATATTTTTACTACGAACTGACTTGATAAAGTCGAACTTTAGCTAATGACCAGAAACTTCCTTCACAACTGACCATATGGTTTTAATTTTATCCTGTGAATTAGGTGTACTATTTTCGTATCACACACTCTTTGCCTTCCTAATAACATTTTTAAGCACCTTACAGTACTGTTTGGAGTGGGCTACAGTAGCTTGACTGTGACTACTTCTAACATTTTCATATGATTCCCGTTTTGTTTTACGTAATATCCTTATCCCATTAGTCAGTTACCCACGCCGCCTTTTACTGTTAGTACCCAGTTTAGGTCGTTCTAATGGAAATCAGATCTCAAAGAGCATGAGGAACGTATTAAGGAGAGCATTATATTTGTCATCTATGTTATCGCCATTACAAATATCCTGCCACTCTTGTTCCTTGACGACGTTTAAAAAAACTCTCTATTGCCATTGTATTAACTTTCCTACATAGTTTGTAATTATATGTAACATTCGTTTGAGTACAAAATCCTTTTAGTGTTAAAATTTGTTCATCATGGCCTGAAAGGCCTTCACCCTTTTACTAACAGAATGCCCTTCTACAAACGAAGAATGAATAAGAAAATTGTATATGGCTGTGCTACTGTTCCCCTGCACCCTAGATGGAAACAACACAGTCTGCATTAGATCATATGAATTTAGAAGAGCTACCAACATACTTTTTCTTCCACCATCATATACAAAATTTATACTGAATTCACTACATATAACTAATTTCTGGTACTTCCTACAAAGTGAATCAAGAACCCTCTCTAGCTTGAGCAGAAATGCACTGAAGTCAGAATTAGGGGAACTACAAACAACAAAAGTTAGAACTTTAGTTTCACTAAATTCAGCTGCCCCTGCACAACATTCAAATATCTGTTCAGTGTAGTGTCTGATGCATCTATGGACTCAAATGGATTACTGTTTTTTTACGTACATGGCCACTCCCCCACTCCGCAAGGAACTCCTTGAAAAACGGCAGCGAATCTCTATCCTGGTAAAGGATGCCTCTGAACTGTCAAATTATTAAAGTGGTGCTCCGATGTACCAATAATTTCAGAGTCAACATCTATAAGCACTTCACTAACTTTGTCTCTAATACCTCCTATACTTTGATGAAATGTGCCAAAACCTTCTCTACTTGGAAACATGACGTCCTCTGAAGCTGATCCTTAGTTAGAGGAACTTCCTTTTAGCAGTTATACCTATCACCTGACTTCAATCTAAAAAAGGTGCAGCTCTAACACCAACTACTACAGGAATTTTTCCATGACTGGTCCCACCACTACTCACAACAATGTCACCTATAAGTTTTGCTAGCCTCCCCTTCCCATATGTATTTATGTGATGGCCATGAGTAGTGAAACCCGATCTACTGATAGACTCAACTGGCATCACCGCGTAAAAGAATGTGTTGTGAGCATCACAATGTACCCAAAATGTACAAAAGCTAACAAAATAGAGAAAAGCACACAATGGTGGGTATGCTTCATCTTTATCTTGTCCACCTTCTCTGGCTGCTGGGAGACACCGTTATAAAATGGTTTCTGCTCGTCGACTATGTACTGTAGAATTTTCTTTACAATTTCTAGTTTCTTCATTTTTACGTTGTGAATGAGATACACACATCACTGGCGTAATATTCTACATTATCTTTTATTTGTTACACGAACCAGTTCGCGGTTGCTACGCCATTATCGAGATTACTGATGATGGCGTAAGAGGTACAAAGATAAGTAATCTCTATAATGGCGTAACAGTCGAAAACCGATTTTTTTTTGGAATTGGTCTACTATACGCTTGTTTATATGGACATGGATCCTTCTCTGATTCTATGCCCTTCTAACGAACACTTCTGCCGGTGGGACATGACGCCCTGCCTCACCAAACCATGCGTACAGATCATTTATCTCCAGTAAGCGTAATTTTAAGAAAAAAAGCTGAGGTGAACATTTTTCCGTTTCATCGACTCAATTATAGCCACCATGTAGCTTGAGTAAGCGTAGTTCTCCATCAAATGCTACAAAAACGAGTTACCACTCAGTAACCAACTTCATCAATTGCCAGAGATATGTTTTTTGCTCTTCTAACGGCCAGATACTGTGTTGTAGCGTCGCAATTTCAGAGTATTCCAGAACTGCAGATGTGAAGGGCAACGTGTGGTAAGGTGGTAAGTGCGGGAAAAGTGGTCATACATTTTGTCCTTAGCAGGGCTGCACCTGCTGAGAAGCAGTCATACTAGTTTTAATATAAACCATCCCTGCTGTCACTGAGTTTTAGAAAGAAAGCTTGTTCCCTTATATTTAGTACAAACTTTCTTAATTTGCAATCGTCTGGCTAAATGTACGTCAGTTATGTTATTCTTGTTACATCACTTGAAGGTAAGCACTTTATTACATACACAAAATTTATTCCAATTTGTGAATAGGACCAACCACTATCTGCATAATGGAATGACGGCAGTGAAAATATTTACTGGACTGGGACGTCATCCCGGAATTCCCACTACACGCGTACTGTCGCCTTAACCGCTTTTTTTTTTCTTTACCGAATCTTTCTTTTTTTCCAAGACCGAGATAAGGGACGGGGGCGAAGAACGCAAGGTTGGCCTTCCGAGGCCTGGCTAAAGTGTCCCATTCCCACCCTCCCAGACCATAGGAAGGAAAGGGATCTCATAGCATCAAAGAAGTTTTATTTGAAAAAACTTATTTATTTTATTATTATTATGTTTTTGTTTTATTGCGCTTTCGCGCAAATTAATGGAGGATTCCTTTCTCTCGGAGGATCACTCATGTGTCACGAATCATCTTCAGGTGTGCCTTCTGGTACTCGGAACGCCCCAACCAGCAAGAGTATCCTCGAATAATGCGTCTAAATAATTCGATAGTCGGGTCCGGAACAATGTAATGCGGCGGAACGCCTCATGAGTTACCTTCAGGTAGAACCAGAAGTCGAGAGTGCTTTCGGGCGCGGCTTGTAAAAAGGTAATACACAGACACGCCCTTTAGATAGTTAACGGCTTTCATTCTGGCGAAGGGGAAGTAAACAGTATCTGGGCTTAGGAGTTCGTCCGGCATGACAGATTCTGGCTGTCGTTGCAACAGGAACACCAGCATGCGTTGTGTAAGATCCCAGCAGCTGCTCGGAGGCCTTGTTAAAGTAGTGTAGTGGGATCTGAATATTTGACCTGCGCTCACAAAATAATATATGCTGCCTGGGAACTGTGGGCCTTGGTGACCGTTAGGGGAAGAATGTGTGCAAAATAATTAAGTTTGATGCTAGGTAAATGTTGACGTAACCCGTCTGGAGAATCATACCCATGTTGCGGAATCTGCTGTCACGAAGCAGCGCACGTGTCCGCTGTGGCAGCCGCCGATATGTGGGGACGGTAAAATCGTTGCGGAGGATATCTTGATTCATCTGAACCCATTGAGCGCGCATCAGGGGATAGAAGGCGCGGTAGAATTCGTTCGAGAAGCCATCTGATCTGGGTGGTTCGTTCAGGCCGCCACGTGCCAAGGCCGCTGTTAAGTTTTCAGCACTTACGGAAAGTAGCACGGAGTCGTCCTGGGCCATTTCTTTGGGAACGAGCAAATCACACACGATGTCTTTGTACTGATGGACGATCCGTGGGACCTCGGCACAAATGTCCAATAATGCTGGAAGAAAGCTGCAGCAATGGTAAACTGCGTGTCGACGCGTCTACCTGGTGCCGTCTCTGCTGATGTTACAAGGTGTCGCTTGCGGCGGCGTCTCTCTTTGATGACGTGATATACGGATGCCATTTCGGTTGGGATGGTATCCTGCGCTCTCGCCGGACTCGTACTCTTTCAAGCTGTTCTGCGGAGAGTCGGAGTAGGCGAGGTTTGAGATGATTAACCGCTGTCTGCCCGTCTCATGATGGCAGATGTGTCATTAGGTTCCTCAGCTCTGTGTTGTAAAAGTCCGACGTTGCCGACGCCTGCACCCTCTGCTACGCCCATGTTCCATGAGCGTCGATCGCAGGGCCTAGGTAAGTTTGTGCAGGCATCACTTTAGCAATTATGAACGGCTTTAGAGCCAGAGTGGCTAAATATTTCTGCAGAGGACTTGATTCCATGCCACCTCGAGTTGATGTCCTACACTGGGCAAAAGGGGGTCCGACTTGGCGCGGTCGAGCCACCAATGTAAGGTGGAAGTATGTACATCAGACTCCGAATGAGGCGTTCTCACGTAGCAGCGATCATCCGCAACATGAGTCGTCGTATAAGTAGGAAACGTTCAGCGTCCATGAACCGTGTCTTTGGTATGTGAGTTGTCGGGGGAGTGTGACCGAATGAGTGCATGCCAAATGGTCGGTGGAGGCTGTCGGCCTTAGTTCTGCATCTCTTGTCGCGGCGCGGGAGACGTATATGCGGTCGAGGAGTTTAGCAGAGTATTCGGTGAAGCATGAATAGTCACACCGGTCCCAGTGGAGGAGACGCCCCGTTTCTTGAAGTGACAGATCCCATAGTGCCAGCCAGGTAGAGTTGCGTGGAATTTGGTCCGCTGGATTCGGGACGCTATTAAAATCGCCGCGTATGACCTAGTGTTCTGGTTCTGCTACTCTTGGTCCTGGACGAAAAACAAGACCAAGAGTAGAAGAACCAGAACACAGCAACCAATGCAGCAAACTACAAGGGGGCCTTCGCTCCACAAGCAAACATTGTAGTCACCAGTCACTGCACACAGCAGTGGGATCAGTAATTAAATATAAAGGTAGAGCAACCAAATATACTTAGTATAAACTAGTATTAAGCACCCAACTTAGAATTATATTCTAGAATAACCAATAAAATATTGTTCCTTAAAATTGTGAGAAAATAAAGTTAATCAAATAAATATGTGTCAACCTATGGCCGAATAGAGCGTGAAGAAGCTCTATAGCAGCCCTCCCTATCCCCTTCAGGGAAGGGAACAAAATGATTTAAAAAGACCTAGTGTTCCATATTCCCATTCAGGAGTGGAGAAATTTCGTCGGAATAAAAGGTGACCCCTTCACAGCGGTTAGATATTCTGGAGGGCATATTGACAGTACGAACTGGTCCCACAGTAATGGCAAGGCCTCGATACGTCATGTCTGATCCCTCGGTGCCGTCACGTACCAGGATGGCGGTTCCACCAGCATCGCCGCGAGATGGGATGCGGTAGGTTGTCTACCCAGAGATGATCAGTTGTAGATCCGTGTGAAGAAGGGTGATATCTGGGTCCACCGACCAGAGCATGTCGTGGAAAGCGCGCGTTGATGACAGAGTATTGCTGTTGACTTTATTGTACCCACACAGTAGCGGTGGAACAACATAATTCGAAGTATGTAGATGCAAAAGGCGGCCCCTCGATGGTAACGGGACCACTTAGCTACCATCCTTGTGGCAGGCATGCTGACCCTTCTGCGGGTGTTAGAGACACACTAAGTGGGGCGCCAGTCCCTTGTGACGGAGGAGTGTGAAGGGCGTCTGATAGGTCTTCTGCCTCCATTTCAGCTGCTCAGTCACCGAGCAGGGAAGTGGTCAGTGACCGCGTATGGTCGCGGACAGTGGACTTCGTCGCCCCGTCATTGTCCAGGGGCGCTGGTCATGGCAACGTCTTGGGTGAGCGAGGTCAGTTCCTCCCCGTGGCGTCAGATGTCTGCCTTGGGACGGCACTGGTAGAGTATACTGGAAATGGAGAGTCAGAGAAGGTGTCGGCAGCTTGCTCCCTGTCTCTGCTCCGTTGGTCGTCTTCCGACGTGAGACCGCGTTTCTTATGCCACTTTGGCGACCGTTGTTTCCGCGCCTGTGTGTCCCCCATCGATGGTCTGGGGTCAGCACCTTCGGCCATGAGGCCGGCGTCTGGAACCGAACGCCCTGGTACGACGACAGTGGTGGTGGTGGAGGGCGTTGTGTCCTTCAAGGGCATCTCGTAGCGCGGCGCCGCCGGCAAGGCGTCATCGGTGGCTGAGCTCGCAGTCACGTGAGGCTGTGCCATGGGCCGGCCGCACCGCTTCCACGTAAGCGACAACGCGGTCGGCACCGTTGTGTACACTGGTTCCGTACGTGGCGCCTGGACGAAGCGGTGCTGGAGGCAGTTTGATCGGACGTGGCCTCCCTGTCATAGCCGCTGCGGTTGATAACGGAAGCGAGACTAAAGAAAAATCAGGACACGGTCCTAGGATGTGTCGACCTGGAAAAAACGTTCGACAATTTAAAATAATGCAATATGTTCGAAATTCTGACTAAGATAGTGGTACGTTGTAGGGAGACAGGGGTAATATACAATATGTACAAAAGCGAATAGGGACTACTAAGAGTGGACGATCAACAAAGTTCTCAGATTAAAAAGGGTGTAAGAACGGGATGTAGACCTTCGCCTTTACTGTTCAATCTGTACATCGAAGAAGTAATGATGGAAATAAAAGAAAGCTTCAGGAGTGGAATTAAAGTTCAAGGTGAAAGAATATCAGTGATATGATTCGCTGATAACATTGCTATCCTGAGTGAAAGTGAAGAAGAACTACACGATCTGCTGAATGGAAAGAGCAGTCTAATACATACGGGATATGGATTGAGACTAAATCAAAGTGTGATGAAAATAATGAGGAGCAGCATAAATTAGAACAGCGGTTCACTTAACATTAGGTTTCATGGTGACGAAGTAGATGAAGTTAGGAATGCTACTACGGAGGCAGCAAAACAATCAACAACGGACCGAGCAAGGAGGACATCAAAAGCAGACTAGCACTGGCAAAAACGGCATTCCTGGCCAGGAGAAATCCACTCGTTTGAAACATACGCCTTAGTTTGAGCAAGAAATTTCTGAGAATGTACATTTGAATCACAGCATTGCATGAAAGTGAAACAGACACTGTGGGAAAAGCGGAACAGAAGACAATAAAGCATTGAAGATGTGGTGCTATAGTTGAATGATGAAAATTAAGTGGACTGATAACGTGAGGAATGATGCGGGTCTGTTCAGAATCGGAGAGGAAAGTAAAATGTGGAAATCAGTGACAAGGGGACGGGACAGGGCGATAGAACGATTGTTAAGACCACGAGATATGTGTTCCATGGTTATAGGGGGAACTCTTAGAGGGAAAAGCTGTTAAGAAAGACTGAGATTGGAAAACATCCGGCAAATAATTGAGCACGTAGGTTGCAAGTGCTACTCTGAGAAGAAGATGTTGGCACAGGAGAGGAACTAGTGACGGGCTGCAACAGACCAGTCAGAAGACTGATGAATAAAAAAAATAAAAGACGCCCATGCAGCCTTATGCCCTTCAGACCACAACCTTTGGACCAACAAGACGATCATGTCCGGCAGTGCTCGACTACCATTATATGGCGAGAGGGGGAACACGTAATGCATCCACGTCCACTGCCGAACATGGTCGTTTTGCTGGTCGCTGTGTTATGGTGTGGGGAGGCATAGCATTGTGTAGGTGAAACGATCTCAAACTCTGTAAACTTGTTGCACTCAGTAGTCAGCGTCATTGTGACCCTATTCTCCTTCCCGAGCGCGTCTTTTCAGGGTGATTTCGGCCCTGTCTTCACTTTAATAGATGACAAGGCACGACCGCATCTAACAGCGCAGTTTGAGGAGCTCTTGGACCGAAATGATTTTCGGCAAATCGCTGGCCTCCCCGGTCCCCTGACTTAAATCCCATCTCCCACGAGTGGGACGCAGTGGGGATATGTATTGCAGCATGGCGACAAGTAGCAACGACCATCCAGCAGTCGGAACCACACTGGTGGAGGGATGGACGCCCTTCCACAGGAACTCCTTACCAACCTTGTGGTCATCATGGGAGTACGTTTTAGAGCAAGTGTTGGCTTCATGGTGATCAGATACGCTATTAAGAACCAAATACCACCTTTTATAGTGGCCAGTGGAGCTTCGTAAATCGCGGGACTCCAGCGTAATTGTTGTCTTTGAATAAGTATCAGTCCTGTTCATCCCATTGCGTGTTTCTTTCAGTCACCTTCTGTGGTATACTGCAGTATTTCTCTGCATATATGGTCCAAGTTTCATCGAGCTATGTTACTTGTCAGTGGCAGATCATTTGAAAGCTACATCTTTATGTATATGGCATTTAAATACTAAACGTGGCATCGGCTTCTACAGAGCGTAAGTGTGACACGTAGGGAGCTAAAGAGCAGAGGGAAATGGTCGTACTGTTAAAGCATACGGCAAGAAGAAATATACCAGAAGGGGGAAGTGTTCTAAAATATCCAGTAAAATAGACGAAGCTACACTATGGAGTGTATATATGCCTAGAAATAACGATGTTACAGGCAGAATAAAAACAGTAAAACAAAAAGGGGGATGTGTCTAAGGTGGTTGTTTACTAAAATATTGAATAGCAGCTTCTGTGGACGACGAAAGGTCCATTGTAAAACAACAACATAAAGGACATGTTCTTACTGACACAGAATTTTAAGGAAAATATACATGGGTGGAGGCCAGCAACGAGCTCCTCGGACAGCAGTAGAGGTGTTTAAGCCTTCCAGGAAATGTCTACCTGCAAGATGAAGCTAATCATTTAAAATGTAGCCATCGTTTTCCTCTAAGTGTTTGAAAATTTCGAGCTCTTCCCATACATCTAATCTACGTCCTCATTTCTTCTTTGTTTAAATTTACGGTATCCTCTGAATCCCTCAGAGACATATAACTTTAGTGGCATTCTGTTTTACCCCCCCCCCCCCCCCCCTCTCTCTCTCTCCCAGCTGTTTAGGTGATATGTTTATTCTTGTAATGACTGTATACTTGTGAAATCACACACGCTGTTCATTCCAACTACGAGCATATAGGATGTGCAGGAGCGCCCCATACCAGAGGCGACCTAAGGCTGGTTCCTTTTTGCTTTACAAGATGGGCAACGCTCACTATCGTCAATGAGATGCGGACATCCACGTCTTTACGACCATTAGCTCTTTCACGCAACATTCACTCACTTTCGAAAAACACATAATAAATGTGATGGCCCTTGCCTTTTTATGGTGTTCCTGTAGAGCCACAAATCCCTAACGATCTTCCTTCCTCAATGTTACACAAAACAGCAGATTTATCCGCTATCTGCACAGGAATTCTATCGAATCGTTTCCTTGTACCACTGGCGTTTATTCTATATTATATATTCATCGTAAAGCGTTACACTCCATTCAGAGTAACGATGCGACATTTTATTTCAGAAATATTACTACTCGACTGACGTTGCCTTCGGTTCAGGCCAAAGATTCAGACGATAAGGATGTTAGAAGGTTGTCGATGAAAGACTGCTATTTTAGTGGTGAAAAGTGCAGTAGCAGTCGTAAAATCATCATGAGAATCAAGATTTGCAAATTTATTTTGTGATTGCTTAGCGGTTACAAACCATTAAAACATCCAAACAGCTAAAAGCGACGTTCACTGAAATGTTGTGATAGAGTCTCTCTCAACAAAAATTGTAGCACGGACACATGCCAACCGTATTGCCGATTACTATGATGTTAGTTAGAACCAGGACAGCAATACCGTACACGGATGGTTTCCTCGGAAATGCAGCTCAACAAAGCCTAGCGGCTATATAAGGAGACGCGCTGCTCCTGAGACTCAGACCACTTCAGCAGCACGAGAGGGCAACACGGGGCGACGGCCGCACTGGAAATGAAGTGAGCGTTTGCCGTCATTTGCTGGTCCGGCCGCCTTGGTGCTGCTCGTATTACATTCGACGCCGTATTGTGCGACCTCCACGCCGGATGGGGATGAAGTGATGATGAAGACATCACAAAACCCAGTCCCTGAGCGAAGAACACCCCAACCCAGCCGGGATTCAAACCGCGGCCCGTTGGACGGAAATCCGTCACGCTCACCACTCAGCTATCGGGGCGGACGTCGGCAGCACTGCACGGCGAGAACTTCTCACGTAAGTGTAGGTAAGTACGTTCTCAGGTAAGTATAAGTAAGTACGTCTGTCCACAGGTGCGTCGGCGAATACTCGTATGCGACTCTTCGCCTCTGCGACTCTTCGCCTCTGCGACTCTACACTTCTGCGACTCTTCACTTCTGCGACTCTTCACTTCTGCGACTCTGCACATCTGCGACTCTACACGCCTGCAGGACTACGCAGCGGCTGTGGCTACGTATCTCACTCTCACGCGTCTGTGTCTGCACGTCAGTGACTTCTACATGTTTGGTGCTACATGTCTGTGACTTTGTGTGTCTAGGATTACACATCCGGGAAAACAACGTACTGTTTGCATCTACCAGTCAACTGGGCTGGGACTCAACACTGCGTGAGCCCGAGTCTACGCTTCGCATTCATGAGTCTACACTTCGCATCCATTAGTCTACACTTCGCACTCACTAGTCTACGCCACACGTGAATGAGTCTTCGGTTCTCATCCACGAGTCTACGCTGCACATCCACGAGACTACGCCACACCACGCAGCATAGACTCTACACACTCCACCCACTCTACGCGTCTGCCAAACACCGCTGATCCTGAGGACAACGCCTCTGCATGACAGCTCATCGGAGTCCCTCAGTTCCGACCAGGGTTTTCGGGAGGTTTCCCTTGGTTGTAAGGCGAATGCCGGAACTGTTTACCCTCCTCCCATCGATAAAGAGATAATTCCTGTAAAGAAGTAATTGAGAAATAAATGCTGTAAGCTTACATACCTTGTGTTAATTATTTTTGATTGTGTGTGTTCAGTAATGAATGACATTATCCATTTACTTTGCCTAAGGCAGGAAGCTTCATCTGATCGCTGAAGTATGCAAAGAAACTGATCAGTAGACATCTGTGGCTAATGTACGAACTACTAGTAAAAATGTCTGAGAAAACGCTTAACAAAAAAGATTAAGCTCTAGCGAAAATGACTCAATAAATCACTTAGCTAAAAAGACGAAGCTCTAGCAAAAAAGACTTAACAATCACTTACAAAAAAAGACTGGAAAATTACTTAGCAAAAAGACTGAAAAATCACTTAGCGAAAAAGCCTCAAAAATCAGTTATTCTTCTTAAGTCGTCGGAAAATCAGATAAGTTAAGAAAAATATCACTTATTAGCTGAAAAAGCATTTATTAGCTGAAAAATCGCTTTCTTTTTTATGTCATTGGCAATTACTGGCTGATTTGAACGTGGCATTGAGACGTACAACACTGCTTGGTACCCACTCAGTTTCCTTTCTTTTTTTTTAAGTTCATTCAGTGAAACATATATGGCAGGCTGTCTACTTCTGCACCTGAAAGACGTTTATCGCCTTCAGTGTCTGTTGTGTTCCTTAATGTGCAGACCATAGCTCATATGCCCTTTAATGTTACTGTGATGATACGTGCAGTTTCAGAAACCAAACAGACGAACATTTGTGTTTACATTGAGATTTTATAGTTGTGTAGCTGTCTGTGTATTCGATACAGCATACCGACGTGGATCGACAGATTTCAGGCTTTGTATTTGGGGCGATAAGGAGAAATCGGACTCTGTCCCTGTAGCTAGTTCAGTGCAATATCACTGTAATTCTAGCTATTCTTTACGTTTGGCAGAAGCACATTTTACACATTTGCGTCAGCGAATTACGAATCCTCTTATATGTACCTACGACACCGTGACTAGTGAAACATATCCAGTACCAATGCAGTAAAATTACTTCACTGTCGTGAATACTGAAACGTTGAATGTTTTCAGTTAAACCATTGCTCGTATAGTGCATCGAGAAAAATGTGCCACAGTAGGAGTAGGAAATCATCCGATCTCGAATTGAGATATAGCTACATATTAACAACCATTGGTGTTGCATTCTAACAAGTCCAAGTGTCAAAATGTTGGATTTTCTCACACCAGTTTAGAAAAATGTTGTACTGGTTTTCGAATACCACGTCACATAAATAATACAAAAGCTAAAATACGCAAACGAACAAGCAGATCTTCAGTATTCATAAACAGGTGGTGTCACAGCCATAACTTATTATACAAAGTCGTGATTATGAAGATTTTCGACCTCGAAGGATAAATACTGCCATACAGACGTCTCATCTGACGGAGATTTATTTAAAATACGAAGACTATCCTAAAAGGAGGAACAATTACACCTTCAGCTTGTAACCATTCTTGTTATTTGTCTGAAATGAATTAATCATGTCCAGATTTCTCCAGTTCGACTTGTTTAGTGGTCGAGTTGAGTCAGTACTATACGTTGATCAAGCTCTCAGCCGAGATGATAAATGCAGCCATCTACCTGAAGGTTTTGGATAGTCAGATCAATTTTCCTAACAGTAACAGGTTGCAGAAGACGAGCGTTCCTTGCGCGTTGGTAGGCCAACTCATTATCATCAAAATTCAACGCCATGTAAGGCACGGTGATTGTCAGAGTGTTATTTGTGTAAATAATATATTAGGTCAGAAGCTTAATGCTATTAGAAGTGCTCGGTAAAGTGCCATCTTGTGAGTTTTCAAGCAATTTTATCAGAAAGTCACATGCGTTAAATGTTATGTTCACATGCTGTTTTATTAAACTAACAATTATGGTACAGACACTGTTTACAAGACCAAAGATAAAGATTAACGAAATCCAGGGTCAAAATTTTGATCTGGGTCATTTGATTTTCAGTCAGATAGCATATATTAATTTCACTGAAAAAGGATTCCTCTCTCGCAGACGAATTGTTTGATGTACCGTCTAGCATTGACTTCACATCGTGTAGCGTACGCTGCACTCATTTACATTCGAAATTAAACTTCCACGTAGTTCTGTTGCCCTGCGCCGACGCTAACACATTTCGATATCTAAATAAGTTTAATACAATTTTTCAGATACCAACAAGATATAACACGAGTGTAGAAGTTGAACATTATCCTTACACCCGTCTCTCGAAATTCACCCAACAGGTTTTGGCGATAGCAGCATTCTTTCTCTTCCAAGAACTCCCATTCAGTTCCCAGAGAAATTCTACTGCGTTTCAATCTGCGCTGCACTAACGTGATGCGCTCCTCGTGGTTTGTATGTCGATGTCTACAGCCACGCCTACTCGATAGGGTCTCGAAACACAGTGGCAGTACTTTGATAAGGACTCGAGACACAGTGGCCGTACTTCATAACTGGTTGCACCAACTTTTTTCCGTGTCCACTCAGTTGACGATTCCTTCCAATAAACGAAAGTTTTCCAGTCGCCAATCCAGCCACTGATTTCCCATATTCGTAGTAGTGGCGGGCACCAAAAGTTCAAGAACAATCATTAACCGGCTACTACTGCGTTGTTTCTGTCTGTTACGAAGAGCGCCTTCTAAAAATTTCAAACACGAAACTGTGGCATTCATGCACAAGAATTAACAAACGAAGACGCAATACATTCCCTTACGATCATCCTGTGACAATACATTCTTATATACTGAAAAACTGTCAGCGAACAACCTGATAGCGATTCGGATTTATATGATAAGTCGTTTTCTTGTATTCCCTGGGATATCACTTTCATTTCTGATGAACGTTCGCCTTACGGTAAAACGCTCTGCGTTCTAATAGTAAATTATTCTTCAGTCCAATAATGTATGCGACAGTGAGTATGGAAGGAGCCCCCGTGATTTCCGTAAATAGTTGAGGCAGATGCTGGGCTGATTCCTACCAGAAGGCTGGCGCTGATTTCCTTCTCCAAGCCGAGCTTGTTCTGCCTAATGATCTCGTCGTTTGCGCAATGTTAAACTCTAGTCTTCCACCTTCTTCCTCACTGCCGTAACCGTCAATGGATTGCGAAAGAACAGAATCTGAGACGTAGTTCAAGACGATTTCCCGTTAATGTGTAGCAAATGTGGGTGTAGGTGCTTTGTAAGGTCTTGGAGGCCGAGCGCAGACTGGTGGCCACACACAGACTGCGCATCTGTTGCCTCCGGATGTTGCTGGAGACACCAGGGTTAACACCTTGGCAAATGGCACGTACCAGAGAGTGCCAGCCTTCATATTGCAATTCGTTTTGGTCATCTGACGACTTTACAAGACGGTAAATGAAAACATCATCGGCAAAATATCTAAGAGAGCTACTCAGATTGTCTCCTATGTCGTTAATATAGATCAGGAACAATAGAGGGCATCGCCGGAATTACTTCTGTTTTACTCGACGACTTTCCGTCTATTACTACGAACTGTGACCTTTCAGGCAGGAAATCACGAATCCAGTCATACAGCTGAGGCGATATTCCATAAGCATGCAGTTGGGTTAGAAGACGCTTGTGAGGAACGGTGTCGAAAGCCTTCTGGAAATCAAAAAATATGGAATCCATTTGACATCCCCTGTCGATAGCACTCATTACTTCATGAGTATAAAGAGCTAGTTGTGTTTCACAAGAACGATGTTTTCTGAAACCGTGCTGACTATATGTCAATAAATCGTTTCCTTCGGGGTAATTCATAATGTTCAAACACAGTATATGTTCGAAAACCCTACCGCAAATAGATGTTAGCGACATGGGCCGGTAATTCAGCGAATTAATCCTATTTCCCTTTTTGGCTATTGGTGTGACTTGAGCAACTTCCCAGTCTTTGGGTGCCGATCTTTCTGTGAGCGAGCTAACTATGCAGCTATTGTATCAGCATACTCTCGTCTAACTTTCCTATGACGACCGTTGCCGACCACTATGCAGCACACCTCACCTTCAACATCAAAAGCATCCACAACAGCACCGAATAAAAAAATAAAAGAATAAAACGGTAGAAACCGACCTCCTGGAGGATGAATTTAGATTCCAGAGAAATGTAGGAACACTCGAGGCAATAATGACCCTACGATTTTTCTTAGAAGGTTGGTTAAGGAAAGGTAAATGTTACATTTATGACGTTTGTAGAATAAGAGAAAATGGTGACAGGAATACACACTTACAGTGTCAGAAATTATGAGACAACAAGGTAAAATACAGGGAGTGAAAAGCTACTTACAACTTGCACAGAAACCAGACGGCAGATAAAAGAGTCGAGGGGCACGAAAGGGAGGCAGTGGTTGAGAAGCGAGTGAGACAGGTTTGAATCCTATCCCCGAAGTTATTCAGTCTGTACACTGAACAGCAAACGAAACCAAAGAAAAATCTGGAGAAGGAATTAAGTTCAGGAAAAAGAAATAAAAATTTGAGGTTTGCCAATGACTTTGTACAGGGTGGGGCAAATAAAAGTGGCCGGAAACGGAAGTCCGAGGTACAAAGGAACACAACAGAGGAATGGAACTACAGTACTGAACTGACTATGTCTGATGTTGAAAGTGACCACCACTCATTTCTTGACACTTTCGGGATCCGGTCAGCAAGCTGCTGAAGACGAATCGACGCTGGACGGCTGGAATTGCTGCAGTCACATCCGAAATGTTCTGCTGCAGTTCGTGAAGATTATGATGACTTTTGCGATACATCTTAGACTTGAGGGCTCCCCACACAATGTAATCGCACACTGACAGATCAGATGATCTGGGTGGCCAGCTACGGCCCCATTCAGAGTGACCTCTGTTAACGGGCGTGAAGATAGTGTAAATGTGCCCCAAGTTTCGGCCGGCTGTATGGGCAGCTTCCCCATCCTGCTGGAACGTGGTTATATCCACACAAACACACACACACACACACACACACACACACACACATCCAATCGTATCCACTCGTACGGACCACCATTATTTGCTCCACCCTGTAGTTCCGTCACAGACAGCAATGGTCTTGTAGTAGCAGTTAAATGGATTGGACACTGTCTTGAGGCAGGATAAAAGATGAGTGTCAACAAAAGCTAAACATGGGTAAGGGAATGCAGTATAATTAAATCAGGCGATGGTGAGGGACATCGATTAGGAAACGAGACACTAAAATTAATAGACGGCGTTTGTTATTTGGGCACTAAAATAACTGATGATGGCCGAACTAGAGAAGATATGGAAATGGCAAGAAAAGCGTTTCTGAAGAAGAGAAATTTGTTAATAAAGGATACAAATTTGTTACGAAGTTTTCATGAACGTACTTGTCTGAAAATCGGAGGTGTAGTCTCGTATGGATGTGAAATGTGGACGATTAACAGTTCAGTCCAGAAGAGAATAGAATTTGGCGCTACGGAGGAATTCTGGAGATTAGATGGACAGATTATCTAACTAGCGAAGACGTGTTGAACAGAGATGGAGAGAAAAGAAAGTTTTTACACAACTTGATTAAAAGGATGGGGAGTGGAGTCGGCGAGGGGAGGGAGGGGAGGGCAGGTGTGGGAAACATTGTAGAGACAGATCAAGAGATCAATAGAGTAAGCAGATTCAATAGGTGACCGTAGTTACTCGTAAATTGATAGACTTGCACAGAGTAGGGCAACAATGAAAGCTGCAGTAAACCAATATTCGAGCTGATAATCACAACATCAGCACTAACCAAACCTGGTGTATAGTTCTTACGTAAATACTCTGACGAACCGAAACATGACCACCGTCCATGGCGAGATTGAATACCAGCATTTGGTAACGTTCTGGACACGTGACGCAGTAACGAATGTATATGAGCTGGGCAGGGACAAATGGGAAACCATTATAGCGACGATACGGGCTACAGATGCAGAACTCCATTGACATAAACGATTTTGACAAATAGCGAATTGTTATGTTACGGCGAAATGGTGAGCTGTTCGCACTGCTTACGAGAACACTTAGGAAAGTGCTTGAATTACCATGAAATCACGAGTAATCGACAACACGTTGGACCTTAGTGGCTCATCACAGAATGAGGGAGTCCGGAGGACTGCCCGCCCTGTAAAGCAGGACAAGCGGCCACTGTGGCAGGCCTGCTGACAGAGCACAGTGTTGGTGCAGGCACCAGTATCTCGGAGCAGATCGCTCAGCGCACAGTGTTGAAAACTGCGTTCTTCTGCAGACTTCCAGTAACGTGGATCGACTGCATCCCTCTTTGGGCTCTGTATAGTGCAGCACCTCTCGCCGACATCAGCCGAAAATTCAGCGGCATTAACACATGACAGCTTTTTATTGGGTCGCCACCGGACTGCACGTGGAAAATTTTTTACTCTAAGTTATCGACAATTTAAAAACAAAACTAAGATCGAAAAAAATTACATATAGTCAGAGTATAGCTCATTACATTGGCCCATGTGATCGATGAATCGTTACACAACCAGAAGCGTTAAGTCAATTAATTTAAATATTATTATTTTATGCATACGAATACAAAGAAAACTAAAACACAGTATAATTTAAAAGTAGCATATAATACTAATTACAGACAATTTCACATTGTCCAATGTTCAGTAAGCAAAAATGGCATGCCCTTTTGCTGCAAACAAGTCTTCCATGTCATATTTTTAGCTCGGACTACAAGGAAACCAACAAGTGCTCAGAGAAAGTTTTCCAACACATGTCGGAAATGGTACAGCAGCTACTGTTAACGCTGGAGAAACAGTCAGGCATCCTCAGACTAGACTTCATACAAGTACTGTAAAATGGAAACTTTCAAAACCTCAAATGTCACACTTAACAAAAAGTTCCGGGCTATTATGTTCCACTTTTTCAAGGTTTTTCTTTTGCGGTCCTTAGTGAATAAAAGGAAAACTTTGGATTACACCGGTGCCAGCGTAGAAGCAGGCATTCGCAGTTTGGTCATGGTTACGGCTGAAGAACTTTGTGTAGAAGCTGTAAGAGTACCGTCTTGTGCAAAGCCTCCAAAAAGTAATTTAACTGTGGGTGCGAGGAATGCCGTAAAACGCATGAATCAGACAATAGTGTTATCATTCTCCCCGCTGACAAGGGAAATGCAAATGTTGTTTTGAATATGACCGACTATTATAGTAAGATTAACGATTTATTACATCCGCAGGCATACAGGAAAATAAGTAAAGACCGCACTGGCAAAGTTCTTAGAACTTTGGTAAAGAAGTCGTCTGTCGAATACAGCGCCGGCCGTTGTGATCGAGCGGTTCTAGGCGCTTTAGTCCGGAGCCGCGCTGTTGCTACGGTCGCAGGTTCGAAACCTGCCTCGGGCATGGATGTGTGTGATGTCCATAGGTTAGTTAGGTTTATGTAGTTCTAAGTCCTAGGGGACTGATGACCTCAGATGTTAAGTCCCATAGTGCTCAGAGCCATTTGAACCATTTGACCCAGTAAATAACTGACCTCGTCAAGTATCTGGAAACATTGCACGGTGTCAAACTAAATAAATAGACCGGAATATAGCCGAAATAGTCACATCGAGCGACTCGTTTTGTCATAAATTCATTATTTTAAACGTGATGTAATAGGAGAAGGAAAGAAAAGGCAAGAGATTACCTAGTTGAGGCATGTGACATACTCCTATGAATGCAAAACAGGATAAGTCCTACATAGGTCTGTCACCATTGTAAGGTACCGATTATTTGCAGATAAGAGCGCATTATACTTGATTTCCAGTTTTGCTGTTTCACATACGTGAAGCGGATGTGTCAGCGCTGCAGTACCTACGGGGTAAGAAGCGAGCCGTAGGTTCCCATAATGGCTAGCAGGGGCCTTTGGTCTTCTTGTCCTTTCAGGGTCAATGAGATGAATTGTCGATAAGGAAATCACTCGTGACGTCAGGGAAAGTACATTCATTCTGGCGAGAATCAAGTAATTGTTACTGATAAATATTTCATAACAAAAGTTGTCTTTTGCAACTCAGACATTAGGAGGAGTCTACGGGTCATAAATACTATCAGTAATTTTACAATTCCAGAAAACGTTGACATTAACAAATAAATAACTTTGGCATAGCCGATTGTACGCTCAGGTTACAGGCTGTGAGCCATAACCATCACTTAACAAGTTCATTTAACGTTTTTTTTAAATAAACGCACCATACAAATTAAATGATCGTATGGCATTTATTGGCCGGGATATCCCATTCGGGATTCGGCCGCCGTATTGCTAGTCTTTCTAGTTGACGCCTTCGGCGACTTGCGTGTCAATGATGACGAAATGTAATGGCATCCCATGAAAAAATTATTTGCGCGAAAAACTGCTTCCTGCCTCATTACGTAAAACATAGACAGTACTACTGCACTTTCGGAATACGACGGCACTGCTACGGCTCTGCGAGAGGACATAAAAGTACGAGTACATTACCAAGTAGCAGGCAGGAAAAATTGCTACGTGGTGGCTCACTAAGTTAGTTCAAAGACAGACTGGCTTAATTATCGCAAAACTCTCGTGGGAAAGCGGGACCAGCTGTACTGTATGCTCTTTATACTGCCATTTACGGACTCACCAGCAAACTGAGACATTTCTGGAGGTTTATTGGTGGGGTTCTTACATCATGCAAACGTGTCGGATGTGTAGTTGCTCACAGCGGGAACACAAAGAGGCGGGCGCCAGGTGTCAGCCTCTCACAGCAGATGGCGTTAGTGAGCTGTCAGTTACAAAGTACTGTTTTAACTCCAGTTTTGCAAAATTAGGTCAAGCCACTTGTAACGAAATGTTTATTTTGTGTGTAGGCCAATTTTAAGAAACCTGAATCACGCGACACACGTCGTTAATAAATAAATAATAATTATCAACCTGTTAATAAGACTGACTGTTTCTTCATCAAGTGTTCAGAGTCCCGCCTTTCCACACAATCAAAAAATTCATCATAGCTGGTACCACACTTCTTCCAGTTAGTCATGCAACTTCGTCACCCTACTTTCACCTGTTGATGGTCTTCCAGGTCCTGTATTGAAGGTGGCGAGCTGATGGTAGATTCGCTTTGCTGTCTACCATCATGTCTTTGTTGTCGACAGCTCACCTCGGCGGGCTTCTGCTGAAGCTGTGATTGATGCTGTTATAAGCAGAAAGTCTTTCCTGGATGTCAGTCGTGATGGATAAGCGTGAGATCCTAACAATGAATGCCTTAGATTTATTTCTGGCTTCTTCTTTTCATTCTCTGCTGCTCCTGGTCTTCTTACATCAGGAGGTGATACTCTGATGGGTGCAAAAGTGATATTGAATGTGGTTGGCCTTAAGTACCCTGTGACTACGCGGCCTGTCTCATGGAGAACCACATCAACTCGGTTAGCACGTCAACAGCTCCTCCAGACTGATGTGGCATACTCCGCAGGGGAGGATCGCAGATGTGTGAATGTGTGGACGACGCTGTGCTGCGCTCCCCACGTGGTGTTTGTCAGTTTTGTATAAGATTGTTACAGCTTCACACATTTTGTCTGGAGTCCACAGAGTGTTGTTTGTAGGTTGAGGTATGATCCAACTTTGCCGGCCGCTGGTGGCCGAGCGGTTATAGGCGCTTCAGTCTGGAACCGCGCTGCTGCGACGGTCGCAGGTTCGAATCCTGCCTCGGGCATGGATGTGTGTGATGTCCTTAGGTTAGTTACGTTTAAGTTGTTCTAAGTTCTAGGGGACTGATGACCTCAGAAGTTAAGTCCCATAGTGCTCAGAGCCATTTGAATCATTTTGAGCCAAATACTGTTGTGTAGATTAGGCATACAATCAAGGCTGTCCTTCCAACAAAATGAATCGACATAACGTTTCTTTTATTGTTGTTGTTGTTTTTGTTGTTGAAGGTAGGTGAAATGCTAGGCAGGCAGCGGAACTGTACAGAGAGCGATATCCTGACAAGAACCCACCTTGCCGACGTATGTTTTCTCGTCTTGTTGCGACGCTTCAGGAAACGGGAAGTTTCTACACGACAACGCAATCGTCGTAGCACTCGCACAGACGAATCTGCCGAAGTTACTGTGCTCGCTTCCGTTGCTATGAATCCACATGTTAGCACACGACAGCTTGAACACGAGATTGGCATTCTTAAAACCAGTGTACATCTATTCTTACACGTCACCGGTTCCATCCTTACCATGTACTCCTACATCAAGAATTGCATGGGAATGATTTCCAGAAACGTGTGGGCACAGCAGCAAATCCTGGGCAACCCGAACTTCTTCTCCAATGTTCTATTTACCGATGAATGTTCCTTCTCAAAAAAAGGACAGCTTAATAGAAGGAATATGCATTATTGGTCCAGCGAACTACAGAAATCCCGGCATGATTAATTCACTTCAGACAAAAATATGGGGATAGTTATACGTTAATAGCATAAGTGTGCCTTGTTTTAGGAAAGTCTTGGTATTTTAAATAAATCTCGCTCAGACGAAATCTCTGTACGGCTGCATTTATAATTAGAGGTCGAAAATCGTTATAATCACGACTTAGTACAGGTGATGGACCACCTGTTTATGAAGAGTGAAGCTCTGCTTGTTCGTTGACTTTTTTTGGCTTTTGTATTACTTATGTGATATGGTATTCGTGAAAAAATCCTACATTTTGACACTCGGACTTGTTAGAATGCAACACCAATGGTTGTTAATATGAAGCTAAATTTCAATTCGAGATCGAATAATTCCTTTGTTTCAATGTGACACATTTTTCACGATGCAGTAAACGAGCAATGGTGTAACTGAAAACATTCAACGTTTCAGTATTCACGACAGTGAGGTAATTTTGCCACATTGGTACCGAATATGTTTCACATGGCGCGCTGTCGTACGTACACGTAAGGGGAGACATATTCCAAGCCGAATCCGCTGATGTAAATCTGTATAACGTGCTTTGGCGAAACGTAAATAATATTCCACTGAACTGGCAAAGCGAACAGAATCTGATTTCCTTTAAGCGCCCCAAATAGATTACGAAGGCTGAAGTATGTCAGTCCACAGCGGTAAGATGTACGCAGTCACACAGCTATATAATCTCAATGTAAACTCGAATGTTCGTACGTTTCGTTTCTATAAGAAACCGCACGTATCACTGCAGTAAAATTTAAGAGAGGTTTTGCTGTAGTCTGCACACTAAAGAAACAAAATGGACACTGAATGCGCCAACGTTTTTTCAGGTGTAGAGTCGACAGCCTGCCAGACATGTTTCGCTGTATAAACTGGAAAAAGAAGTGAGTGAGTAGCAAGCAATGTTGTATGTCTCAGTGCCACGTTCAAATCAGCCAGAAAACCTACCTAGCAAACATACCTGAATGTGATTTAGCAACGAAAAAAAAGAAAGTTGATTTACATACTAAAAAAAGGAAGTTGTTTTTAATAAGTGATTTTTTATACCAACGACGTACAAAGAATAAGCGATTTTTGTCTTTTTGCTAAGCTATTCACACTTTTTTGCTAATTTTTTTTCTGCTGGAACGTTGTCTTTTTTGCTAAGTTATTTTTCAATCCTTTTTGCTAGAACCTTGTCTTTTTTGTTAAGTGATTTTTCAGTCTTTTTTAATAGAACTTCGTACGTCAGCCACAGACGTCCGCTGATCTGTTTCTTTGCATACTACAGCGATCGGATGAAGCTTCCTGCCTTAGGCAAGGTAAATTGATAATGTCATTTATTAGTCAACATACACAGTCAAAAATAATTAACAAAAAGGCATCTAAGCTTAAAGCATTTATTTCTCAATTTCTTCTTTACATTAATTATCTTTTTATCGATGGGAGGGGGAAAGCAGTTCCGGCATTCGCCTTACAACCAAGGGAAACCTCCCGAAAACCCTGGTCGGAACTGAGGGACCGGTGCGCGGCAGACGCGTAGTGTGGCCGACGCGCAGCGTAGAGTCGCCGATGCGAAGAAGAGCCTCGGACGCGTAGAGTCATAGATACGTAGAGTCACCGATGCAAAGCAGAGCCACGGATGCGTAGTCACGGATGCGTAGAGTCGCCGATGCGAAGCAGAGCCACGGGTGCGTAGAGTCACGGATGCGTAGAGTAGCCGGTACGGAGAAGGGCCACGGACGCGTAGAGTCGCAGATGCGTGGCAGTCATGCTGCGTTTCCGCTCGTAGACTCCGTGCGCCCACTCTCGTCGACGCCGTACGTCCACTCGTCTGCGGTCTCGACTTCCCGAAGCTCTGAACCTGCAACATGACCTGCGCACGGCCTGAAAAGGCCGGCAACAAAACCTTAAAAGGTCGGCAGGCCTCAGCAGGATACAGGGCCCGTCAGGCCGACGCGTGGCGTGGCCTGTCCTAGGAGGACCAGTGACGGGCCAAGCCAGAGCTTAACTCGGCCGAGGCAAATCGCAAACTCGTGGACGCATGGCGTAGACTTCTGGACGTGTAGCGTAGAGTCGCAGGCCCGTAGCGTAGCGTGGCGCGGCGTAGACTCGTGGACGTGCAGCGCAGACTCGTGGATGCGAAGTGTAGACTCGTGGATGCAAAGCGCAGACTCGTGAATGTGAAGCGTAGACTCGTAGGTGCGAAGGTAGACTCGTGGATGAGAAGTGTAGAGTCGTGTATGCGAAGTGTAGACTCGTGGGTGTGAATCGTGGACTCGTGGGTGCGAAGAGTGGACTCGTCGATACAAAGCGAAGACTCTTTAGATGCGAGGAGTACACGCGTAGATGCGAAGGGTAGACTCGTAGATGCGAAGTGTAGACTCGAAGTCGCGCAGTGTACAGCCCCAGCCGAGTTGACTGCAGATGTAAAGTGTGCGTAGCTTTTCCTGATACGTAATCCTACACACACAAAGTCACAGACATGTAGCACCAAACATGTACGAGTCACAGACGAGCAAGCCCAGACGTGTAAGGGTGAGATGCGTAGCCAGAGCCGGTGTGTAGTCCTGCAGGCGTGTAGAGTCGCAGATGTGAAGAGTCGCAGAAGTGGAGTCGCAGACGATTGTTCGAGGACGCACCTGTTGACAGACGTACTTACCTATACTTACGTGAGAACGTACTTACCTATACTTACGTGAGAAGTTCTCGCAGTGCAGTGCTGCCGTCGCCCCGTGTTGCCCTCTCGTGCTGCTGAAGTGGACTGAATTTCAGGGGCAGCGCGTCTCCTTATATAGCCACTAGGCTTTGTTGAGCTACATTTCCGCGGAAACCGTCCGAGTACAGTATTGTTGTCCTGGTTCTAATTAATATTATAGTAATCGGGAATACGGTTTGCATGTGTCCCTGCTACAATTTTTGTTGAGAGAGACTTTCTCCAAACGGTTCTGAGAACGTCGCTTTTAGTTGTTTGGACGTTTTAACGATTTGTAACCGCTAAGCAACTACAGAAATACATTTTCGAATCTTGACTGTAACGACGATTTTACGACAGCTCACGACTAAAACAGCAGCCTTTCATCGACGCCATACTAAGATCCCTATCGTCTGAATCTTTTGGTTGAAGCCGAAAGCAACGTCAATAATATTTGTGAAATAAAATGTCCTGTCGTTACTTAAAATGTCCGTCTCTGTTCCGTATAGTTTATATTTTCAAACTGTGCTACTGTGGACATACGTGAGTCAGTACCAGTTTCCATTAGAATCACACAGTCAACATATTCACGGTTTCCTATCAGATCGTTGGAAATACGAAGGTTGCCCAGAAAGTAAAGCACCGCATTTTTTTCGGCCGGAAACAATGCTATGAATGCGAAACGTTACGTATGTATTGTTTGAAGTCTCGTGAGTGAGCGGTACAAGTTTCTGTCACTGCCGACAGTGTAGCTGCAGGACAGTTTCAAAACGGCGTCTGCAGGTGATGTACGTTACAAGCAACGTGCCGTCATTGAATTTCTCATTACAGAGAAAGAAACTGTGGGGAATATTTACAAACGCTTGTGCAAACTCTACGGAGCATCTGTTGTCTACAGAAGTACAGTTAATCGTTGGGCGCGGAGGCTGAGTTTCGGCGGAGCTCCATGGTTTGCAGCAATCGGGAAGACCATCCACGGCTGTCATACCTGACATGTTGTCATTCGTGAGGACAGACGCATTACGACTCGGCAGTTGGCGGTGCATCTGTCAATCAGAAAAGGAAGTGTAGGTGCAATTATCCCTTGTGAAAATTCAAAAGTCTGTGCTAGATGGCTCCCGCGGTGTCTAATGGTGGATCACAAATCGAACAGAAAAAACGTTTGTCTGGATTTGCTGCAACGTTTTGAAGCTGAGGGGGAGGCCTTCTTGTCCCGATTGTGACAGTTGATGAATCCTGGATGCACCATTTTGAGCCCGAAACAGAACGACAGTCGATGGAATGGCTCCATTCCCACTCCCACAGAAGAAAGAAATCAAAGCAATTTCTTCCGTCGGTAAGGTTATGATCACAGCGTTCTGGGACTGTAAGGATTTGATTCTCATTGACGTGATGCAAAGAGGCGGTAGCATTAATTCAGAAGCTTATGTCAACACATTAGCAAAACTCAAGACGCGTTTCCTGAGACTTAGAACCCACAGCAACACAGGCAACGTTTTGCTACAACACGATAACTCACGACCCCACATAAGTCTGAGGACTGCTGAACACATCGCAAAACAGGACTGGACAATGTTACATCAACTCTACAGCCGTGACCTGCCCGCCCCCCCCCCCCCCCCCCCGGACTTACACTTGTTTGAGCTATTAAAGGATGCCATTCGTGGAAGATGTTTTGAGGACGATGAGGAGCTGATTCAGACAGTGAAGCACTGGCTCCGCCAACAGGACAAAGATTGGTACGGACAGGTCATACTCACTGTTGTTTCGCGCTGGAGAAAGGCCATAGAACGGAATGGAGCTATTACGTGGGAAAATAGGGTGTGTAGATAAAACGCCATTCTTTCGTGTGTGTAATTTGCGACTCAAGCCTTTTCCTTTGTGACACAAACGGTGAGACTTAATTAACACCTTTTGACCAACTGACAAGGTTTAGCTGATTTCTCTCTTCTAGCAGCCGCAGATGCAATATCTTGTAGAGCCAGGTTGACAACTTCAGAATGCCGCAGTTTCCGTGTAGGCGGAAAAGGAACGATTTCAGAAATGCGATTTGTCGGTGCTTTATTTTTTATTATCAGTTAGGCGCTACAGAAGTTGAATCATTAGGGAGTTCATTCAGAATGTTTTGAAAAATATGAACGTTCTGTGATTCTGATAACAATAAAGACAACACACTTTATTGATTTCCTTCATCCATCTCTCTGAAGCGTTAGATTGAGGGTGAAAAAGAGAAATGAAAATTGGTTTAATCTTACGACGCCGTAGAGTACGAAACCAAATTTTAGAGCGAAACTGTGATCCATTATCTGATATAACTTTATCAACATGACCCACTTCTTTAAGAAAATGTTTGATAAAAGCATTAGATACTGAACGAGCTGTTGCTTTGCGTAAAGGTGTACAACACACATATTTTGATGTCAATTCCACTGCTACCAAAATGTACGGAAAACCATTAGTAGAACGAACCACTGGACCGAACAAATCGATTGCTGCCATCTCCTTTAATTTCCCCGGAATGATAGGAAACGACGGTGCTCTGTGAGAAATAGTTGGCGAGTTAGCCTTTTGACATAATTTGCATTTGTCAAGAACAAATCGAATACGTTATTCCATATTACTGAAGTAGCAATTTTCTCATAATTTATGAAAGTATTTTCTAGGACCAAAGTGTGCTAACTGAAATGTGTATACCAAATTGATTTATTAACCCACTCATCAGGAATGCAAACTAACCAAACAGAGTTGTCAACAGATTTTCGTTTAAAAAGAATATCATTGTGAACTAAATAGTACTGTCTAATCGCTATGTTTTCCTTTGTCATAAGACTGGTATCTTTTGTCCTGTCTGTTTCGTCTGTCATTTTCAAAATTACCGCTATAACGTCCGTTCCGATCATTATCCCTTTTCTCTGAAAATCTATTGTGATTCCTGTTACTGAAAAAATTACAAGAAGTCCCGTCGTTGTCATACCCAAGTTCTTGCAGCAAGGCCTTAAAAGTTTCAATGTCGTCTTTACATCTTCCGGCTAAAGCAATTTGTCTTATCGAGTGTGGCAGCTTAGTTAAAAAAAATGCGAATTAATTCAGTCGGGCTATAAAGGTTGAAAAGGAATTGATTCTTTCGAATCATGTCTTCAAAGTATTCTGCCGGCGTGCGGAACTCAGACTGTTTAAAATTACGCTGCACAATAAGACTATGTTTGACTCTGTTTTGCGTGTTTTCGGACCAATATGCCGATAGAAATGCATGATAAAAATCATTTAAATTATTACAATCTCTAATAAGTGCGCGCATCCGCGTCGCCGGTTCGTTTCTTTTAAATATCCACGCATGAATTCCAGTTTGTGACTTACTGGCCAATTTGGTGGAAGTGCGTACATAAATTGATCTAACCATGAACATAGACGTATGTCATTATTAGAATTGCGAAAGATCTTAAATTTCCGAATAGTTAAAAAGTGTTTATAGTCAAAGTTTTCTCCTCGTGGCGACAAAGACCTACCGCGTCTGTCCCAGTCCGAATGTCGATTATTGTCAAGTTCGCGCGCCTGGGACTCTCTTGTTGCATCTCGTAAATGAAATAAATTATTTCCTTCAAAACACGCTGCTATCGGTGATTCCAAATTTTTTCTACTGTCTTTTCCTACGATTTCGCTTTCAATTTGTTTAACTTGCTTTCGTAACGCCTCAAATTCCCTTTTAACGCGTTCATTAAATTTTCCCTGATTTTCAACATGTTTATTTATGTTCTGGTACTCTTCTGTTTCTGCAAATGGCAATGGAGCTGTATGATCTGAATCTCTGTCCCCATTTAAACTAAGATTTGTCAATTTACCTGAAATCTCCTCAACTCTTTCCGATAAGTCACCTATTTGTTCTTTCTGTTTATTTACGTCTTCCGTAAGTGTCGCGACTTGGGTTTCAGTATTGGCACATTTAGTAGTTAACTGTTCAAATTGTTGTGTTAGGTTATTTATTCTGTCATTTAGTACGGATTCCTCGATTCTTTCAAATATTTCTTCCTTATCGTGTGTACATTGAAAATTTAACTCTGAAAATTTTTGTACTATCGCGCGATCTCTTTCTTCTTGTTCTCTATGCTGTTACTTTTGTCTAATTTCTATTGAAATTAATCTGTTATTGTGAGCATTCAAAATGGGTTGTACCTCTTCTCTAATTTGTTTCTTTAATTCATCTTTCATGTTTTTAAAACATGTCCCTATTCGTGAGTCTAACCATGTTTCCATTGTTCCCATATCAGTTTCTAACCGTGTTGCCACTGTTTTTAATTCAGATCCTAACTGTGATCCCAGTGAGTCTAACCGTGTTTCCATTGTTCCCATATCAGTTTCTAACCGTGTTGCCACTGTTTTAAATTCAGATCCTAACTGTGATCCCAGTGAGTATAACCGTGTTTCCATTGTTCCCATATCAGTTTCTAACCGTGTTGCCACTGTTTTTAATTCAGATCCTAACTGTGATCCCAGTGAGTCTAACCGTGTTTCCATTGTTCTCATACCAGTTTTAATTGTTCCTATTTGTGATCCCAAATTTAATATTGCACTCATCAACTGCTTCATATTAACTGGTTCGGAATTCTTTTCGCCCATAACATTTCCCGTAAAACTAACTTCCTTCTGTGTTCGACACTATTTCAGAATCTTCTATCGTTAATCTCGTTTCTTTTTGATTGTGAAAAATTTTGAACTGGTTCCGGACTATTTTCCCGGCTTATTAAATTGTTTTCTACTTCATTATACATCATACTGTTCTCCTGTGTTGGCGAGTTCGCCACATTAACAATTTCGTTATTCTAACTATCCATCATTTTTGCCTTTTTCGTCGATCGCGTAATCATTTACAAAACATACAAAACTCGTCACTATACGAAAATTACACACAATATAACACTTATTAAAATGAAAATGCAATAATTTTAGTAGCTGTGTGTCCGGTTACAAAGTCTCGTGACCGGTTGGCCCTGAGTAGTGTTAGTACGCAATCTGACGGCATAAAATAACAATAAAGAATGAAGGGAAATTTCCGTTAACACAATTGATTAATTGATTGGCGACTCCATGTTGTCTTGTGCACTACGACCAGATAACAGGTATACTTGAAAAAACAGATAGCATTGGTCGTATATTTTTTACTATTGCAAAATCGATTTTCTGTCACTGAGTGACCATCTTCAGTGCTAGAAGTTAAAAACTTTTTCACATTACGATCAGAGAGTACAACATAGAAAATCACAATTACATCTGCATATGAACATAACACTTGTTAGAAACAAACCTATATTGTATAACTTAAATTGGGATGCACTGTTGTCACTAAGCTTACGGCAATCACATAGACTGAGGTCGCTGTTTACCTGCACTTGTTCAGCAGACCTCGGTGTGACGGGGCTTGACACGCCCTCTATGTGACATGTGTCACGTGAGGACATAGTATTATTGGTTTTGCGAATTATTAACACTAAATAACTCTTGTACTTTTGTGAATGGCGTAGTAATTCAAATTTAAAATGTACGTACAACACATAGCAGACGCAGGAGAATATCTAAAATACATTGGCATATTGTTTTTTATAAACTATAAAACATAAAATAGATCGATGATAAGTTGTTAGAGTGCAGAACATATAAAAAGCAAAAGATAATGCCAAAGAATAATAAATGAACAACATAAAAAAAGAGGCGCAACACAGGTCTTTCTTAAAAAACGTAACACCCACCATCTGGCGTGGGAAGTCAAAAGTACAACGTTCGTAATTTATGTAACAAACGTTAATACCAGGGAGTCAATATATAAAAAATAATAACGTTAATACCAAGGAGTCAAATATATAAAAAATAATCACAGTACGAAACTGCCGTTACTTAATAATTAGATTGCCGTGCAAATGTAAGGTGCGAACAAGTAGTATACATCAGTCATCGAGAAACCATCATGAGGAAGGACAAGTAATAGTGTCACTTATACCAAAATGTACATCGTACTTTAGAGAAATTAAACATAGACTATGCACGATATCCAGCACTTATTCAAATAGCAAAAGAATTGTTAACATACATTAAAAATAATTACGTAAAGTGATAACCGGTTTGTATTACTTTGTGTCAACGCCTACGAGATGTCGACTGTCGTAAAATTATGTTCAGTAGGCGTCCATAAGTTCTGTAAATTACAGAACAAAAAAGAAAGAAGCATCTTTTAAAAAACCGAAATTAGTAATGTTATTAAAACAAACTGAAAACATGTGTGTCAATGTGTTGAGATAGTTGAAATAGCGGCCATTATACGTGTTCTCGTAGCGACTATGACTGAGGCGTTGTATATAAGGGATAACAAGCAGCTGACTATGAATTGCAAATTGTGATAAATGACCACAAGTTGACTTTATTTCATAGTAAATCGGAGAAGCATTCCCAAAAATGTGTGCTTCTCGATATCGTTTGCTCGTTAAGCAGCGTGATATCTGGAGCTTTATTATGACAAAAGATCTCCATCTCTTCCATAAGGTCGAGAAGGCGACATTTTTTACCCTTGTGCAACAATTTCAATTGCGATGTCAAATCTGGAGTTGTATGACCAGTTGCTACCAGATGGGCTGCGAAATTCGATTTTTCAGCAATATCTTTCCTCTCAAGTGCAACGTGCTCACGGAACCTTGTTTCTAATTTTCGTCCTGTTTGCCCTATGTAACCTGCATTACACGTGGCACACATAAGTTTGTAAACACCTGATTCACGTAAGACTTTGCGTTCATGAATGTTATTCCTTAAAAGCATGCCCAGTCTGTTCGCCGTCGAGAAACCTACATTAATATTTCTCTTCTTGAATACACTGGCAATTTTATTGCTAATGGGACCATAGAAAGGCAATGGGTAAATTTTTGATTTTTAGTTTCGCTTGTCTCATTCCGCCTTAAATTGTCTTTACTATATTTTTTGGATGTCATCTCATAAATGTTCATGACATATTTCAAAGGGTAATTATTATTTCTTGCAATTTGTTTAACTATGTTTAACTCTTTCTCATGGTTTTCCTTAGATAATGGTAATCGGAACATACGATGAAATGCAAAGTGCAAAAACGCTTTTTTGTGTTGGTCTGGGTGTTGTGAACGATAATCTAAGATGATATCTGTGAATGTGGATTTTCTGTAAATGTCAAATGTAAGTTTTCCATTTTCCCTTCCAATGGTTAGGTCTAAAAAATTAATGACTCCATTCTGTTCTTTTTCAACTGTGAAAGCAATTTTGTTGTGTAAGCTATTAAATGTACTGACGACTTCGTCAATATCAGATTGACTACCATTAATAAGCAATAGCGTGTCGTCTGCATATCTATAGTAGTATACAATCTTTTTAGCTACTGTTGGAAAATCTTTTAGTAATTTCAATTCAAGATAGTTAATAAAGATATCTGCCATAATCCCTGATACAGAGTTTCCCATGCTGAGTCCGTCTTTTTGGACATAAACTTTATCGTTAAATGTGAAGTAGTTATATTTTAAGCGGAATGATAATAATTCTATGAACTCGTTTATTTCCACGCTGGACTTATTACTGTGGTTTCTGAAATTAGCGTCAATAATTTGTATTGTTTCATCAATCGGGATATTCGTATATAAATTGACAATGTCCAGCGAAAGAAACGTCATAGTGTCTGTAATAGGCATATCTTTTATTTTCTCTACTAATTGGGTACTATTTTTAATCGAGAACTATTGCACAAATTTATAATGTTTATTCAAAATAGTTAGACATTTTTTCGCAAACCGGTTATCACTTTACGTAATTATTTTTAATGTATGTTAACAATTCTTTTGCTATTTGAATAAGTGCTGGATATCGTGCATAGTCTATGTTTAATTTCTCTAAAGTACAATGTACATTTTGGTATAAGTGACACTATTACTTGTCCTTCCTCATGATGGTTTCTCGATGACTGATGTATACTACTTGTTCGCACCTTACATTTGCACGGCATTTTAATTATTAAGTAACGGCAGTTTCGTACTGTGATTATTTTTTATATATTTGACTCCTTGGTATTAACGTTATTATTTTTTATATATTGACTCCTTGGTATTAACGTTTGTTACATAAATTACGAACGTTGTACTTTTGACTTCCCACGCCAGATGGTGGGTGTTACGTTTTTTAAGAAAGACCTGTGTTGCGCCTCTTTTTTATGTTGTTCATTTATTATTCTTTGGCATTATCTTTTGCTTTTTATATGTTCTGCACTCTAACAACTTATCATCGATCTATTTTATGTTTTATAGTTTATAAAAAACAATATGCCAATGTATTTTAGATATTCTCCTGCGTCTGCTATGTGTTGTACGTACGTTTTAAATTTGAATTACTACACCATTCACAAAAGTACAAGAGTTATTTAGTGTTAATAATTCGCAAAACCAATAATACTATGTCTTCACGTGACACATGTCACATAGAGGGCGTGTCAAGCCCCGTCACACCGAGGTCTGCTGAACAAGTGCAGGTAAACAGCGACCTCAGTCTATGTGATTGCCGTAAGCTTAGTGACAACAGTGCATCCCAATTTAAGTTATACAATATAGGTTTGTTTCTAACAAGTGTTATGTTCATATGCAGATGTAATTGTGATTTTCTATGTTGTACTCTCTGATCGTAATGTGAAAAAATTTTTAACTTCTAGCACTGAAGATGGTCACTCAGTGACAGAAAATCGATTTTGCAATAGTAAAAAATATACGACCAATGCTGTCTCTTTTTTCAAGTATACAATTGATTAATTAAGTCCCCAGCAACTATAAAAGCTACGAAACAACAAAGCACAAGTGTAACTGTTCTGTGTGTGGTAGTGTGACTCAACGTACATGTATCTAGCACGGTTCTTCCTCAATACGATAAGATATTTTTAACACCATTTACAATGAACTAATTACAAAAAAACTAGAAATACTATAATTGCACACAGAAACCAAAATTACAAGTCTAATGCATGAACACGAGCCAGATGCTTTGTTGTCTGAACCTGTGACCAAGAGGCATTATTATTAAGGAGATTTGAAATAAAAAAATTTTGTTACCTCCATATATATTGATGAAAAATACACTGTGATCATTGCAACATCTTCCATATATACATTACACCAACCGAACAGCATCTACTCTCTCGCCCAGCAGACCAATAACTGCACATGACATGCTCTCAACTAGTACTGCTCTCGACATCCTCTCAACAAGCACTGCCCACGGCAACCTCTGAACTACTACTGCGTCAGTGGAGGCGGCGGAATAATACTCTTTGGCGCAATCTCTGGCGCTGTGTCTCAGTGTAACCACCTTTCACTCAGATTTGAAATCACTGAAATAAAATTCTCAGACTTCGTATCCTCAAGAAATTTGGAGAATATAGTAACGAACATAAAAAAATGGTTAATAATTATGGAAATAAGTGGATGACTATGAGATGGTTACTTCAGAAATAGAATCTCCATTTACCCTGACGTTTAAGCAGAGTACGAACCCTTATGTGCAGTTTGGGAAAGTTGACTTCAGGAGCCTGGCCATCCCATCGTATACTTTTGTAGCTTCTATCTGTGTCCTCTTTATAGCAAACGTCGATCAGGATGTAACAGTTTCAATGGGCAGTTGACTAGGGTATCTTAGGAGGACTGAAATCAAATGGCGGTGGTGAACTCGTGTTTAGTTTTGAGGTGTTAGGTAGTCATTAGCCAAAGTTGGTAGCCGCTATGCTCGCCTGCACGACCCCACTGTGCTGTTACTAAGAATCTACTGCTTGCCGGTGTCACAGGAGCTTCCTAACAACTTCGCAAGAACAATGAGACGAAAGTGAATACATTTTTCTGTTAATATGAACTGAACAACTTCTTGTTTGGAAATATTTGCTATAAACAGATGGTTCAAATGGCTCTAAGCACTATGGGATTTAACATCTGAGGTCATTAGTCCCCTAGACTTAGAACAACGTAAACCTAACTAACCTAACGACATCCATGTCCGGGGCAGGATTCGAACCTGCGACCGTAGCAGCTCCGTGGTTCTGGACTGAAGTGCTATAAGCAGACACAGGAAATAAAATTGTAAATACTCATTCAAGAAGTATATTTTCTTTACTGTTCGTTAATTAAACCCAAAGACCGAATAACGAGGAAGATACAAATACAATACATTCAGTGCACAAAAGGATCAAGTCCAAAATTTTACTTTTCTCCTCAAGTTAGCGTGTAATGACTTCCTGACACTTAAATCAATACTGGATGTTAACAAATTTCTCTTCTTCAGAAACGCTTTCCTTGCCATTGCCAGCCTACATTTTATATCCTCTCTACTTCGACCATCATCAGTTATTTTGCTCCCCAAATAGCAAAACTCCTTTACTACTTTAAGTGCCTCATTTCCTAATCTGATTCCCTCAGCATCACCCGACTTAATTAGGCTACATTCCATTATCCTTGTTTTGCTTTTGTTGATGTTCATCTTATATCCTCCTTTCAAGACACTGTCCATTCCATTCAACTGCTCTTCCAAGTCCTTTGCTGTCTCTGACAGAATTACAATGTCATCGGCGAACCTCAAAGTTTTTATTTCTTCTCCATGAATTTTAATACCTACTCCGAATTTTTCTTTTGTTTCCTTTACTGCTTGCTCAATGTACAGATTGAACAACATCGGGGAGAGGCTGCAACCCTGTCTTACTCCCTTCCCAACCACTGCTTCCCTTTCATGTCCCTCGACTCTTATAACTGCCATCTGGTTTCTGTACAAATTGTAAATAGCCTTTCGCTCCCTGTATTTTACCCCTGCCACCTTTAGAATTTGAAAGAGAGTATTCCAGTCAACATTGTCAAAAGCTTTCTCTAAGTCTACAAATGCTAGAAACGTAGGTTTGCCTTTCCTTAATCTTTCTTCTAAGATAAGTCGTAAGGTCAGTATTGCCTCACGTGTTCCAGTGTTTCTACGGAATCCAAACTGATCTTCCCCGAGGTTGGCTTCTACTAGTTTTTCCATTCGTCTGTAAAGAATTCGCGTTAGTATTTTGCAGCTGTGACTTATTAAACTGATAGTTCGGTAATTTTCACATCTGTCAACACCTGCTTTCTTTGGGATTGGAATTATTATATTCTTCTTGAAGTCTGAGGGTATTTCGCCTGTCTCATACATCTTCCTCACCAGATGGTAGAGTTTTGCCAGGACTGGGTCTCCCACGGCCGTCAGTAGTTCCAATGGAATATTGTCTACTCCGGGGGCCTTGTTTCGACTCAGGTCTTTCAGTGCTCTGTCAAACTCTTCACGCAGTATCATATCTCCCATTTCATCTTCATCTACATCCTCTACCATTTCCATAATATTGTCCTCAAGTACATCGCCCTTGTATAGACCCTCTATATACTCCTTCCACCTTTCTGCTTTCCCTTCTTTGCTTAGAACTGGGTTTCCATCTGAGCTCTTGATATTCATACAAGTCGTTCTCTTATCTCCAAAGGTCTCTTTAATTTTCCTGTAGGCGGTATCTATCTTACCCCTAGTGAGATAGGCCTCTACATCCTTACATTTGTCCTCTAGCCATCCCTGCTTAGCGATTTTGCACTTCCTGTCGATCTCATTTTTGAGACGTTTGTATTCCTTTTTGCCTGTTTCACTTACTGCATTTTTATATTTTCTCCTTTCATCAATTAAATTCAATATTTCTTCTGTTACCCAAGGATTTCTACTAGCCCTCGTCTTTTTACCTACTTGATAAAAAGACGAGGGCTAGTCATTTCTGAAAGTATTCGTTTGGAGTGTAGCCATGTATGGAAGTGAAACATGGACGATAAATAGTTTGGACAAGAAGAGAATAGAAGCTTTCGAAATGTGGTGCTACAGAAGAATGCTGAAGATTAGATGGGTAGATCACATAACTAATGAGGAAGTGTTGAATAGGATTGGGGAGAAGAGAAGTTTGTGGCACAACTTGACCAGAAGAAGGGATCGGTTGGTAGGACATGTTCTGAGGCATCAAGGGATCACCAATTTAGTATTGGAGGGCAGCGTGGAGGGTAAAAATCGTAGAGGGAGACCAAGAGATGAATACACTAAGCAGATTCAGAAGGATGTAGGTTGCAGTAGGTACTGGGAGATGAAAAAGCTTGCACAGGATAGAGTAGCATGGAGAGCTGCATCAAACCAGTCTCAGGACTGAAGACCACAACAACAACAACATAGCGTGTAATAGCACTTACATTTACCTTTCTTCATTATGAAAATATACTATATAAAATATCTTCTCTCATTCAAACATTTTAAAATGTTGTGAAGTTCTACCCGTAATTAATTATCCAGCAAAATCTAGGCTTCTGTTTTATTATTGTGACTCGATGCCCCTTATGAAGTAAAGGCACCATTTATCTCCTCACACATGCAATTTGTGCATATACAGGGTGAATCACCTAAAAACGTGCACTGCAAATATTGCGGAAATTGCAAGTGCTATTGATGTGCGGTTTTCACAGCATGCATTGGTAGCGAGCGGCTAGTGTTGTTAGCCAATCAATAGTGGTAATAATACTCAGAAAGCGTATTTTTGTGCAAACATACACTTTTTAAATGGAACAATGTTTATTGACATTAACATGTAGGATAAATTATAATGTTAATGTTGTTTATTTACAGGATTCTAGTGCAAGTCCTTCACGAGATATTGTATTTGAAAAATTTGCACACCAAACCTTGTTCGTGCTATTCAACCTGCGTAGTTGCTAGGTACGATCTTCTTATGTTTGCTTACAGTGTGCTTGTGTGTTCCTTGAGTGTATTGAGACTTGTTAGTCAGTTTTGTGTGACAGTCCAAGGAGCAGGTCGTGAGTGAGCGATGGGATTTACCAATGCTGAGAATGCCGATACGCTCATGGTGTCTGGAGAATGTAGGAGGAATGCAGTTCGTTCCTTTATGATGTATGGTATCCCGATAGACATCAACCATCTCGACAGTTATTTATCAACTCCTTCAACAAGTTACGTGAAAGTGCTAGTGTAACAACTAGACAACGTAACAGAAGGAAACAAGTGAGAACAAAAGAGGGGGAAATTAATGTTCTTGCTGCTATTGCAGTTGATTCTCAGCTTAGCTCCGGTGCAATCCCATGCAATCGCACGAGGAAGTGACATGAGTCAGGGAAGTGTCCTACGCAATCACCATCGACATGGGCTCCAACTGTATCACATCTCTCTCCATCAACAGCTGCATGGGAACGATTATGAGACTCATGTTAACTTTTGTACATCGACATTAACACAGGATACTCCAGATGTATTACGTATGTTGTGTAGCGATAAAGCGACGTTTACCAGTCATAGACAGATCAACCGCGGGAACATGTACTGTTGGTCAGCTGGAACGTCAGCGTCCATGGAGTGTAAACGTATGCTGTGGGATAGTGAACCATCAGCTCATAGACCCGTGTTTCATAAAGGGAACACTGAACGCACACAACTATCGCAGCCTCCTAACAGACAATCTTCTACGGATGCTAGAAGACGTCCCTCCGCAGACTAGGTGGAAGCTGTGGTACCAACATGATGGCTGTCCATCGCATACTGCACGGCGTACTACACCATGCCTTCACAAACTTTTTTCAGATCGTTGGATTGTACGCAGAGGACCTGTATCTTGGCCGGCCTGTTCCGCGGATTTGACTCCTGTGGACGCAGTCTACAAGGACGTACCAACTAGTGTGTAGCAGTCGTTCCATACCAGACTAGAAGCGTGTACTGCCGCTGTCGGTGCGGTGGTTATTTTGAACATATCGTGTGGTGGTCAGTTGCTTCGTTACTTGTCGGAATGCACATAACTAGTGTATGTACTTGTGTTGTCCTTTAGTGTGTGCTGTCACAGGTATTCTGTAAGTGTCGGTGTGGCAAGTTTTCAGAATACGGTATCTCGTAAACGACTCGCACTAGAATCCTACAACAAGCACCACTGACGTTCTAATTTACCCTACTTTTAGTTTATTATTGTGAATAGGCACTGTTCCATTTAATAAGTGTATGTTTGCACAAAAAGTACACTTTCTAATTATTATTACCATCGGTTGATTGGCTAACAATGCGAGCTCCTGGCTATCAATTCATTCTGTGTAATCGGCACATGAATAGCACTTCCCATTTCCGCAATATTTGCGCTGCAAGGTTTAGGTGATTCACTTGTTTTGAGCACTGGAATCACATGTTATCAGGAGTTCACTCCAGTTTAGAAGCTCCTAACCAGTAGATATGTGTCCTGGCCGTTGTCTCCGATTTTTGAAAGTAAAGCTGCTCCTTTTTAGGGCATTAGTCATTCACTACACATGGTTAGAAAATGGACACCAAACACTGTCGTTAAGACACGATTCTGACCAATACATACTATGTTCCTCAATTATGAATTGTTCCAAAATATGGTGCACACAACTTGAAATTCAATGTTTGATAAAATTCTGAGCGTATTATGAACGTGAAGTATAAGAACTTATCAAAAGTATCATCCAATTCCACTAGTCTGTATCTTCTAGACGAATGTGGCTAGAAAACTGGGGTGTATTTTAACATAGGCATCGGAAAACAAAGTCTTCAGTTTCAAAAGGACTACCCGATTTCACAAAGGCATAATTTTAACAGTAACGCTCATCGAAACGTGGGATGCTATTTACAATAACGTTTACGACGAAAATTTTCATTTTCCTATCACAAACGTTCACTGCGCCCTCCACCGAAAACATGGTAACTACGAAGAATAGTCGAACTCGTCTCATAATTTTGGGAACATGTCAGGACTTACTGCATATGCTGCAGTAGTGTAGCTATGTCGACCCCAGCTTACTTCTGCACACTGGCCGTTCCTTAGACTGTGTCAGATGGAGGCTCGAACTGTGGGAGGTGAAGACCACACCCCCTCTGACGTCACAAATTATATTGTAGTAAGCCACATCCCTCACATCAGATTCTAGTTTTAATGAGAAAAATACGCTCAGATTAAGCACTGACATGAAAGTTTATGCAAGTTTTTTTGCAAGCTTTTTAGTCTTTGCTGAGTTTTTTTTACGCTGTTGTCTGCAGAATAGACATTTACGCTCATGATTAGGTTCTTTGAATTTCTTGTTGAAACCCATTTTATGATGAAACCCATGTACTGCCAGTCTTCTTGTATGCCTCTGGTTTCTACATTCTCCGACCCAGCTGTCATCCAACATGGCCAGTGTGCAGTAATGCTCTAAGCATTCTTCAGGTCCATGATCTTAATCAGTTCTCCTTATCGTCCGATGTAAGATAGCCAGAGCTGTAATCTGATGCGCTCTGTGAAATAAGTCTATTTCGTGAAATCGTATGTAGGCTGTACGGCGCTGTGTTTCCCACTCCTAGTATCCGCAGTAATGTATATAGGTATATGTGTACCACGTTTGATTGAACTCAGAGCAGTGGTTTAGGAGGAGATGTAAAACATACATATATATACTCATACATACATCCACTTTTTAAAATATGTATGTATTCAGGTTAACACAGTGCAATGTATAGTGTGGGAAGGACATATGCGTACTTAGTCTGTTTTATGGTGTATGGTAACAACTGAGAAACTATATTCATATTCTTTGACAAGAATATGAACATAAATTTTATTTAGATTCTTATTTGTATCTCCTTTTTAACATACCAGCTACAATTTAACTAGTCTACTTTATATTACCTGTTATTTGAAGTTGTATCGTATGTCTGTTGGAACAGCTACTTGTAAGATTTATGACGTTGGACTGGCAAACCTAAAAGAGTTTGTAATTTTTCTGAAACTATAATATACTTGTACGTGCTTTCATATCCCTTAACATGTAAAACATGTAAAATAGTATGAAGATATGGGATTTGCAGTATATTAGTTGTTTGTAGACGCTGCATATCAGGAGAGCACTGTCTTTACAGGGACCAACTTTGTCAGTTAGGCTGATACATGCTCTTGTTTTTGTATCTTGTGACTGTTCAAACTTGAGATATAAAGTACACTGGTCATACACATCCTGGCATTCCTTTAATTTCTTGTTTTGTTTTCATTAGTGCACGCCTTTTTATGTACAACATGTGTAAATCTACTCAGATTCTTGGGTTGTTACCCGAAGGCCTGCAATATAAGCAACATTATGTTGCGGAGCCTGTGTAGAATCAAATGATGTAAGACAGACACTGTCTACAAATCAACGGAAACAGTTATTCGCCGGCCGCGGTGGCCGAGCGGTTCTAGGCGCTTCAGTCCGGAACCGCGCCATTGCTACCGTCGCAGGTTCGAATCCTGCCTCGGGCATGGTTGTGTGTGATGTCCTTAGGTTAGTTAGGTTTAAGTAGTTCTAAGTTCTAGGGGACTGATGACCTCTGATGTTAAGTCTCATAGTGCTCAGAGCCATTTGAACCATTTTTGAAACAGTTATTCCTTACGACTATGGCTTCCGCTAAATTCTTATACTTAGGCTAAGTCAACAGAGGTGGAGAATATGTTGTGACTACTTACAGTTGTGGATTACTCATAGCTTTTCAGGGATAGATTAGTGGCTGTACAGCGAAAGCTGTAGTAGAGCGTAATAGGATTAACAATGAAATCCGCTGCGCGACGCAGCCATAGCGAGGTACATGCTGTGGGCGTTCGGTTGAGCTGTGGGAATGCGCCGAGAAGCCGCTCTGAAATTCCACGACTGATAGAGAAGCTATTAATCGGGACGAATTAATTTGTGGGGCGCCGGGCTAATTAAATGGCCGTGGGGATGCGGGCCTGCGATGCGGTGCGATGCTGTGCCCTGCCACACAACACAGCAGAGCACACTGCAGGGTTATGAGTGGGACCACCGTGCGTCCGCTAGAAGCGGCGGCTCTGTGTTCCCCGCTTATAAGCAGGAAAGAAGCGCAGTTCCTGCGTGTGGCATGTTGATGCCATCCAGTCAAGCTACACTTCTGACATAAATGCTGCTACTGGACCCTTATTTTCTAAAATTACAGATACATAGATCAGTGAGGCAGTGAAACTGGCGATTTGGCATCCCTTGTAGTAGCACATACGTTAGGAATCACAAAATGGAAAATGTGCCGCCTGGACAACAAGCCTTTGCCATTGACACTGATATCGATGTTCATTCGAGATGGCGCCGTGGACTGGTGAACAACATGGTGTTACCGTGAAGGCATTTTACAAAAACAACAACAGCTACGTGGTCGCGCAGCGTGTATTTCGTGCTCATTACTGTCTAGCAAGTCATGGCACGGTCCCGTCGGCATATGCTATCAAAGTGTCGGCACACAACTCTGAGGAAACGGGTAATACGGTCCGAAAGAGAGATGGAAGTGCACACCAGAGAATGTTGCAAGAGTGGAAGAAACCTTGTCCACAGGCGTTCTGTACTCAAGCACGCACTGTAACTTGACACAAGGAACAAGTATACCACTCACAGAACATTCAAATAGTGCAAAAACTGAGTGCAGACGATCTCCTATAGAGACTACGCTTTGCCGGGAGTTGTTGGAACTTAAGAACGACAACCCACGCCTGTGCGACAATCTGATCATGAGTGATGACGTCAGTATATCTCATCCTTTGTTAATAAGCTAACTTTAGATACTGGTCACGTGGAAATCCTGAAATGCTCCATTAAATGCCACTTCACATTAAGAATGTGGTAGTGTGCTACATCATATTATCGCTTGGAATAAAAGGGCCTTAATTTTTTGAAGAAGATCGTGGCCATGTTGTTTCTGTGATGCAGAACGTTATGTTCACAGGTTGAACAGTTTCCTATTGCGACAACTTGCTTATCTTACTGTAACTGCAAACACCTTCTTCCAACAAGACGGGGCACATACCATACCGCGCGGCATTCCATTAAGGCGCTGTAGCCCATCTTTCCTTGTTATTTCATCTCCAAGAGCGGGTACATTTCCTAGCCTGTAAGCTCTCCTGACCATTCAGTGTGTAATTACTTCCTTTGAGGTTATTTAAAATCTCAGATATTCCTGTGTGGTCCACCACACACCATCTAGGAACTGAAGGATCCAATTCGGGAGGAAGTTAATCGAGTTCAACTGCCAGTTCTGCAAGATGTGATGTCTAACTCTATGAAAGACTTTAAATGCGTGTGAGGGAATATGACGACTACCTATGTGATGTCATTTTCAAGTGGTTGCAAGCACTGAAAAATCATGTATTTCTTTTTGAATTAATTTGTATCACTGTTGGAGGTTTCAAAATCGCTCGTTTCACTGCCGCACCTGTTACATTACTAATCCGTTATCCCGAACCCTGTGCCAGTTGCAGATTGCAAATCTAAAGTCTTCCAGTGGCAACAAAAAATTGATTTTTAATATTTCACGTTATTAATGATCAAAATTAAAATGCTGTCACAATCTTCTCATTAAGAGACATAATCTTATTGCTAAAGTTTAACACAACAATTACAGTTAGAAACCGTGCGTCTGTCTCGAGGCAGCGGAACTGATGTCGCGCAAATACCCGGACTTTCTTCATCCAGTATTTCAGAATGAGAGCATTTAACGACTTCCAACAAAATTTACTCATAACGTCAAACTTTTCCTTAGCATTTCCTTACTTCCACGCTTTTAAAGTCAAATGTTCAACGTATTAAGTAATTTGTAAAGTAGTCACACGCTTCAAGCTGTTTTATAGACAGGAGTTCCATTCTTTAAAGGCTGTCGGGTATACAGAACAGGTGGGAGATGCGCACTTCTCGGAATATATTATCAGGCAGCGTCCTACAGGTTTCCAGCGTGGACAGACCGAACAAACAATGGAAATACTGATACCGAGTAAATCGAGGCTTTAATTGACAAGTAAGATGAAGTGCTAATCCCTGAAATATATAATCATGATAATTGGGAATTGGGAGTGTAGTGATAATTATTATTATGAAAGGGTGGACTGTTAAGAAAGATTTGTCAAGAAGACAAATTTGCATAACCCACCTTACTAAAACATATTCTCTGGTAGTGACAGAAGACAGCTGTCCACATTGGCTAACTGGTTCTTTTCTCTTGCTGCAACATTTAGACTACCAATATAGTCGTTGAAATACGATGCAAAGTACTCGAATCCTAGTTGAGGGTAACCAACCGTAAATAATTCTTCTAATAAACACTCTTCTAAAGTATGTGGAACATAAAAACTTGAGGAACTCTTCAGCGTAGTAAATACGAACCATTGGCCAATAAAATAATTAAGTACACCAGATGCGTTTACGTAACTTCTAGTTAATAACCCTAAGGCCAATGGTAAGTATGTCATTCTTTGGAACTGAGTGTTTTGAGTAAAGCATTTTATGGAAGGTAATAATAGGCAGTAGTCCAACATACCAAGATGAAACCAGGAGCACTTCAAATATGGTTTTATAGGAACAGAAACAGTCATTTGTGGAGAATTTCGACACCATTGGAGTACAAGTGGCAGAAATGTTTATACCACAAGTTATGTATATGAAATTACACACACGATTATCGTCTACAGGAATTCAGTTTCAACAAGAAGCGCCCAAGTGCCGCAAACACAGCTTCTAAGAGTAGTGCTATGACCTGAAATTGGGCATGTGTACGTTCCTGGGAATCTCATCCCACTCTTTTTTGTACCCAAGTTTACATAACATTACCAAGATGCTGGAGGATCATAGCGACCAACTATATTTCAGATGCGTTCGGTAGCCTGTACATTATGTAATCTCAAGCACAAAGGAAAACAGTGACATCTGTAATTTTTCGTACAAGGTTTTCACGTATGCATGGTAATTTGGGTGGTAATGTGAATTCTGGAGTGGCCGTGATGTCGGTAGTGTCGTGTATGTGGATGAAGGTAGTGATGTGGAACTCTTGTGCCACTGCATATACTTCATAGATGTGAGAGGCCTGCGATATCTCTTTTTCTATTCTTTAAACTCAATTAATTACAATTACAGTCATGTTTCTACCTATATTGGTTGCAAAACTACAGTAATGATGTCAGTGATAGTAAAGGTGAGGTCATCTTTTCTTATATATTACCCTTCTCTCTTGTGATTGGGAACTTTCGCATGCAGAACAGTAAATGTCACTTGTAAGCCTTGCTGTGGGGAGTCAGTGGTACGCCACTGCAGTGGCTGCGGGTTCAGACTCCCTGCAGATACATTCAGCAGGGCAGGGACTGACCTCTGAGAATTTTGTCAACAGGAGGCGAGGTAAAGCCCTTGACCAGTCGGGGCGCAGGTACTCGGCCGACCAGCGTTGCTCTGCTGGGCGCCGTGCCGCTGGATCCACAAATTATTTTCCACGAGCTGTACAACGACAGGGCACTCTACATGGCCCCGGCAAAAAACGTGAGGGTAACGTGCAGTAGAGAGAATCGCCCGTAGCAAGTAAAAGGCCATTATTCAACCAGGGCCGAGTTCGGTCGAAGCATGTTTGGCAGTGTCGTCGTACTGAAACAAATGACTTCTTTGAAGCCAGGTGAAGTGGAAAACAATTAGAACAGATTCCTATCCCCCGCTACCTCGAAGCAAGTGTCGTTATTCAGGTATGGTTACTGTGTTGTTTGTGTCCTGGAGAAAGTAAGTTGCACCAATTTGACGCCATCCGCTGTGGTGTCAGAATTTCTTCCACCAATAGGCGGTTGATGTACTTATTAGGAAACTTCTGGCAATTTTGTACGTGAAAAAGCCAGTGATTGGCGGATTAAAAGGAAATCGAAGACGTCTGATAACTACGCTACTGGCCATTAAAATTGCTACACCACGAAGATGACGTGCTACAGACGCGAAATTTAACCGACAGGAAGACGATGCTGTGATATGCAAATGATTAGCTTTTCAGAGCATTCACACAAGGTTGGCGCCGGTGGCGACACCTACAACGTGCTGACATGAGGAAAGTTTCCAACCGATGTCTCATACACAAACAGCAGTTGATCGGCGTTGCCTGGTGAAACGTTGTTGTGATGCCTCGTGTAAGGAGGAGAAATGCGTACCATCACGTTTCCAACTTTGATAAAGGTCGGATTGTAGCCTATCGCGATTACGGTTTATCGTATGATGACATCGCTGCTCGCGTTGGTCGAGATCCAATGACTGTTAGCAGAATATTGAATCGGTGCGTTCAGGAGGGTAAAACGGAACGCCGTGCTGGATCCCAACGGCCTCGTATCACTAAGAGTCGAGAAAACAGGTATCTTATCCGCATGGCTGTAACAGATCGTGCAGCCACGTCTCGATCCCTGAGTCAACAGATGGAGACGTTTGCAAGACAACAACCATCTGCACGAAGAGTTCGACTACGTTTGCAGCAACATGGACTATCACCTCGGAGACCATGGCTGCGGTTACACTTGACGCTGCATCACAGACAGGAGCGCCTGCGATGGTGTACTCAACGACGAACCTGGGTGTACGAATGGCGAAACGTCATTTTTTCAGATGAATCCAGGTTCTGTTTACAGCATCATGATGGTCGCATCAGTGTTTGGCGACATCGCGGTGAACGCACATTGGAAGCGTGTATTCGTCATCGCCATACTGCCGTATCACCCGGCATGATGGTATGGGGTGTCATTGTTACACGTCTCGGTCACCTCTTGTTCGCATTGACGGCACTTTTGAACAGTGGGCGTTACATTTAAGATGTGTTACTACCCCTGGCTCTACCCTTCATTCAATCCCTGTGAAACTCTATATTTCAGCAGGATAATGCACGACTGCATGTTGCAGGTCCTGTATAGGCCTTTCTGGATACAAAACGTTCGACTGCTGCCCTGGCCAGCACATTCTCCAGATCTCTCACCAATTGAAAACGTCTAGTCAATGGTGGCCGAGCAACTTGCTCGTCACAATACACCAGTCACTACTCTTGATGAACAGTGGTATCGTGTTGAAGCTGCATGGGCAGCTGTACCTGTACACGCCATCCATGCTCTGTTTGACTCAATGCCCAGGCATATCAAGGCCGTTATTACGGCCAGAGGTGGTTGTTCTGGATACAGATTTCTCAGGATCTATGCACCCAAAATTGCGTGAAAATGTAATTACATATTTGTCCAATCATCTGCATTTCTTCTTGATGTAGGAATTTTAATGGCCAGTAGTGTAGATAGAACGCTCTAGGAATGGCATCGGCGGGAAGATGGCCGACTTTGGAACATTTTACAACGGTTCTTTGGTGGGAGAATAAACAACGCTTTAACAGTTACCTCTTTGGCTAGAATTTTTCGGACCTTTTTTTTGAATGAAGGATTGTGTTTTCTGTGCAGTCTCTGCTCAGAGCAGGGGCAGAAAAGCTCTGGAGACTTACTTAGGGCTAGGACTTTGGGGAGAAACTTGGTGCTAAGATTTCCAACAATACACTCTGTCGGAGTTAAGACTGGGAACTCGTGTGCTTCAGCGATGAGATGCAGTAGTGAGGAGAACTTCACTGAGAGGCAGCCGGTGTATTGTCTGACGAGTGGCAGGGGCAGCTGTCGGGACCGTACATAGCTTGCGTCTCTACACATCGGTTTTGGTGAGTTTGTCTGGCACCATCGGCTGATTAGGAAGGAGTCAAGTTACGTGTGGTTTGAGATTCAATTAAATTCATCGAGTAGGAGTAGTTGCATGTTTGTTTTACATTCGCCATTTGGCACATTCTTACTGTGTAACCCCAAGAGGCCGTGTTTCCGGTAATTAAGATTAGGATATTAATTTTTTTTGTGAGATCCTCGATTCCTTTACAAGAGATGTTTGCTAAGTTACTAGTTAGTGATGAAAGAGGAATACTGACGTCAGCCTCCTTAGGGGCATTGAAACACTTTAAGGAGGTTAGGTAGAAATGTTTGCTGGGCCAGGAATCTAACAAAGATTTCCAACTTTATGCGAGCGGATGCCTTAACTGCTTTCGATAGCAGAGCGTCCTCACTATCCAACCCAAAGTCCTACCTTGTCGGGCACTTCTTCCGTAGCGCCACCCTGTCCAGCATCCTCATTGCTAGTAGCATGTAGTATAATTCTCCCTAGAGGTAGGACTAGAGTGCATCCACACTAAATATATCATGAAACGCCATAAAGACGTATGTATTACTATTATATATGTCGTTTCTGTTCTTTCGGACATCTCTCAAAGCGCAGACACTGCAATGTAATGGAGACATAAATGCTTAGTTATTTCTTGTTATGTTTTATTTGTCCTAATTAACTGTTGCCTTTGTCGTATGTCCATTTAAGATTCATGTTAATGTTAAGTTTGGTACATGCATGAATGATTGTAATAATCTTAAATTCGCTGTCGGCCGGGGTGGCCAAGCGGTTCTAGGCGCTACAGTCTTGAACTGCGCGGCCGCTACGGTCGCAGGTTCGAATCCTGCCTCGGGCATGGATGTGTGTGATGTCCTTAGGTTGCTTAGGTTTAAGTAGTTCTAAGTTCTGGGGGACTGATGACGTCAGAAGTTAAGTCACATAGTGCTCAGAGCCATTTGAACCATTCACTTGGGCCAGGACTTCGATTCAATTGTTAGTGAATCCGTTTTTCCCAGCAGTATATCTTTACTGACTTTTGTCAAGCCCAACACACAGGACACATTTACCAGAGCCACCCCTCAGCTATCGTCAAATCTGTTGTGCACAGTTTTTAGTTCAGCATCTGAGTTCTTTTCTGAGCGATTCGCCTTTCAGTAGCCCAACTGACGCAGATCCTTGTAGCATTCAGAAGGCTCTCGTTCATAGCTTGGTCGGCTCTTGTCAAACCACTGTGATTATTGCATTCTTTGTTTATAGGAACGACATCTTGCAACTGTATATACAGTGACGAGCCAAAACATTATGATCATCTGCCTAATGACGCGTGTTGTTTCACATTTAGAATGCAGTACAGCAGTTACTACCTGTGGCAAGTCTATGGAAGTTTTCCCGTAAATTATGGACCCGTGGTTTCTCGGTACAGAGCTGGTGCCCGATAGTGACCCAGATGAATTCCGTCATACTCATATCAGGCGAATTTGGAGGAAAAGACATCGACCTGAGTTCAATGTCTTAAGTTACTGTAGCACAATTACGGCCTTGTTAGACGGACTGTGTGATGTAGCCTCCTTACTGGCGATAACAATCGTAAGAAAAGATCAAAGTAAAACTCTTTAGGAATATTAATCTCGAGGAAGATAGCTGAAATAAAAGGTCGTTAAAAATTGGCATCAACTTAAGTTCTTTTCGTTGCTCCACTGCAGTTGATTCTTCCCGTAAATTTCGTATTTGATGATGGGCCAGAGAACACTATGGTTCCCTAATAACGCGAAAGGCCAGAAAGTGAATATCTGAAATAGGATAGAAGATCAAATAATATCTGTCGTTTTATCTGCATAATGTCCTAGTAGACAAATATATTCCCGAAATTTCATTAGTCTACTTTAGCTATTTTTTGGTGTGTCGATTTTTTTCCGTCAGTGTCTGTACACCAGGATGTCAGATGTCCAAAGCGGTCAGCTATGTGTGGTTGCAGTTTATGGGTGCTCAATGGCGAGAGCGATCAGCTGACTCCCGAGATATATCCCACTGACCACGCAGGGTATGCTCTAAGCCTACAATTGCAGCCCCAGTAGCGGCATGACTAGCCGTTGCTGACTTCCAGATGGAGCCCCTCCAATAAATGGAGGCGTTCCTAATAAATATTCTGGACAGCCTGATCCACTGCATCAGAGCACTGGGTGCCGTATTGACCTGAGAGGGGATCACCTCCAATGGTGACGCTCTGGACGCCACCAGTGGAAGGCCACAACTCCTAGAAAATTTTACCTGTATTTTGCCCACAGAAAGACAAAAACAAGGCACGTCATTGCTGCAAGCCAAGTAACGTATGGCTACCAAGATTAATGCAAAGTTTATGGCCGGAAATACAGTAAAGAACGAACGTTAAAACTGCAATTAGCAATGAATAAGCCAGAGTTGTTTTAAATAAGAAAACACACAATCAAAGATTCATTTTAGAGCCCTGTTTCAGATCCAGAAGTGAAGTAATAAAGGTATTTACGTACTGAGGTTTCAACAACAAGATACAAACTCGCCAACTGCCATTCCCAAATGAGGTGTTTAACTCGTTATCTGGAGTTCTCGCCACTCACTGAGTCGGTTTACATACCGCTGAGATGTCAAGATATTAGACGAAGCATCCACCTTCTTATCCTTATCTTTTAGCAATTTATGATGATTATGACAAGCCTCCTGAAATTTCTATAATAGTCGGTACGATTTACCATGTGCAATATGACCCTAATACCCATGGCCAGTAGCTAAGCGCCCTCGAGATTCACGGGAGAAACCTTGCGTCTGTTCGACGTTTGATGTACCAAAATATAAAGGGATAGCACTAAAACACGTGATACACATTCCAAGCCAGGATGGTACATTAATCAGAGTCGGATGGCATAGTGTGCGGCCAGATCCTTGGCACATTAAGATGCCAGCCACAGACAGGGCGAGGGACTGCCGGGGTCAGAACATCACCCACAACGTCATTTCATGACAATGGACAAGCTTACAATACAGAGCAAACTCTGAACAGGAGCGCAGGCAAGATCACCAACATGATTCATCTCAGTGCATTTAATTGGAGTCTAAGATTCCCCTGCAGCAAATATTTAGACACAAAATAAATTTTATTGCATATTAAACTAAGCACACATAGTCACATATGATAACCTATAATCAAGAACATTCCAGTGAATAAAGGGTAAAGACATAGGAAGGACATGGAATATTGACAAATTAATGAGGAATGAGAGGAATTTTAAATTATCCTCACCAGTGATCAATGGGCTACGATAAGATGTGGAGTGCAATTTAATAATACTGTGTTTTGGAAACATGTCACTGTCCTGCATTTGCTCCTGTAGCATAGTTTCCGAGTGTAAATGTGGCGCTTCACGGAAGGCGTAAAAGAGAGTATTCGCCCCGCACATCAGTGCGCAAATAGAAAGTTTCAAGCCGCTGTTGAGAACTCATAACACCACTTCCGTACTGTTTTGAGCTGAGAGGGCGACGTAACTTTGCACATACATGCGAGCCTTTTGCTTACGGCACGGATACGGTCGTGTCGTCTATTTCCATGCAAAAATATCTCATACACTCCTGGAAATTGAAATAAGAACACAGTGAATTCATTGTCCCAGGAAGGGGAAACTTTATTGACACATTCCTGGGGTCAGATACATCACATGATCACACTGACAGAACCACAGGCACATAGACACAGGCAACAGAGCATGCACAATGTCGGCACTAGTACAGTGTATATCCACCTTTCGCAGCAATGCAGGCTGCTATTCTCCCATGGAGACGATCGTAGAGATGCTGGATGTAGTCCTGTGGAACGGCTTGCCATGCCATTTCCACCTGGCACCTCAGTTGGACCAGCGTTCGTGCTGGACGTGCAGACCGCGTGAGACGACGCTTCATCCAGTCCCAAACATGCTCAATGGGGGACAGATCCGGAGATCTTGCTGGCCAGGGTAGTTAACTTACACCTTCTAGAGCACGTTGGGTGGCACGGGATACATGCGGACGTGCATTGTCCTGTTGGAACAGCAAGTTCCCTTGCCGGTCTAGGAATGGTAGAACGATGGGACGATGACGGTTTGGATGTACCGTGCACTATTCAGTGTCCCCTCGACGATCACCAGTGGTGTACGGCCAGTGTAGGAGATCGCTCCCCACACCATGACGCCGGGTGTTGGCCCTGTGTGCCTCGGTCGTATGCAGTCCTGATTGTGGCGCTCACCTGCACGGCGCCAAACACGCATACGACCATCATTGGCACCAAGGCAGAAGCGACTCTAATCGCTGAAGACGACACGTCTCCATTTGTCCCTCCATTCACGTCTGTCGCAACACCACTGGAGGCGGGCTGCACGATGTTGGGGCGTGAGCGGAAGACGGCCTAACGGTGTGCGGGACCGTAGCCCAGCTTCATGGAGACGGTTGCGAATGGTCCTCGCCGATACCCCAGGAGCAACAGTGTCCCTAATTTGCTGGGAAGTGGCGGTGCGGTCCCCTACGGCACTGCGTAGGATCCTACGGTCTTGGCGTGCATCCGTGCGTCGCTGCGGTCCGGTCCCAGGTCGACGGGCACGTGCACCTTCCGCCGACCACTGGCGACAACATCGATGTACTGTGGAGACCTCACGCCCCACGTGTCGAGCAATTCGGCGGTACGTCCACCCGGCCTCCCGCATGCCCACTATACGCCCTCGCTCAAAGTCCGTCAGCTGCACATACGGTTCACGTCCACGCTGTCGCGGCATGCTACCAGTGTTAAAGACTGCGATGGAGCTCCGTATGCCACGGCAAACTGGCTGACACTGACGGCGGCGGTGCACAAATGCTGCGCAGCTAGCGCCATTCGACGGCCAACACCGCGGTTCCTGGTGCGTCCGCTGTGCCGTGCGTGTGATCATTGCTTGTACAGCCCTCTCGCAGTGTCCGGAGCAAGTATGGTGGGTCTGACACACCGGTGTCAATGTGTTCTTTTTTCCATTTCCAGGAGTGTAGAATGCCGTATAATTTAATTTGACGCTGACGGATGATATGAAAATTAATATATGTTAAGCGAGTAGTTGGGCGGATAGGCGCTACTTGCTTGCCAGGATTTTAAATACAGATGGTGTCCTAGAAGGAGTTACAGGAATTACCCAGGGAGCAGATCCCAGTGTTACACTTAATGTCTAACGAGCACTCACTCGTTCCCATCTAGCATACGCATGCTTCTGCTGTGGGTCTTGTCGATTAAAAGTAGACAAAATACAGTGTAAAGCCCTTTTTGCGTGACTGCGACGAACTCGAAACCAAAACATACTCTGTACTGGGGACGTGTTAGAAGCACCAGTTGATATTGAGACAAAGCCAGTTTCAAAGATCGTCGGTCACGCGGAAGATACAGACCACTTTTCTACAGGATGGCGCTGTATCAACAAACAGGCGCCGACAAACACCTTAGATTACTTTGAAATATTAAAAAATATTGGTGTGCTGTCGCTCTCTACCGTTTTACGACAAATACTATCATATTTTGCTCACGCTAAAAACTGGTAAAACTGAACGATATCTGTGATAGCCAGTGAGATCATGACAAAGCAGTATAGCAAATTTTCTGACGCATGGCGTGTGAGACCAAGAATGCAAATGACACCGAATGTGTATTCGTAAACCAGAGAGGAAAAGCTGGTGATTGCTGATAACTAGTAGTCTGCAAAAATCAGCACTAAGAAGTCGTATTAATCTGCGTCAAAGGCCACAGTGGCATTCACTGCAATGAATAAGCTGATCAACTCTACAAACAAGGTGGAACTTGAGATACACCATTCCTTCCAGAAGGTACCGCACACTAATGTTCGATAGCGTCTTAAAATAACGATGCGATTGAGGTGGAAGTAGAAATGGAACAATATAATTGACAACAGAGGAAAACGTTATAGAGAAATATACCGTGATACCGATACCTCATTGGTGCATCAAAAAAGTGGTTTCAAATAAAATTTGTACAACCACAGCACGTATGAAATTTAACCTTAGTTAAAAAAAGTCTATATCGATTGGGACTGATTGACGACCGACATAACAGAAATGCCGTGTGGCTAGGGCCTCCCGTCGGGTAGACCGTTCGCCTGGTGCAAGTCTTTATACCTGACAACACTTCGGTGACTTGCTTGTTGATGGGGATGAAAGGATGATGATAAGGACAACACAGCACTCAGTGCCTGAGCAGAGAAAATCTGCCACCCAGTCGGGAATCGAACCCGGGTGTTAGGTATGACATTCTGTCGCGCTGACCACTCAGTTACCAGGGGCGGACACTATCGACATTTTACATGTTGAGACGAATAAGGTAATGTTATGGTATCCTGAAAATAGGACACTACAAATCAAAAACTAAAATAACAATGTCGGCCCCTGTGGCCGTGCGGTTCTAGGCGCTTCAGTCGGGAACCGCGTGACCGCTACGGTCGCAGGTTCGAATCCTGCCTCGGGCATGGATGTGTGTGATGTCCTTAGGTTAGTTAGGTTTAAGTAGTGCTAAGTTCTAGGGGACTGATGACCACAGATGTTAAGTCTCATAGTGCTCAGAGCCATTTTTTTAAAAAAATAACAATTGTATGAGTTAAAAAAAAACTACATTGGTGTTTCACAGGTCGGAACGTGTAGTATTAGATCCCTTAATCGAATGGTTAGATTATAGAATGTAAAAAAGGAAATGATTAGGAAGTTAGATATAGTAGTAATTACTGAAGGGCCGTTTTAGTAATGTTCGAATGCGTGTGAAATCTTACGGGACTTAACTGCTAAGGTCATCAGTCCCTAAGCTTACACACTACTTAACCTAAATTATCCTAAGGACAAACATGCACACACATGCCCGAGGGAGGACTCGAACCTCCGCCGGGACGAGCCGCACAGTCCATGACTGCAGCGCCTGAGACCGCTCGGCTACGGCTAAACCCGCGCGGCGCCGTTTCAGTAAGAACAGAGCTTTGGGTCAGGTTTGCACAGTGTTATAAACACAAACTCAAGTAGGAGTAATTCAGGACTGGGTCTAATAACGAATAGGAAAGATGAGAAGCTGCTATGAGCAACATAATGAACACATTACTGTCGCCATGACAGACACAAAGTTATAACACACGCCATGGTACAACAAGTGTATATGCCTGCTAGCTCCACATATGATGAGACTGAAACCAATAATTCATCCGGGGAAGAGAGCTGAAGATTTAATTGTGATGAGAGACTGGAATCCGATAGCTGGAAGAGGAAGAGTAGGAAAAATAGCAGGACGAATGGACTAGTCGAAAGAAATAAAGGAGAAAGCTGTCTGGTAGAATTTCGTAGAGAGCATAGTTTTAATCGTTGCTGATTACTGTTTTAAGAATATTCAGAGAAAGTTGTAGACGTCGAAGAAATCTGGGGACAGAGGAAGCTTTCAGATAGATTACATAACGGTAAGACAAAGATTTCTAAATCGCATTGACTGTAAAATATTGCCGGGGTACATGTGGACTCTAACATAACGAAGTGTGAAACCACTCTGTAGCGTGCTGGGCATGCTTGGAGATGAATGAGTGTCGCTGACAGTCTATGGGGCCGAGGGCAAAACCTGTTAACGATTACAAAGAACTTTATTGATCTCGGTATATGGCGTAGTGAGACTCGCTGACCCTGGCTGGAGCCGACGAACGGGCGGCGGCTTCCGCCTGGTGCTGCTGTGCTGGCGCTTCGAGCTACTGAGCGTGGCAACCTCTGAAGGCTATGGGCACTGACGTCAGAGGCACTTCACGCTGTGGTGCGATGGCACCTCATTCGGGAGATGGCTCCTCTGCTCCACACGCGGTGGTAGTGGCAGCGTCTGGAGTGGTGTGTGCTACTTCCCTCGATGTGAAGGCCTCGTGACCTATCGCCCTGCTCTCGTCACGGCGATGAAACGTGAAGACGGATGTGCATGGGGTCCTACTTGCTGTCCTCGGACAGTAACTGGCTGCCAGCTGGCGTTTGGCTCCAAGTACTGCTAGGACAGCAGATTGGCAGGGCTGAGACACCAAGTAGGGGAAGGCGGGGCAAGATGGGTAGGTGGGGTAAGGCGGGATGGGCTATAAGCTACAGTTAGAGTATTGCCATCTGTGGATAGCTACGTCAACATAATCAGTACACAGGTCCCAGTGTGTTGATATTGCTGAACCTTAGTTTCGCGGCGGTTTCTGTGAGCTTTGCAAGGTACGTACAATTGTTGTACTGATTTGCAATGTTTTACACCTTTCGAGGTCCTAAAACATGTGTTTCGAGAACATTTGCCCAGACTGTATAGACAGCACTGAATAGTACGTCTTATTAACAGTAAACTGCTGTGTCAGTAGTCAATGTTCATTACATAGTGTTCATGTAGGCGTAACATAACCTGACAGCATGGTAGGGGGCAAGACAGGGTGGGGCAAGATGGGGAGCTTCCCCGTCCTGCCCCTACTATTTGTCCAACCATTACGTTCTCATCGTCTCGCTGCGGGTTTTGAACAAGTACATTATACGTTGAATACAATTTTAGATAGAATGGTATTCGTTATTCCAATGTTTCCTAATTAACTACAAAGTATGCCTTAAGCTATATGGTGACTAAAAATACACAAAACGTGCAAAGTCAGTATTCTTGCGACTGACTATTGGAAATATGGTATTTACTATGTAATATAGATTACCAGGAATTATCTGACTCAATAGTACGTTCCACTTGTTTTATTTCAGATGGTTCGCAAGTATCGGTGACAACGTCTAGGCAAGATTGGTCATTGGAGTCAATGGAAGGCGCTGTAAATGCTGTTGTAGAAGGTCATATGGGTTCTTTCATGGCTGCTCGACAGTTCAACGTGCCACAGAAATCTGTGTTTCAGCGTCGGGGTGCCCACGACACTTGTGCAGGGACAGAAAGTGATGATGACGAGGCTGTCCACACTTGAGTACTATGTGAATGTAAGAGGCCTAAATAAAACGTACTGCCTGATTGAACATTTCGAAGAACCATGTTTCGAAACCTTATCGTCACATGATTTCGTTATTCCAGTCCTTCTTTAAGCTTTAAAGATGAATTCATGCTAGTTCCCCATCTTACCCCGCATATGGGGCAAGACGGGGAATTGGTAGTTTATGTTTCAAATCGAGATATTTCTAACTAAATGTAATAAGTTTGCAGGTTTCTTTGTATGCTATTGTAATTCAATGGTTAAGTAAACAAATGATAATCAAACCTACTTGAATTTGTTTATTTTTGTCCATTTTGTAAGGGTTTAAAGTTAGCTTCCCCATCTTGCCTCGCCTTCCCCTACCATAGTGATTTGGTGCAGACGGCAGACACAGCCCGGCCTCGAGCTCATAGCCGCAGCTGGCGGAGAGAATTCGTCTGGAAGTCGGACGTCGCTCTGGTGTCTTCGTGGCGCTGCTGGCTTCCAGCGATGAGAAGTGATCCCTGGCTTGAAATCCAGACTCATTTATGTGCCTGCAGTATCCACTTGTTTCCATAAAACCTGGCGCCTGATCACTTTGCCAAAACAAGAGACTTAGCCTGGTGTGGCGACACTGCCCCCTTGCTAGACAATTATGGCTGTGCAGCGCCATTTAGCATAGAGCTCGGCCATACTTGCTGCGCAGTCGACTGGCATGTAGGTTATTGATCCACATGTCGCTACACTTCAGGCTACCGACCTGCGGCTGTTAAAGCAAAGCTCTGTAACCTTTCCTTGCTACTTTTCCTTACTTTCCTTAAATACTAATAATTTTCCAACCAAAGACTGGGTCGCGTGCGTACAATAATATATTGTCTATTAACTGAAGATTAAAACTGAAGACCTTGCGGAAAGGTAGAAAATTAAGAGGGGATCCTTGATGCATTATAAGAACTGGAGGTTGTTGAGAGTTTCAGAGGGAGCGTCAGGTGACGTTGGACTAAAACGGGGAACAGAAATACATGACAGGACAAATGGGTAGCTTTGAGAGATGAAATCTGGAAGTAGGCAAAAAGGCAAGGCCTCGTACTAATCGTTGGATAATATTGGAGATATTGTATTTAACTGACGAAAGAAAAAAAATAACAGTATAGCAAATGAAATAGGCATAAAGGAATAGAGAGGTCTAAAAAATTAGACTGTCAGAAAATACAAAACGTGTAAGCAAGATTGGTGAGATATTGCAAATTATGCAAGACACCGTTTGTTTCACTTTTCCCAACATGTTGAACTGGGCGTAGATAACCTAAAGCAGCTTAAAACGGTACGACTGGGGCAGGAGGCAATAAAGCAGCATTAACAGTTGAAAATAAGCATGATCTTTTATTTAAATAAAAGTCAACAACTTAAGACGTCAGTAAAATAGCTTTTAAAAACAAGTAAGAAATTAAACAAGTTGTTGAATATTAACCAGGAAATAAGATCAACAATTGAGATAAGCAGACGAACGTTTAAAAAATGAAGAAAATAAGGAATCTGTCAAACATTAACAGGTATCTGAAGTTAGCCAAACTGCATATTTATAATCAAAACCTTAACATTAAAAAAAATTTTCAATTGACTTTTAAATATAATATCTCAAGTGATCGCAGTAGATTTGCTAACAACAGTAGTAACATGAGGAACGCGTCACGTCCATTGGTGACATAAGTTCAGATTTAGGGGAAGATCTACAGATACAATTCAGCCCCGCAACAGGCGGAATAGCCTGACGGACAGGGTGGGCGGTGGGAACTCGCCACCCACGGGTGTGCTGGTGGATGGGGCAGGTCCCGTTGAACATAAGCTGCAGCAGACAAAAATCTGATGAATCGGTAGCGAAGTGGCACTAAAAATCTTCAGACGATCGGCACATACGAATTTCCAGAATCCCATCGCTACCACAGCCGATCAAAAACACCGGCTTCACTAGATGAAGTCTCTGCTCTGCAAAAGTCGTTTGCTGTCAGCTCCAGACAGCCGAGTTAAACCGGCCTTGGGCCCCACGAATGCTCAATCCAGTTCGGTCCGCCAGTTCTGTCAACCCTCATGCCGATCAAAGCTACTCCAGTGGAGAACCGCCAAAGGTAGTGCCCCACTAGCGCGATCTTGCGATTGATTGATCGATGCGAGCCGGCACGTTTCACATGTTGCAGCATTTTTTGTGCTATCGTCAGTGAGACATTTTATTTTTCATTCTGAAAATTATTATAATACGGTAACCTTTATATTTTGACATAAAATTATTTACATACATGTAAAGGAGTTATAATAAGGCATCCAGTTTTGCGCTGATTTACGTGTGGAGTTAACGATACATGTCACCTAACTGATAGACGGAGTATTGTATGTTTTGTTATGGCGAATATTGGACAAAAGATAATGGTTTGGAGCATAAATATTTATACAGTTTTGTTCATAGCTTACTCAGTGCTAATGTATTATTTTCACGTTGGTAGCTTTACAACCACCACATATTTTCATATCCCCTGCCATCCACGTGGAAGTGGGGTGGAGGGAATCGCAATTAGGAGTTTTTTGGAGCGGGACTGTGGGGATTTTCAGTTTCCCCATTTACCTGATAACAAGGCAAACCTCCTGAAAATCTTCATCAGGGCTGGTAGTTTGAGACTACCTTAATCATTTCTGTGACGGGATGATCCTGTTTAGATAATACATTTACTATAGAAGAGAGAAATGAAAAACAAAGAGCAAGGGAAAGAGACATACACGTGAATTTCATAGATTTACAAAAAGTATTTGACCCCACACTATTAAAGAATCTACATCGACAACCTGAAGAGTGCACAATAAATAAGATAGATGTTGCATCAGTTCACCAGAGTCTATACACAAGAATGAAAATATGAAAATATCCCAAGTAATACTGCCAACCAGAGACCTGAGACAAGGGTGCAGTAAAGCACCCACTCTATTTAAATAACAAGTGAAAGAAATTCTTAAAGAATGGATGAAAATGTGTGGATGAAAGGGCTTAGACATGGAGGGGTATCACCTGTTGAGTTTACTATTCGCCGCTCATCAAATAATATTGGCTACCCATGACTACGATATACAGTACATGATGAGGAAATTATGTACATATAATAATGCCGGACTACATAAATTTTTTGAAACAAAATATGTCTCTGTGGGAAGTAACCAACGTAACATTAACATACACAGAAAACCTGTTGAGGCGTGTCAGAGCCGGCCGAGGTGGCCGAGTGGTTTTAGGCGGTAGTCTGGAGCCGCGCTACCGCTACGGTCGCAGATTCGAATCCTGCCTCGGGCATGGATGTGTGTGATGTCCTTAGGTTAGTTAGGTTTAAGTAGTTCTAAGTTCTAGGGAACTGATGACATCAGAAGTTAAGTTCGATAGTGTTCAGAGCCATTTTTTGAGGCGTGTCAGAAGCGTAAATATCTGGGAATTACGATCTCAGTGTCCCAGTAAATAAGAAATAAGGTGGACGACAATACAAGCTAAACAAACAATAAATAAGCTGAATTTCATCCTTCGTTCAGATCAAATTAAAAAAAGACGAAAGAAAGGTTACATAAGCCAATAACACAAAGCATTTGTTTATTTGGAGCAAGATCCTGGGAAACAACAAAGCAAGATAGGAGAAGACTTGGAACCGTGCTAATGGATTCTGTGAGAAGGAGTATAGTTTCAAGGCGAGAGGAGATCTAAAATACATAAATCAGGAAGCGAATGAGAACTTCCGAGTACACCACCGAAGAGGTGGAAAAACAGCGTTTAAAATGGTGTGGGCATATGATGAGATTAGGGGATGAACGATGGACTAAAAAAGAACTGACTGCAACCTACATACAACAGGATAAGAGAATGAAAAAATCAAGTGGAGGACAAAGTACAAAGAAGAAAGTTCGAGAGGCTTAGGAACGAGGATGCGAGAAACGGCCTGAAGATCTGTCAACAAATCGTAAACAAAAACAAAAAAGACTGTGTTGTGCATTGTTGCAGTCAATGTATTTTTTTTTGAGTCATCAGTCTTCTGACTGGTTTTTTTGCGACCCGCCACGAATCCCTCTCCTACGTACCCTCTTCACCAAAGACTAACGCCTCAGAGTACCAGTTGCTGGATGTGTTTCAATTTCTTTCCTCTATAGTTTTTACCCTTTACACCCCCCTCTAGTACCACGGTTTTTCCGTGATGTCTTAACAGATGTCCTACCATCCCATCCATCCTTCTTGTCAGTGTTTTCCATGTATTCCTTTCCTTGCCGATTCTCGGGAGGACCTCCTCATTCCTTACCTTCTCATTCCACGTAATTTTCAACAGCCTTCTGTAACATCACATCTCAAATAGTTCTACGAGCTCTTCCGGTTTTCCCACCGTCCATGCTTCACTACCATACAACGCTATGCTCTAAATGTGCATTCTCAGAAATTTCTTCCTCAAATTACGATCTGTCTTTGAGACTAGTAGACTTTTCCTTGCCAGGAATGCTCTTTTTGGCAGTGCTAGTCTACTTTTTATGTCCTTCTTGCTTCATCCGTCATTGGTTATTTTGGTGCCTCGCTAGCAGAATGCCTTAACTTTATCTACTTCGTGATCAACAATTATGTTGTTAATTTTCTCGTTGTTCTCATTTCTGCTACTTCTCATTACTTTCGTTTTCATCGATTTATTCTCAATCCACATTCTGTACTCATCAGAATGTTCACTCAGTTCAGCTAATCCTGCAATTCTTTTTATTGTCAGCAGCGAATCCGATCATTGATATCCTTTCACTTTGAGTTTTAGTTCTACTCTTGGACCTTGCTTCTATTTCTGTCATTGCTTCTGTGATGTATAAATTGAACAAGACGGGTGAAAGACTACATACCTGTCTTCATTCTTGGTCTTCCATCCTTATCGTTCTCTCTGGGATCTTGTACACATTGTATATTACCCTTTTCTCCCTAAAGCTTACACTTGTGTTATTCAGAATTTCAAACGTTTTGCACCATTTGACATTGTCGAACGCTTTCCCAGGTCGACAATTCCTATGATCGTGTCTTGATTTTTCTTTAGTCTTGCTTTCATTATCAATCACAACGTCAAAATTGCCTCTTTGGTGCCTTTACCTTTCCTAAAGCCAGACTGATCGTCAGCTAACACAACCTCAATTTTATTTTCCAGGCTTCTGTATGTTGTTCTTGTCAGAAACTGGGATGCATAAGCTGTTAAGCTGATCTTGCGATAATTCTCACTCTTATCAGCTCTTCCAGTCTTCGGAATTGTGCGGAAGATGTTTATCCGAAAGTCAGATTGTATGCCGCCAGACTCATACATTCCACACACCAACATGAGTAGTTGTTTTGTAGTCAATTCCCCCGATAATTTTAGAAATTCTGAAGCCATGTTACCCATACCTTCTGCCTTAATTGATTTTAAGTCTTCCACAGCTCTTCTAAATTCTGGTTCTGATAATGCATCCCGTATCTTTTCCCTAACAGAGGCCTTCGATATATTCTTTCCACCTATCCGCTCTCTCCTCTGCCTTTAACAACGAAATTCCCATTGCACTCTTGTTGTCACGCCCTTCCTTTAACTTGACCAAAGGTTGTTTTGACTTTTCTATATCCTTCCCACAATAATTTCTTTTTATGTCTCTTCACATTTTCCGTGCAGCTATTTCGCCTTATCTTCTCCGTACTTCCGATTTATTTTATTTCTAAGTGACTTGTGTTTCTGTATTCCTGAATTTCTTGAACATTTTTGTACTTCCTTTTTTCATTTGCCAAATGAAATATTTATTCTGTTACCCTTGGTTTCTTCGCAGTTACCTTTCTTGTACGTATATTTTTCTTTCCAACTTCTGAGATTGCCTTTTTAGATGTGTCCGTACCTCTTCTCCTGAGCCATTGCAGTATCTACAGCCTTAGAGAACTTCAACCGTATCTCTTCATTTCTTATTTCTTCCGTATCCAACTTCTTTGTGCATTGATTCTTCCTGACTACGCTCCTAAACTTTAGTCCACTCTTAGTCACTACTAAATTGTGACCTGAGTCTATATCTGCCCCTGGTATGCCTAACAATCGAATATCTGATTCCGAAATCTCTGTCTGACTATGATATAAAGTAACTGAAATCTCCCCGTATCTCCTTACCTTTTCCAAGTATACGTCCTCCTCTTCTGATTCCTGAACAGAGTATTGGTTATTAATAGCTGAAATTTATTGCGGTACTCACTTAGTCTTTCTCTTCTATCACTCCTAGTACAAAGCCCATATTCTCCAGTAACCCGTACTTCCATTCCTGCCCCCACAAATGCATTCTAGCCCCCCATGAGTATTAGATTTTCATCTCCCTTTACGTACTGTATTACGCTTTCAATATCCTCCTATACTTTCTCTATCTCTTCATCTTCAGTCTTCGACGTCGCTATGTATTTCTGTACTATTGTTGTCGGTGTTGGTTTACTGCCGATTCTGAGGAGAACAACACTATCACTGAACGGTTCACAGTAACTCACTCTCTTCTCTACCTTCCTCTTCATAACGAATCCCACTCCCGTTATTCATTTTCAATTGCTGTTGATATTATCCTATACTCATGTGACTCGGAGGAATCCTTGTCTTCTTTCCATTTCACTTCACTGACTGCACTGTATCTCGATTGAGCGTTAGCAGGCATATATATATATATATATACACTCCTGGAAATGGAAAAAAGAACACATTGACACCGGTGTGTCAGACCCACCATACTTGCTCCGGACACTGCGAGAGGGCTGTACAAGCAACGATCACACGCACGGCACAGCGGACACACCAGGACCCGCGGTGTTGGCCGTCGAATGGCGCTAGCTGCGCAGCATTTGTGCACCGCCGCCGTCAGTGTCAGCCAGTTTGCCGTGGCATACGGAGCTCCATCGCAGTCTTTAACACTGGTAGCATGCCGCGACAGCGTGGACGTGAACCGTATGTGCAGTTGACGGACTTTGAGCGAGGGCGTATAGTGGGCATGCGGGAGGCCGGGTGGACGTACCGCCGAATTGCTCAACACGTGGGGCGTGAGGTCTCCACAGTACATCGATGTTGTCGCCAGTGATCGGCGGAAGGTGCACGTGCCCGTCGACCTGGGACCGGACCGCAGCGACGCACGGATGCACGCCAAGACCGTAGGATCCTACGCAGTGCCGTAGGGGACCGCACCGCCACTTCCCAGCTAATTAGGGACACTGTTGCTCCTGGGGTATCGGCGAGGACCATTCGCAACCGTCTCCATGAAGCTGGGCTACGGTCCCGCACACCGTTAGGCCGTCTTCCGCTCACGCCCCAACATCGTGCAGCCCGCCTCCAGTGGTGTCGCGACAGGCGTGAATGGAGGGACGAATGGAGACGTGTCGTCTTCAGCGATGAGAGTCGCTTCTGCCTTGGTGCCAATGATGGTCGTATGCGTGTTTGGCGCCGTGCAGGTGAGCGCCACAATCAGGACTGCATACGACCGAGGCACACAGGGCCAACACCCGGCATCAAGGTGTGCGGAGCGATCTCCTACACTGGCCGTACACCATTGGTGATCGTCGAGGGGACACTGAATAGTGCACGGTACATCCAAACCGTCATCGAACCCATCGTTCTACCATTCCTAGACCGGCAAGGGAACTTGCTGTTCCAACAGGACAATGCACGTCCGCATGTATCCCGTGCCACCCAACGTGCTCTAGAAGGTGTAAGTCAACTACCCTGGCCAGCAAGATCTCCGGATCCGTCCCCCATTGAGCATGTTTGGGACTGGATGAAGCGTCGTCTCATGCGGTCAGCACGTCCAGCACGAACGCTGGTCCAACTGAGGCGCCAGGTGGAAATGGCATGGCAAGCCGTTCCACAGGACTACATCCAGCATCTCTACGATCGTCTCCATGGGAGAATAGCAGCCTGCATTGCTGCGAAAGGTGGATACACACTGTACTAGTGCCGACATTGTGCATGCTCTGTTGCCTGTGTCTATGTGCCTGTGGTTCTGTCAGTGTGATCATGTGATGTATCTGACCCCAGGAATGTGTCAATAAAGTTTCCCCTTCCTGGGACAATGAATTCACGGTGTTCTTATTTCAATTTCCAGGAGTGTATATATATATATATATATATATATATATATATATATATATATATATATATATATATATATGTGTGTGTGTGTGTGTGTGTATGTGTGTGTGCAGAATGTTGAATAGAATCGGGTGCCATTTATCAGAAGTACTGCAATGAACAGACACTGGGGTGTCGAAATCAACTGAGTCTCAAAGTCAGCCAAACTGTCGAATGGTAGCTACATGCTGCTGCAAAAGAGTACTGTTACAGTGTTTAGATGGTATCACACAATGACCTGGGGCTACGACGAAAGACACTAGTTGACACCGGAGAAAATGTAAGTTGTTCCCCTCCTCCTCAGGAGGCATCACGACAATACCGTGTAACGTCGCCTCTAGTCTTCATAATGGCCTCAGTTGGGTTAGAAGGGAGTCCACAACTTTCTTCTGGTATGCCATATCCACATGAAACCTTTCATTGACGATCACATCCCTTAGAGGTACCAAAATGGGGGCTGTTAATCGCTGCTTTGCTCTCGCTGCCGCAAACAGTCCCAGACAGTTTATATAGGACTACGATTGTGTGATTTAGCGGACCAGTTCAGTTGTAATAGGATGCTCGACTGTAGAATCGGTAAGTATACATGCTGCCCTACCAATGCAGCTGTTCTCTCGGATGAAGGGAGTGCCTGCAGCTTACTCATCCTGATGCAGAACTGTGACTTGTGAGGCCACACGTCGTCCGTCAGCGTAGATGGCTGTCATGTAGAAGACCCAGGTTCAATTCAGTGGGTTGCAATCACCCTCGTGATGCCGATTGAGGAGCTAGTTGACCGAATATTAGTGGCTCCATGCTCTGGGAAGTCTCCAAAACAAACGGGAGAGTGGTGGGCAGACCACATGCCCTCCTTACTGCATCCACATGATTTCGCAAGACAGAAGATGACACGGCAGCCTATAGACAACCCTTGAGCCTTAAAAACCTGTCGACGAGCTTGTTTTAGGACCACACAATTCGCCTCCACTCAGGTACTGTCCTGCTTCTGTGTTGTTTGGCCGACTGAAGACGTGCAGTTTTGTATGTCCTGGCCTACTGCGAGGTGCCCGTTTCCAAATATTCATTTCATGCAGTTCCCTTGGCATTGTCCCCTCGGAAGCAGGTTGAAGTGGGCCTGCGTTAACAGACAGTAGCATATCCTCAGGATCTGAAGTCTGATCGTTAACGAGGCGTGATAATCGTTCCCACACTCTGTCGGTTAAGGTCTTTTTACGACCGCTGTTGTTGTAACATAGTTGCCAGTGGCATATCACTCCCTATAGACACGTTGGACCGTCTGTCCTCATTCACCAACAAATCAAGTAACTTCTTTCACGGTGTGGTCAAGGCCACGCCCAAACATGATAGTTGCTTCCATTCATTTTGTCACATCTCTACGTCGACCCGCCTTACTACGCTGATTCCACACAACCGACTGACACATTCACTCCCCTTCATTTCCACGACTTGCGTCATCGGTGGAGTGCGACATTACAGCCTGGTAACAGACTTACATCCACTACAGCACTTCAAAGTGACCAGTGTGCTCATTTAAGGGCTGACTAGTATTTTGAGCGATGAGTTATGTTATGCATTTCGAGCATCCATTCTACAGGGTGTTTCCACAAGAGCGTGGAAAAATGTAATAGGACATAGAGAAAGCTCCATTGACCAATTTGAGGTAGGGAATCTGGGGAGATATGGAAGTAAACTTGCCTACCGCTTTGTCTAGCGTTACTGTTTTCCAGCTTATTTACAACTAACATCCGTACAAATTTACACGTACTGTGCTGTTTATTTAGATGTACATTCTTTAATTCCTGCAAGAAAACCAGGAGGACGAGCCTGATTACTATAAATCATGATGCACGATTTGTTTACTTTTCTGGATTGGAAGGGGAGGTCCTATTCCATGGCCTGCGAGGTCACCTCACCTGAATCCCCTTTATTATTTCCTGTAGGGATACCTAAAGACGCTTGTGTATGAGACCCCTGTGGATACGGAGATGGAATTAGTTGTCAGAATTGAAGCTGCCTGTGAGATGATTCGAAACACACCAGGGATATTTGTCAGGGTGTGTCAGAATATTGTTTGCTCAGGCCATGCTTGCATTTAAGCTGATGGCCTTCAGTTTCAGAACATTTTGTATGATACAGTATAAATGGTACGTTCATTGTGTCTATGATGGTATTTGAACTTAACTGTAACTAATATAAATAAAAAAGTACACAGTAATGTGATTTTATTCCTATTATCTCTTTAAGCAGGCTTCTCCGACCCCAGGTTCCCTACCTCAAGTTGTCCAGTGGAGCATCCTGTTAAATTTTAGCACGTTACATGAAAACACCCTGTATAGCTGCAGCTACTGTAAGAGTAACACCATAGATTGCTGCGAGGGCCGTTCAATAAATAAGGCAACACAGTTTTTTCTGAAAGCAGATTCCGATACACCACATTATTCACCATTCTTTTGGCTACAAAACCCTGTTTTCTAATATAATCTCCGTTCAATGTGACGACTTGTATTGTATTGTATTGCATGGAACTGGGGACCTGGAAAGAACGGAGAGGCTTCGTCACCGACGTAGCCTGCAGTGGTACACAACCCCACTGCAGGCCACAGTAGTTCACTCGCCCCACCGCTACCCAACACCGAACCCAGGGTTATTGTGTGGTTCGGCCCCAGTGGAACACCCCCCCCCCCCCCTCCCCTCACCACCACCACCACCCCGGGGACGTCTCATACCAGACGAGTGTAACCCCAATGTTTGCGTGGTAGAGTAATTATGGTGTATGCGTACGTGGAGAAAGTGTTTGCGCAGCAATCGCCGACATAGGTTAATGAGGCCGAATAAAGGTAACCAGCCCGCATTCGCCGAGGCAGATGGAAAACCGCCTTAAAAACCATCCACAGACTGGCCGGCGCAGCGGACCTCAACATTAATCCGCTGGGCGGATTCGTGCCGGGGACCGACAAAACTTCCCGCCCGAAAAGCAGTGCGTTATACCGCACGGCTAACTGGGCGGGCATGTGACGGCTAACCCCAGCTTACTGAGAGGGCCTGTATGATACCATTCTACCGAGTGGAGTCAACGTATTGCTGCCTCAATAAACTCCCCGTCATCCACGTACTGCTTCCTGCAAAGTGCATCCTTCATTGGGCCACAGTGATGGGAGTCGGAAGGTGCGAGTTCCTGGCTGTAGGGTATATGAGGAAGAAGAGTCCAATGAAGTCTTGTGAGCTCTTCTCGGGTGTGCAGACTTGTGTGAGCCCGTGTTTTGTCATGGAGAAGGAGCAGTTCGTTTCCAGTTTCAAAGTGTTTCGTTGCACCATGAGGGAGGACATCAAACAGAATATCCCCTTCAGAGTTCCAGAAGCCCGTCACCATGATTCCACCGGCTAAGGGTGCGGCTTTGAACTTTTTCTTCGGAGGAGAGATGGTGTGTCGCAGCTCTATCGATTGCAGTTTCGTTTCCGGTTCGAAGTGATGAACCCATGTTTCACTGCCTTTAACGCTGTTCGACAAAAAATTGTATTGATCAGCTTGGGAAAACGCAAGCAGTTTCGTTGCCCTGTATGGGTTTCAGTTCGGCGGGGAGGGACCTTGCAGGCACACACCTTTGAGTACCCCAAATGGTGTTCGAGCGTGTCAACACTACGAACAGTGACGTCCAGTTGAGCAGCGAGGTGTTTAATTGCGATCCGTCGATCACCTCGAATGAGAGTGTCCGTACGTTCCAACATTGCACAAGTCATAGCTCTGTGCGACTGACCGTCACGGGGGATAGCAGAGAGGTTCACGTGATCTTGTTGCGAAGACGACAGACGCCTTCCCAACGACTCGCCGTGCTTTTGTTCACTGTCAATTCTCCGTAGACAATCTGCAAGCGCCTACGAATATCAAGTTTGTTTGCGTGGCTATCCTCCGCAGCAAGCACAGAAACACTTGTTTTGTAAACAAAACCGTCTTTTCCTGCTGGTCTGGTCTGGAGGTCGCACTACCACTTTATTACTGACACATAAACACAACTGCGTTCTGACCTCCTTCAGAGGATGAGAGGAAACGAAGATTAGCAAATCGTAAGTAATTACTTTTTTACATAAAAAAGTCACGACGTGCACTGTTTAATAATCTAAAACTAACATTACTGTGTCGTTACAGATCCCGCTGGTGATGCCTTAGAACAAGAAAAAGGCGAAACGCGTCTGGGATAAATAAATTAAGTGGCAGCAGGAATAGGTTGTTTTATTTACAAAATAAGCCTAAGAATATGAACGCTGCTCTCATTTCCCTCCAAAAGAAACTCAACGATACCTATCTGCTTGGAATGCACATCCGTTACAGACACCATGTTGAAGGCTATGTATAGCGCCGATATCTATCGGAACTTCATGAAACTATATGGGGCAGAATCGAAAATATGCCACGATGTTGCACAACGATTCTGCATTTTTTCAATCGAAACTGGCCGAGAAAAAAATGTGTTACACTACTTATTGAATGTCACTCGTACGTGGACGTCGGGTGTGAGCGGTAAGCGCAGCGACCATTCTCAGAAGTACCTCTTGACGCGCATCACAGGCGTGGAGTTTGCTGTGATCTAACGTGCCGACAGATCAGCGGAGGACCGTTCGCGTCGCAGATGAGTTTCACTTTAGCTTAAAGACTGACAACAGACGTCTTTCAATTTGGCGAGAAGCCAGAATCCGCTATCACGCAGCGGTCGTCTACGGAATTAATGTCTCTTGGAACGCTGCGTCAAAAGTTTGGGAGTGCTTGCTACCTAGCAATTGTGTGGCTAAATTATGATTCCAGAACTTTGATGCCATTTAAACAGGATGGCGCTTACCTCTTTCGGAAATATGTGTTGAGTAAATCATTGACGTCACTGGCTTGTATCTACACTCCCGGAAATTGAAATAAGAACACCGTGAATTCATTGTCCCAGGAAGGGGAAACTTTATTGACACATTCCTGGAGTCAGGTACATTACATGATCACACTGACAGAACCACAGGCACATAGACACAGGCAACAGAGCATGCACAATGTCGGCACTAGTACAGTGTATATCCACCTTTCGCAGCAATGCAGGCTGCTATTCTCCCATGGAGACGATCGTAGAGATGCTGGATATAGTCCTGTGGAACGGCTTGCCATGCCATTTCCACCTGGCGCCTCAGTTGGACCAGCGTTCGTGCTGGACGTGCAGACCGCGTGAGACGACGCTTCATCCAGTCCCAAACATGCTCAATGGGGGCCAGATCCGGAGATCTTGCTGGCCAGGGTAGTTGACTTACACCTTCTAGAGCACGTTGGGTGGCACGGGATACATGCGGACGTGCATTGTCCTGTTGGAACAGCAAGTTGCCTTGCCGGTCTAGGAATGGTAGAACGATGGGTTCGATGACGGTTTGGATGTATCGTGCACTATTCAGTGTCCCCTCGACGATCACCAGTGGTGTACGGCCAGTGTAGGAGATCGCTCCCCACACCATGATGCCGGGTGTTGGCCCTGTGTGCCTCGGTCGTATGCAGTCCTGATTGTGGCGCTCACCTGCACGGCGCCAAACACGTATACGACCATCATTGGCACCAAGGCAGAAGCGACTCTCATCGCTGAAGACGACACGTCTCCATTCGTCCCTCCATTCACGCCTGTCGCGACAGCACTGGAGGCGGGCTGCACGATGTTGGGGCGTGAGCGGAAGACGGCCTAACGGTGTGCGGGACCGTAGCCCAGCTTCATGGAGACGGTTGCGAATGGTCCTCGCCGATACCCCAGGAGCAACAGTGTCCCTAATTTGCTGGGAAGTGGCGGTGCGGTCCCCTACGGCACTGCGTAGGATCCTACGGTCTTGGCGTGCATCCGTGCGTCGCTGCGGTCCGGTCCCAGGTCGACGGGCACGTGCACCTTCCGCCGACCACTGGCGACAACATCGATGTACTGTGGAGACCTCACGCCCCACGTGTTGAGCAATTCGGCAGTACGTCCACCCGGCCTCCCGCATGCCCACTATACGCCCTCGCTCAAAGTCCGTCAACTGCACATACGGTTCACGTCCACGCTGTCGCGGCATGCTACCAGTGTTAAAGACTGCGATGGAGCTCCGTATGCCACGGCAAACTGGCTGACACTGACGGCAGCGGTTCACAAATGCTGCGCAGCTAGCGCCATTCGACGGCCAACACCGCGGTTCCCGGTGTGTCGGCTGTGCCGTGCATGTGATCATTGCTTGTACAGCCCTCTCGCAGTGTCCGGAGCAAGTATGGTGGGTCTGACACACCGGTGTCAATGTGTTCTTTTTTCCATTTCCAGGAGTGTATTTGCAGATACACACCCCCTACGCCCGTTTTAGAATCCAAATACAGGTATATGCATCCCCCCCTTGAGACCATGATTTTCTGGAGGTTTCTCTTGATTGCAAGGTAAGTACTGGATCTTGTAATACGATTTGCCTCAAATCGACTTTTCCAACAACTTCCTTTGTAATAAAAGCACAAAATGTTTGATAAATAGAAGCTATTTATTTTTCACGGAATTGTATAGAATAGTAATAGATCTGCAGTCTGTGCCCGCGGAAGCTAACAGTAATTTCCAATTGATTCCCACAAAACAGAGGAATGTACAACGTCATTCAACGGCTGATGTAGATGGTGTCTCACATTTCATCGTCTTTAAGCCACTCGGTTGAGTAGCTAAGATGGACACCGACATGTATTGCCATTGTGATGTTACATACAGTCTTTGAGCAAACACGGTGCGACCTACTTAACGTATATTGTTTATTAGCTTTTTTTCCAGGGCCTCATCAATGTAAAATGTATAGATCGACGGGATGTCGCAATACTGTACTTATTTCTTACTACTTCGTGTCGTTAGGTGAGCTTCAATTGATATTTGGAGATTTGTTTCTCATTTTGTAAATCAAATAGCATAATAAATGTTATCTAATGCTTCTTTATTCCAGTTTAAAATAGGCGCTAACATTGTCGGAAAATTCAACATAGCCGAAGTCAGTGGTGCCAAAATAAAAAGTGCCTAGGGAGCAGACTGACATTTATACAAACAAGTGTGGCATACTTTTTGTTCCTACCTGTAATACCCACGTACTGTCCACCTTCACCGGAGATAACGTCATTTGACCTTTGGATTCTGACGTCACTGTTTGAGCGTCACGCAAGCTGTACGTCATAGAGAAGACTTGACTTTATGAGGTGACGTTTCATGTTGAGCGCAACAGAATGGGCGTAACCGGTTGTAAGCTGGCCGTCAATGATGTGTGCGTCCTAGTTTCGATATGCACGGAGCAGACAAAAGCCAGACAGCGACCAGGGATATAGTCGATCTAAATCGGTAAAACCAATGATACGCGGCCATCGGTAATGGCGAGCACTGAAACAGAGATCCGTAATGAATACTTGAGCACTGTGAATGGCGGAATATTGATAGTATCCAGATTTTGTAAGGATAATCTCTAGCAGTACCAACTGAGATATCATAAAGCCAAATATGTAGTCGGAAGAAAATTTCAAGTAGAAATTTCCGTTGGAAAATAGTAATTCAACCGACGAAAACTGTATGAGTTCTTCTTATTCTAAGATGCAAGATTACATAATTAAAAAAAATGTATAAATTGGCTGTTCCGCCTGTCCTTGGTAGAATATTTTCTATTTTATGAACAAAAAAAACACGACATTTGTGTAATATTCTATAGAATTTATTGTTTTAGAACCCGGTTTTCGACTATTACTCCATCATTCATACTTAAGTTCGTACCTAATGATGGCGTTATAGCGGAAAACTGGTTTGTAATATAATAAATATTGTAGAATACTTCACAAGTGTTGCACGTTTTTTCATCCGTAATGTAGAAAATTTAATTTGGTAAACAAAAATTGATACAATGGTCCGTAAAGTTTCAGTGGATAATACATATCTGGAATTCAATAACTTATTTTGCTATCGAGAACGCTAAATCGTTCATTAAGTTTGATAATTAATTCACAAGTATTTGACAAAAGAGACAGTAACGCCACAACAGCACAACGTCAGTTTAATAGATAATAATAATAATAATAATAATAATAATAATAATAATAACAAAGTTCTAGAACATATGTTGATGTTTTTTACACAGTTACTCACTTTAGAAACTCTGTATCTCTAATTATCTTAACTGTGAACAGATGGCGTGGTGTAACTAAATCCGGGGAAATGCTATGGAAAATTCTTGCAGAATGCCGTACTGTATGCTTGTCTACTGTTTAATATTAACAGGTTTATTTTAAATATTGGTTTTAATAATTCAAACGGCTTTTTCTTACCGATATATACTAAACTTAATTCCAAAACGGACTTCGGCTGCTATTTAAGGGGCTTGAACATAAAAATGCGTCTTTAAATGAAATTTTATATAGCAGGAAATAGAAGGCGTTTCAAATTATGAAACTAGTATATTTTTAAGCGAGCTGCGGAAAATGGCGTAATCAATAAACGATTACGATTCTTGCAATAAAAAAAAGGTTCAAATGGCTCTGAGCACTATGGGACTTAACATCTGAGGTCATCAGTCCCCTAGAACTTAGAACCATTTAAACCTAACTAACCTAAGGACATCACACACATCCATGCCCGAGGCAGGATTCCAACCTGCGACCGTAGCGGTTGCGCGGTTCCAGACTGAAGCGCCCAGAACTTCTCGGCCACTCCGGCCGGCTCTTGCAATCAAAAATAAACTATGTGTGAACTCATGAATTTAATAGAACTTCTGGTATGAAATGTCTATGATATTTGTAACATTTTGACTAGCATATTATCGCGTTCATTTTGGTATTCTGTATTTAATATAGGCTGTACGCTTTAAATTTTGTAAAATAAATTGCTAATTGGTGTACTTTGAGGGTAAAATATCTCGATTTTTGGTGAGGATATGTCGAATACGGCAAGCAATTGGAGTAAGTTACAGTTCCCAACCATAAGAGTTTGCAGCGATACAGGTTATCGTATATAGTCTTTCAATTATTTTTGGCTGCTCACTCTGAGATTTCAACATTTTTCTATGGTGTCTGGACTTGGAATGCAGATGGACTAAACTAGCTTTGGACTACATGCGCTGAAGTTAGTTAAAATGTGCTCGGATTAAACATTAACTCTTCTCAGTTACTGTGCCGAGTTTCAGAACAATACTGATGCGCTTCTTCGCAACTGTACTTTTATTATTTACTGCGTCCAAAATTTTAAGCGCTAACCTGTGATAGTTTACTGTATAGTTTTATAGAAACAAGCTGTGTTATTTTACACTAGTTCATCCAGTGTGGCCTTAAGCCAATTTAGCAGCGTTTCTGCGGGTCTTTAATGTAACTACAACAGGTATAAAAATCCACAAATATATTACACCTGAATGTGGTCGCCCCTAGACACTCAGCGCACCACAGCCAGTCATTGTGCGCATACACAGTCCTACCAACTTCTTGACAAGTTTCAAAACAACTGAGTTTTACTACAGTATGTATACCACAGGTGATTACGTATCTTTTTCGAGCACTGTAACTTGTAATTAAGGCCTAAGACCAATTTATAATCTAAAATCACATAGCGCCAGTTCTGTAGGCATGAAATCAAGTTCATGATATACTGATTGAACAGGACTGTGTTGAGTAAGGTAGTTTTAGGAAAAATCACCACATTATTACCAAAATAAAAATGGAATGGAATGTTATTGTTTTGTATATTACAGTATAGCATTAGTTCAGGGACTATCAGTCTGGAATAATACCTGAGCTGTACAACGTTTATAGTGATATGTGTTTAATACCAATGTTTTAACAACGCTGAAGAGCCAAAGAATCTGGTACACCTGCGTAATATCGTGTAGGACCCCGTGAGCACGCAGAAGTGCCGTAGCACGATGTGGCATGGACTCGACTAATGTCTGAAGTAGTGCTGGAGGGAACTGACAACATAAATCCGTAACACTACGAGAAGATGGAGTTCTCTTCTGGACAGCACGTTGCTAGGTATCCCAGATATGCACAATAAGTTCATGTCTAGGGAGTTTGTGGTCAACGGAAGTGTTTAAACTGAGTGTTCCTGAAGCCACTTTGTAGCAATTCTGCCGGCCGGGGTGGCCGAGTGGTTCTAGGCGCTACAGTCTGGAACCGCGCGACCGCTACGGTCGCAGGTTCGAATCCTGCCTCGGACATGGATGTGTGTGATGTCCTTAGGTTAGTTAGGTTTAAGTAGTTCTAAGTTCTAGGGGAATGATGACCTCAGAAGTTAAGTCTCATAGTGCTCAGAGCCATTTGAACCATTTTGTAGCAATTCTGGACATGTGGGGTGTCGCACTGCCTTGTTTGAATTGCTCGAGTCCGTCGGAATGCACAGTGGGCATGAATGGATGCAGGTGATTACACAGGATGCTTACGTACGTGTCACCAGTCAGGGTCGTATCTAGACGTCTCAGGGGTCCAATGTCAGTCCAGCTGCACAGGCCCTACACCGTTACAGAACCTCCAGCAGCTTGAAAAGTCCCCTGCTGACATGCAGTGTCCATGCATTCATGAGGTTAACTTCATAACCATTCTCGGTACGATTTGAAACGAGACTCGTCCCACCAGGCAACATGTTTCCAGTCATCGACAGTCCAATGTCGGTGTTCACGGTGTAACCTCCTCCTCACTTATCGACCTTAATGACAGTGAAAAATTAAACCGCGTGTACCTAATGAAAATTTGGGAAAAGCAATAGTCACCGAAGTTAATCTGTCGGTAAAGAGGGAGGAAAGGGTTATATCCAAATGAAAGGAAAAATGCAAATGAAACTGGTGGAAATTAATTTTGAAAAGGGGTAAAGTTAATAAAGAAGGTAAATGTGCAGCCGTTACGTTAACAATTAACTAGCGGTAATTAGATATTTGAGATTTGGGGAAAAATACGGTCGCCAGTCCTATGGACAATTACTATAGTAACTGAAAAAGAAAGGTTATTGCTCATATAATTAGCACTAGAAGCGTGGCAACTGAAGGTTGACACGTGTAGTGTGAAAACTGAAAGTTTGTCAGAAGTAATAAATTTCGCTACACTCCGACTTAATTTAGCAAAAGAATTCATAAAACTGGAAAATTGAAAGTTAATTTAGTGACTGAAATTAATAGTGAGCTTTGTTTTTGAAGCACATCGAAATTCAGTAAAATACGGTTAGTCTTGGGCTACCTCAACAATCATTTCAAAAGCTGCTTGAATCTACGCAATTTAGAAATAAGAGATTTAACTTTGAACTTGAATTAAATGATTCTGAACAATTAACATTAGTAAAATTTAGTACGTACCAAGCTGAGCTGCACTCACACGTAAGCTAAAATACGGGAACAAAACTCGCACTCTTAATTTGTGCTTGTGTAATCTAAATATTGGAGCCAGCTATGCATACCTTAACTGAACTTTGAAATTAAAGCAGTGAAATCGATTGATATTACTTTAATGCTGGCGTTTGAATTTCAACAACACTCGGGTTCATTCCGGAAAAGGCAGGGACCCTGCTTGGTAATGCAATTGGGACAATGAGCAACAAAGGTTCATGCTACGTTGCTGTGATTTAGTGAGAAAAATTTAACAGTTTAAAAAGCTGAGGTCTACCATACAGTTCTAAAACTTTACGTGCTACCAGTCTTCCTTGTTGGTTGATTGAAGGTTTGAAGTCGTCGATCGAGGAGGTGGCGACAGTCACTCATTGTCGGCCGTCGCTGTTGCAGAAGGTGGATGTTGGCGCGCCTTCTTCTCGACACGGTCTCCAGCCGAAACGGGCTCTTGATGTGTGCCAGCTAACGCTCCCGTCGGCGACACCATGTCAGAAACTAACATAGCAAGTCGAGCGCAATTACATGCTGCCAAACCCCGAAAGCGCGGCAACTCGCGGGAGCGTCACACAACACACCTGCTCCACTGCCCTCCTCCAGCCAGACTCTCCTCCGCCCGCGATCCACGCGGCAGCGTTAACACTCCCTAAGATCCTAAACACTTTGGTTCACCACACGACCTATCGATGTAATCGTTCGATAGCATAGTTTTCCCTAGGCCAGACCCAGCGTAAAAATACAAATAATATTCGCAAAACAAACAAATTATACACATAAATCATCATCATCATCATCATTTAAGACTGATTATGCCTTTCAGCGTTCAGTCTGGAGCATAGCCCCCTTATAAAATTCCTACATGATCCCCTATTCAGTGCTAACATTGGTGCCTCTTCTGATGCTAAACCTATTACTTCAAAATCATTGTTAACCGGATCCAGGTACCTTCTTCTTGGTCTGCCCCAACTTCCCCTACCCTCTACTGCTGAACCCATGAGTCTCTTGGGTAACTTTGCTTCTCCCATGCGTGTAACATGACCCCACCATCTAAGCCTGTTCGCCCTGACTGCTACATCTATAGAGTTCATTCCCAGTTTTTCTTTGATATCCTCGTTGTGCACACCCTCCTGCCATTGTTCCCATCTACTAGTACCAACAATCATCCTAGCTACTTTCATATCCGTAACCTCAACCTTGTTGATAAGGTAACCTGAATCCACCCAGCATTCGTTCCCATACAACAAAGTTGGTCGAAAGATTGAACGGTGCCCAGATAACTTAGTCTTGGTACTGACTTCCTTCTTGCAGAAGAGAGTAGATCGTAGCTGAGCGCTCACTGCATTAGCTTTGCTACACCTCGCTTCCAGTTCCTTCACTATGTTGCCATCCTGTGAGAATATGCATCCTAAGTACTTGAAACCGTCCACCTGTTCTAACTTTGTTCCTCCTATTTGGCACTCAATCCGTTTATATTTCTTTCCCACTGACATTACTTTCGTTTTGGAGATGCTAATCTTCATACCATAGTCCTTACATTTCTGATCTAGCTCTGAAATTTTACTTTGCAAACTTTCAATCGAATCTGCCATCACAACTAAGTCATCCACATATTGTGTTAACATATGTTAATCTCACCCAGCCAGTCTATTGTTTTCAACATATGATCCATAAATAATATGATCAAGAGTGGGGACAGGTTGCAGCCTTGTCTTACCCCTGAAACTACTCTGAACCATGAACTCAATTTACCGTCAACTCTAACTGCTGCCTGACTATCCATGTAAAGACCTTTAATTGCTTGCAAAAGTTTGCCTCCTATTCCATAATCTTGTAGGACAGACAATAACTTCCTCCTAGGAACCCGGTCATATCTCTTTTCTAGATCTATAAAGCATAGATACAGTTCCCTGTGTCCACTCATAACATTTCTCCATTATTTGCCGTAAGCTAAAGATCTGGTCCTGACAACCTCTAAGAGGCCTAAACCCACACTGATTTTCATCCAATTGGTCCTCAACTAATACTCGCACTTTCCTTTCAACAATACCTGAGAAGATTTTACCAACAGCGCTGATTAAAGAGATACCGCTGTAGTTGTTACAATCCTTTCTGTTTCCATGTTAAAAGATGGTTGTGATTACTGCTTTTGTTCAGTCTGATGGAACCTGTCCCGACCCCCAGGCCATTTCAATTATCCTGTGTAGACATTTAAGACCTGACATTCCACTGTATTTGATGAGATCCAACTTAATTTTATCAACTCCAGCTGCTTTATTGCACTGCAATCTATTGACCATTATTTCCACTTCCTCAAATGTGATGCTATTTCCATCATCATTCCTATCCCATTCTACCTCGAAATCTGAAACATTACTGATCGTATTTTCACCTACAATCAGTAATGTTTCAGATTTCGAGGTAGAATGGGATAGGAATGATGATGGAAATAGGATCACATTTGAGGAAGTGGAGAAAATGGTCAATTGCATAAATATATATACACAAATAGTAAAGCAATTACAATATATAAAGACACAGAAATGTCATATCTTCGGGTAACAACATAAGGAAAAATCTATAGTAGATAGTGTCGGAAGTTCCATGCGGCTTTTCGCGGATGATGCTGTAGTATACAGAGAAGTTGCAGCATTAGAAAATTGTAGCGAAATGCAGGAAGATCTGCAGCGGATAGGCACTTGGTGCAGGGAGTGGCAACTGACCCTTAACATAGACAAATGTAATGTATTGCGAATACATAGAAAGAAGGATCCTTTATTGTATGATTATATGATAGCGGAACAAACACTGGTAGCAGTTACTTCTGTAAAATATCTGGGAGTATGCGTGCGGAACGATTTGAAGTGGAATGATCATATAAAATTAATTGTTGGTAAGGCGGGTACCAGGTTGAGATTCATTGGGAGAGTGCTTAGAAAATGTAGTCCATCAACAAAGGAGGTGGCTTACAAAACACTCGTTCGACCTATACTTGAGTATTGCTCATCAGTGTGGGATCCGTACCAGATCGGTCTGACGGAGGAGATAGAGAAGATCCAAAGAAGAGCGGCGCGTTTCGTCACAGGGTTATTTGGTAACCGTGATAGCGTTACGGAGATGTTTAATAAACTCAAGTGGCAGACTCTGCAAGAGAGGCGCTCTGCATCGCGGTGTAGCTTGCTCGCCAGGTTTCGAAAGGGTGCGTTTCTGGATGAGGTATCGAATATATTGCTTCCCCCTACTTATACCTCCCGAGGAGATCACGAATGTAAAATTAGAGAGATTAGAGCACGCACGGAGGCTTTCAGACAGTCGTTTTTCCCGCGAACCATACGCGACTGGAACAGGAAAGGGAGGTAATGACAGTGGCACGTAAAGTGCCCTCCGCCACACACCGTTGGGTGGCTTGCGGAGTATCAATGTAGATGTAGATGTAGATGCAGATGGAAATAGGAGGATATGCATTTTCGGCGTTACACGTGCCCCACATTGTCTGAGGATATTCGTGTAACCTAAACAGACTCAGAAAACGTCCCAAAAAAGAAACAGCGGAAATGCATATGCTCAAAACATCAAAAAAATTTAGCATTCGTCTAATTAAACATATATCAAGTTTTAGAGCATAATAATTGAGTGGAGACACTCCTAATCTTATTCCACTCTGTCATCTTACACAAAAGGAAACAGGTTGATAATTTATTAAAATTCATAGAAAACATAAAAAATGGTTTAGCTATTCTAAAATCGTCAAAATTCCTAACAGTATCAAGAAATGGAATTCTATTTACAAAATTAACCAGAGTACATGGTCATAAAAACAGGTAGATCAAAATACGCAAATTAATAATTAGTTACATAGAATACACATTTTTATATAACCTTTTCATAATTAATACTCTCGCCATGAGAGTCCACTTAAGGCTAAACAAGAAAATAATATACAGCAGATCGAAAAAAAACATGAATATTGACAGCAGAATTCTTTCACATCAGCTGTCCGGGAAGAAAAACAAGTCCGCCTTCCGTACCCGCAAGTACAAAGAATGCCGACAGCGGCACAAGAGCCGACAGCGGCTCCGCCTCGCCAGTATTGTTGCGCCCGCCTATGTGGCACGCTTGATCTCACTCGCCCTTGTAACGGCGTTTCCAGAACGTCCGTTTCATTGAATTCTTTCGGAAAAACTCACTCCCGAGTAATCTCAAGGAGTCCATTAAAACTATCACAGTGGCTAACTCAACACTGTCCATCATCACACGCATGTACTAGCCTGAAGCTTAAAACAGCGTCTAAGTACATCGGCAGTGACCAGTAAATCACATATTTAAGAAATCTTACAGCTAGTTACAAAATCATATTTACGTTCCTTAATCTACTGTGACTCAGCTGAAAATTTCAATTAGCAACTTGGAATTTTCAGTTGATTAATAATCAGTTCCTCTTAAATCATTTGGTCAAAATTATTTACTTATTAATTACAACTTCTGTATTGTCCTCTTGGTCAGGCAAAACCATGGCAATCTAGCAAATCGTTAAATCTTACACTCTATATTTACATACTGTTCAAATTACCCATTCTGTGGTATTAATCAATCCTAGGTTGGTACAATTTCAAGTCTACAATGTTCCGTATACCTAATAGTTTTCCAGAGTTTGGATACTCTAAGCAATAAGCATTTGTGTGAGGTATACCAATGACTTTATATGGTCCATTATAAACAAACTTAGATTTAGAGATTTCATTGTCTATCTCGCTCGATTTCTCATGAGCTTTTACAAGTACTAAGTCTCTGATTGCAAATTTAGCAAAACGCGCTTTAGCGTCATGACGACGTATACGAGCATCGGCTTTTAGATTCATTATTTCTCGCAAACGATCTTTTTTCACACCAATACTAATGTCAATCCGTGGAGGGAATTTGATTATCTCTCCCACAAGTCCCGGTTTGTCTGATACCACACTCTTATACCCCACTATTACTTCATACAAGCCTCGTCTTTCTTCGTGTGTTACGTTTGACACACCGTCTACAATACTTTCCAATTCACTTTCTACACTATTGTCAATGCCGAGATTCCTCACGTTACAGTAGTTCAAATTCATACCTACGTCAATGGCATCCGGCCAGTTAACAATGTGTATAGGCTGATGTTGCCTATGCACACCATCTCCTGCCTCGTCAAATCTAACTACTATTGTTTTATCTTGTGACGTACATGTCAAAGTTTTGCTTTCGCAATTAATCACTGCACGGTACTTTAATAGCCAATCTAACCTGATGATTACTTCCGTAGTTAAGTCTGGCACGACGACAAACTCTTGTTCAAATCGTGCCCCACATATCTTGAAGTGGAAAAAAATCTGTTTTGTGACCGGTTTACTGGCCTTCCCAGTAGCACCGATAATTTTCACTCCTGTTACTGGCGTAACTACGATGCCAGGTCTGTCTTTCAGTAACTGAAATTTTTTTCTAGATACAGCACTCAATTCTGCAGCGGTGTCAATCAACACGTTTAGTTGTAGGCCGTGCATATTAACAGACACTACTATCTGTTACACTTATCCTCGACTATTTCTTTATTTTCCCACAATAAATCCTCGTCTATATCCAGGTCATTCCAGAAAAAACCATCCGGCTTTGATCCTAAATCCGGCTTATGTGGCGGCTTTTTCGGCCTCTGTTCACATACAGTTTTAATTTCAACACGTTTGTCCTGAGGCTTACTCTGTAGCTTCGCCTCCAATACCGAAACCTTTTCCGGTAACTCGTCAACTAGTGAGTGTTGCTTTGCTATCAATTCACTAATTGTCACCTTCGTTGATTCCTCTTTGGTCAGATTGATCTCATCTGCCAATCTACCTGGAGGAATGTGCCCAGTAGTATCTGCAATTACTTCCTCTGGATCTGAGCAACCCATACTGCTATCGTCCGACCGTATAACGTCAGCTCTAACCTGATACACGCTGTAATCTACGTGCTTTTCTACCAATCGTGTCCGGCTATCACTAAAATTTTCGTAATCTTTCTCCTTAATACTCTCGCAATGTTTAAACTGGAGGTTTGCGTCGGATGGGTCGGCTACTTCTACCACTATAACTTTCGGTAAGGTCTGCCGGTTAGGGCCAGAACTTTCCGTTACTACTTCAACATCCAACTCCTGCGGGACGAAACACGCCGAATCTTGCTCGTGCTCCCCATTAACATCAACTATTTCTGGTAAAGTCTGCCGGTTAGGGCCAGAACTTTCTATTACTTAACAAATACTATCTTCCTGTGGGACGAGACGCGGCAAATCCTGTCCGCGCTCCCCATAAACACTTCTCCCGTACAGGCCCCTATAATCTCGTAGTTCGTCGTATAAGCGACCGAACTGCCTTAACCAGACCTCATCCCTCTCTGCATCCCCTCGCTCGATGACGGACGTGTTATCCGACATCTGATCTTCTCTCAACAATTGCGAATCATTCTTAAACTCAATCTCCAGTTCCGCTGTGGGTGTTACAGCTGCCACTTTATAACCGATTTCCGGAACACTACTTAAGGGGATACGGAATCACCTATCCCCGCAATGTTAATATATGCCTACTATAGGGAACATTTTCTCACAAACTACTGGAGACAGAGAGGTAAAAATTTTACTGTATGTGCATTCATATGTTACAACAATACTGAAACAACAGTTTATTGTCAAAGTATTTTCTTACAGAAATATTGTACATTTATTTTTAAGTAAATTTTTTCCATCGCTTTTTACTAGACTATCACCCCTAAGTCTTTTGTAAATCAAGTAATTAAAAAATCGTTGTTTCAGTATGTAATAGGGACCTATGTCACTACGTCATAAAAATTTCAGACTTCTAGGTTGACCAGTACCTGAGATAATGTTCCTAGATGAAGTAAAAAGTAAACTTACGGGAAACGGAGAAAGAAGATTAAAACATTCCTGATCCGTAGCTAATACCCCCTTCACAGTCTTCATAATCATCTTCAAGTCTTCTTTTGGCACCCCTCTGCACCTGTCTTGCTTTTTTCACTAATGTCTTGATTATATTATCAGCATGCCTTAGTCTGTGCTGATCTAAAAAGAACATAGCACGTACCGTACGGGAACCAACACACATACCCGACTTTTGAAGGACCTGGCATTTAGTTATATTTCCAAGATTGAAGGTTGCCACAGCATCATACACACCAAAATGTAGTGTATTAATTCCGACAAACACTGTTTTTGGGAGACGATGCCATATCACACTATTCAAGCACTCGTTGGGGTTCTGCGTTTTCCGTGAAGACATTTCATCAGAAGACTTCTGTCAGCCAGATCTCTGAAAATGGGCTTTATTTCTGCCATGGTGGCTGATGGTAGACTGTGGTGGTGAATGTATTTCTCTCCTGTTGTTAGTCCCCTATTGTATTTACACCAGCTGTTTTCACCTTTGGGGCACAAACCATGTTGTGGATGCTCATCCGTGGATGCGGTGTGGAAATATAAAGCCCATATAGCTCTCCTCATTTCTTCAAGATTGCCTGTATTTTGCCTGATTGCAAGGCCATAGCAGTTCTGAATGTGGTCTATTATGGAATCAGTCAATCTTCCTCTGCCATCCAAGGTTTTCCCATCATCTAGTTTTTTCCCTTTCATAACTGATTTTAACCTTCTCAGCCTGGCACCCATTCTCTTCTGCACATGTCCTATACATTCAAGTTTGCTTATATTTACACTGTTCCCATATGGTTTGCTTTCCAAAACTTCTTTGAATGCTTTAGAGTCACCATCTCCCAGATATTTGACATAGCGAACATTATACCACTGTGAAGAGCGATGAAAAATTTTCTTCACCCCAGCAACCTCCATGCCACCACTACTACCATAATAATTAGCAATACAGTCATCACTGTGTTCATTTTTCAGCCTGCCTGTGCACCTACAGTATTTAGACATTATTGCAACATCAATAACCTTGCCAGTATCAACACTAGTTGCTGTTACAACACCATTGTTGGAGGTGTGGCCCCTTTTCTGCCACGTGCCATCAAACGCCACTGTGAGGTCACGACTGCCGTCATTTTCTTCCACTGCTTCTTCCACAGCAACCTGCATTGACTTCTGTGCTACATCTTCAACTGCAGATCCTAGTACATAATTGTAAGCTTCAAACTTTGAAGGTGCACTTGGAAGATTTAGAACACCACATAGCATATCACCAGCTGCTTTGCCCTTACCAATTGCTCGCAATCCATAAACTAACCTAATACTTACACTATAAAGTTCAGTTTTCTTGTATCCATTATTTACAGTTACTGAAACCGAACTTGGAAACTTACAGCTGTATTTACAAACACTGCATATTAAATTAAACTGGGCAGCCAGGCCAACATGGGATTCTACTTTCAGAGAAACGTTTCCATGACATTTTTTGCAGCACAAACTGTTTTCAAGAGCTTCACACAATATATTCGTATCAATGAGTTCAAAAACTTCATTCCCTCTATCAAGTAAATTATATTTCTCTTCCAAATCTCTTAGTTTTTTATGAGAAGCACTGTTTTCATTTGGTGTAAGTTCGTTCGGCAAATCAGTAATAAGTGGATTCACATTTTCCAACAGTGATGATGATGAACTGCTTTGCTTTGCTAATGAATCATTATTTCTTTTCTTTTGCCAGTCCACACGCTTTTTAAATACTTTTGCTTTAGCTCTAGGCATTTTCACTGCGAAAAATGAAGCACTAAATACGAAATAACTCAACAACAACTACTTTCTTATATCACACTGTTTACAAAACAGTCCCGCCACAAAGTCAAAGAGTAACTTGAGGAAACCAGAGAGAAACATTTTCGGGCAACTAGTGTATAAATAGTCGCTGGAAACCGGGATATTTGAATTCATGTCACTTTAAAGGTACTGCCAAAAAGTTCATGGTCAGCCACGAGAGACGTGTATAACTAAAGCGCAATACCCGATCTCACAAATATATAAAAATAAAATAGTTATAATTGTAGTAGAGCTATGTATGATACGTCATTTTAAAGAGGAAACATGGCAGAATATAATACGCCAATAAAAAAAATTCGATTTTTTAACCCAAAATCCGATTCCGTATCCCCTTAAATTGTTCTCACTGACAGTGAATGTATTTTCTACTGCCGTGTCTACAGCTGATCTACTGCTTGTGGGCGCACTCCTTTCTCCTAGCACTGGCACACTCTCCCGCCGTTGATTATTCCATACGGAATTTTCATAACGATGACACCTCGGTTTTCTACTGTTATTGGGCTTCCAAAATTCCTCCACGCCCGGTCGGCCCCTGACCGGCGCGGCTAATGGTTTCCCTGTCTCGTCCCAGCAGATACGCTCCCTGGATGCTGCTGAGGCGGCTGATCACACCCTCTGGCGTTATTACTATTCTGCGAAGCCCGTATCACGCTAGTATGATACTGGTTTCCGTCATTCCTGTTATTATTTGCATTGTACCAATTGTCATTACGGCCCGAACCACTATTGTTATTGCTGCCAAGATTGCGGTATGCATTATCCCCATAGTTATCATTATTGTGGTTGTTGTGGTACCCGTTGTTGTTACCACGGCCTCTACCACTGTCGCGATTATTGCGCCAATTGTCCTCGTCCTCAACTCTTTCCAGGAAATCATTGATTGTCTTGTAATTGCTTCCTACGTAGCGTTTTGTATCATCTGGAAGCTTCTTGTAGAGTTTCCAGACTATTTCGGATTCCGTGCGGCGATCACGCAAATATTCCAACTTGCGGATCCAGCCCTCACAAAACTCCTTCATCGAGCCGCGCGAATTCGCATCGAAAGGCCTCGATACGACAAATTACCGCAAGACACTTTGTTGTTTTTGCTCTGACCAGTATTCAGCCAGAAACAAAATTTTAGATTCGTCAAAAGTCAGGTTCGTGATGTTGAGGATTAAGCCCCAACGCTTGGCATCACCAGCCAACATGTCAATAACCACATTAATTTTTCTCTCATTAGTCCATGATCTGGGTAAAACTCTTTCACAATTTTTAATGAAATCCGTCGCGTGTATACCGCCTTTTTTCAAGGGGTCGAACCGTTCCTCTTTCGTCAAAAATTCCGAACTATGTGCACAAATTGGCACATCGGTCTGTTTTTCGTCAAGTTTCTTTTCTAATTCCGAAACTCTCGTAATTACTTGGCAAGTGGTTGTCGCAAGCGTTTCCACTTCCCTCTTTTTCTCTTCGCAGGTATTAGCCTGCTTCCTCACTTTGGTATCTACTTCAGATACTAAAGCTTTTAAAGATTCCATCTTCTTTCGATCCTCTTGTTTCACCAATTGAATTTGTTCCGTCACCTTATTCTCGATGATCGGAGCAACTGCTTCTCCTACACTTTTCTCGATTCTGCTAATTTCGGAATCAAAACGAGTATTTATGCTCGCAATTTCCGCTTGAACGCCTATCATTTCCTGTTTAAGATTACCGATTTCGGTATTAATTACAATATCTTCTTTGATTTTATCAACTTTTGTGTTAACAACTCCAACATTGTTGTTAACAACATTAATAGCTTTGTTCTGATTGTCTAGCTTCCTGTCAATTTTTTCAGACTGAGATTCTTGCTTGATAGCCTGAGCTTTAATTTCTGCCGATTGAGTTTCTATCTTGCTAGACTGAGCCTTGATTTCGTTAGTCAAAACATTCAATAATTCAGCTAAATTCCCGGAAGCCAGCGGCTTTACTTTCGTAGCGGGTGCCTCTTTAATTGTCCCTCCGCATTCGTCATCAAGGGGTTCAGATTTGATTATCACTTCCGATTTCGAAACATTTTCTAAAGTTTGGAATTCCATTTCTGCTCTTTGTTGCGTTTCGGCGGTCGCGTCTTTCATGCTAGCCGCCTGCCCCTGAACAATGGGTACCGCGGTGCGGGTTTCCCACTGTTCGACCGATTGTTCCGTATCCAAGTCTAACAAATTTTGGTAATTGTTGCCTTCACTCATTGTAATAATTTTCAATATAAATGCCAAATCTTAAATATAATTAGGATTCCTCCCACTACTTATTCTCGCTGACGTAACCACCTGTTCGTAACCAGTACTTTGTTACGAGATTTGCACAATGCAAAATTCGTGTCCTGAAAAAACTCAAATCTGAAGATTGCCCTGTCACCAGGTCGCCACGTGTAACCTCCTCCTCAGTTATTGACCTTAATGACAGTGAAAAATTAAACCGCGTGTACCTAATGGAAATCTGGGAAAAGCAATCGTCACCAAAGTTAATCTGTCGGTAAAGAGGGAGGAAAGGGTAACATCTAAATGAAAGGAAAAATGCAAATGAAACGGGTGGAAATTAATTTTGAAAGTGCTTCATGGTGTGGGTTCCTGTAGTCATGTCCTAGTTCATGAACCACGGGCAACGTATGAGTGGCCAAGTAAGTGGTCCTGACAGTCGGGATACCAGTTACTTTGGAATAAGGTTGGGCATCTCGGACATATTCTGAGTCGTGGTAACCTTTGTGCTCATACGGCAAAGACTACCAAATCCACCGGTTAGTCCCTCAGCTGTTAGAGGTAAAACCCAATGGGACTCGGGGCAAGTAAGGCTAGCAACCTGCTTCCCTGGTACTTTAAATATGATGCTGGCAACAATCAGAGCAAAATGCCTCGGACCTTTGGAGGTGACGGAGTCCCACCACTAACTGACAAACCAGGGACTCCTAAGATACGACTTGGCAAACAAATGGTAATGAGATGGGGAGCTATTAATATCAATGGGGGCTACTCTGGGAAGGAGGTAGAGCTGGCAGAGGCTGCAAGTAAGATGGGGCTGGACGTTTTAGCTGTTAGTGACATTCGGGTAAGGGGTGAGAAAGAAGAGGAAGTGGGAGAACACAAGGTCTACCTGTCAGGAGTCAAAGCAGGAATAGCACAATGGGGTGTAGGGCTTTACGTCAGGAAAGAAATGGAACCCAGCGTAGTTGCAATAAGGTATGTAAACGAACGACTGATGTGGATAGATTTGACAGTGTCTAGCAAGAAAATTAGGATTGTGTCTGTATATTCGCATTGTGAAGGGACAGATCAAGATAAGATGGATAGTTTTAATGAGGCACTCACTGATGTAGTTGTTAGAGTACAGGACAAGGACAGTGTTCTGCTCATGGGTGATTTTAACGCCAGGATTGGAACTCGAACAGAAGGGTATGAAAAGGTTATGGGTATATTTGGAGAGGATATGGAGGCCAACAGGAACGGGAAACAACTCTTGGATTTCTGTGCCAGTATGGGCTTAGTAATCACAAACTCCTTTTTTAAACATAAGAACATTCACCGGTATACTTGAGAAGGCAGGGGAACCAGATCTGTCATTGACTATATAATAACAGATCAGGAATTCAGGAAGGCTGTGAGGGACACACGTGTATTCAGGGGATTCTTTGATGACACTGATCATTATTTAATCTGCAGTGAAATTGGGATTCTGAGGCCGAAAGTGCAGGAGGTCAGGTCCATATGTAGGAGGATAAGACTGGAGAAACTCCAGGATAAGGAAATCAGGCACAAGTACATAACAGCGATCTCAGAAAGGTACCAGTTAGTTGAGTGTAGTCAATTACAGTCATTGGAAAAGGAATAGACAAGGTACAGGGACACAGTACTAGAAGTGACTAAAGAATGTCTTGGAACACTAGTGTGTAAAAGTAGGATGAAGCAAACAGCTTGGTGGAATGATACAGTCAAGGCAGCCTGTAAAAGGAAAAAGAAGGCGTTTCAAAAATGGCTACATACCAGAACCCAGGTAGACAGAGAAAGTTATGTTGAAGAAAGAAACAAAGCCAAACAGATAATGACAGCATCTAAGAAGAAATCTTGGGAAGAATTTGGAAACAGGTTGGAGACTATGGGTCAAGCTGCTGGAAAACCATTCTGGAGTGTAATTAGCAGTCTTCGGAAGGGAGGTAAGAAGGAAATGACAAGTATTTTGGACAGGTCAGGAAAACTGCTGGTGAATCCTGTGGATGCCTTGGGCAGATGGAGGGAATATTTTGAAGAGTTGCTCAATGTAGGTGAAAATGCGATCAGTAATGTTTCAGATTTCGAGGTAGAATGGGATAGGAATGCTGATGGAAATAGCATCACATTTGAGGAAGTGGAAAAAATGGTCAATAGATTGCAGTGCAATAAAGCGGCTGGGGTGGATGAAATTAAGTCGGAACTCATCAAATACAGTGGAATGTCAGGTCTTAAATGGCTACACAGGATAATTGAAATGGCCTGGGAGTCGGGACAGGTTCCATCAGACTGGACAAAAGCAGTAATCACACCAATCTTTAAACATGGAAACAGAAAAGATTGTAACAACTACAGAGGTATCTCTTTAATCAGCGTTGTGGGTAAAATCTTCTCAGGTATTGTTGAAAGGAAAGTGCGAGTATTAGTTGAGGACCAATTGGATGAAAATCAGTGTGGGTTTAGGCCTCTTAGAGGCTGTTAGGACCAGATCTTTAGCTTATGGCCAATAGTGGAGAAGTGTTATGAGTGGAAGAGGGAATTGTATCTATGCTTTATAGATCTAGAAAAGGCATATGGCCGGGTTCCTAGGAGGAAGTTATTGTCTGTCCTACAAGATTATGGAATAGGAGGCAAACTTTTGCAAGCAATTAAAGGTCTTTACATGGATAGTCAGGCAGCAGTTAGAGTTGACGGTAAATTGAGTTCATGGTTCAGAGTAGTTTCAGGGGTAAGACAAGGCTGCAACCTGTCTCCACTCTTGATCATATTATTTATGGATCATATGTTGAAAACAATAGACTGGCTGGGTGAGATTAAGATATGTGAACACAAAATAAGCAGTCTTGCATATGCGGATGACTTAGTTGTGATGGCAGATTCGATTGAAAGTTTGCAAAGTAATGTTTCAGAGCTAGATCAGAAATGTAAGGACTATGGTATGAAGATTAGCAACTCCAAAACGAAAGTAATGTCAGTGGGAAAGAAATATAAACGGATTGAGTGCCAAATAGGAGGAACAAAGTTAGAACAGGTGGACGGTTTCAAGTACTTAGGATGCATATTCTCACAGGATGGCAACATAGTGAAGGAACTGGAAGCGAGGTGTAGCCAAGCTAATGCAGTGAGCGCTCAGCTACGATCTACTCTCTTCTGCAAGAAGGAAGTCAGTACCAAGACCAAGTTATCTGGGCACCGTTCAATCTTTCGACCAACTTTGTTGTATGGGAACGAAAGCTGGGTGGATTCAGGTTACCTTATCAACAAGGTTGAGGTTACGGATATGAAAGTAGCTAGGATGATTGTTGGTACTAGTAGATGGGAACAATGGCAGGAGGGTGTCCACAACGAGGAAATCAAAGAAAAACTGGGAATGAACTCTATAGACGTAGCAGTCAGGGCGAACAGGCTTAGATGGTGGGGTCATGTTACACGCATGGGAGAAGCAAGGTTACCCAAGAGACTCATGGATTCAGCAGTAGAGGGTAAGAGGAGTCGGCGCAGACCGAGGAGAAGGTACCTGGATTCGGTTAAGAATGATTTTGAAGTAATAGGTTTAACATCAGAAGAGGCACCAATGTTAGCACTGAATAGGGGATCATGGAGGAACTGTATAAGGGGGGCTATGCTCCAGACTGAACGCTGAAATGCATAATCAGTCGTAAATGATGATGATGATGATGATGATGATGTGAAGTTAATAAAGAAAGTAAATGTGCGGCCGTTACGTTAACAATTAACTAGCGGTAATTAGATATTTGAGATTTGGGGAAAATTACGGTCGCCAGTCCTATGGACAATTACTATAGTAACTGAAAAAGAAAGGTTATTGCACATATAATTAGCACTAGAAGCGTGGCAACTGAAGGTTGACATGTGTAGTGTGAAAACTGAAAGTTTGTCAGAAGTAATAAATTTCGCTACACTCCGACTTAATTTAGCAAAAGAATTCATAAAACTGGAAAATTGAAAGTTAATTTAGTGACTGAAATTAATAGTGAGCTTTGTTTTTGAAGCACATCGAAATTCAGTAAAATACGGTTAGTCTTGGGCTACCTCAACAATCATTTCAAAAGCTACTTGAATCTACGCAATTTAGAAATAAGAGATTTAACTTTGAACTTGAATTAAATGATTCTGAAAAATTAACAATAGTAAAATTTAGTACGTACCAAGCTGAGCTGCACTCACACGTAAGCTAAAATACGGGAACAAAACTCGCACTCTTAATTTGTGCTTGTGTAATCTAAATATTGGAGCCAGCTATGCATACCTTAACTGAACTTTGAAATTAAAGCAGTGAAATCGATTGATATTACTTTAATGCTGGCGTTTGAATTTCAACGACACTCGGGTTCATTCCGGAAAAGGCAGGGACCCTGCTTGGTAATGCAATTGGGACAATGAGCAACAAAGGTTCATGCTACGTTGCTGTGATTTAGTGAGAAAAATTTAACAGTTTGAAAAGCTGAGGTCTACCATACAGTTCTAAAACTTTACGTGCTACCAGTCATCCTTGTTGGTTGATTGAAGGTTTGAAGTCGTCGATCGAGGAGGTGGCGACAGTCACTCATTGTCGGCCGTCGCTGTTGCAGAAGGTGGATGTTGGCGCGCCTTCTTCTCGACACGGTCTCCAGCCGAAACGGGCTCTTGATGTGTGCCAGCTAACGCTCCCGTCGGCGACACCATGTCAGAAACTAACATAGCAAGTCGAGCGCAATTACATGCTGCCAAACCCCGAAAGCGCGGCAACTCGCGGGAGCGTCACACAACACACCTGCTCCACTGCCCTCCTCCAGCCAGACTCTCCTCCGCCCGCGATCCACGCGGCAGCGTTAACACTCCCTAAGATCCTAAACACTTTGGTTCACCACACGACCTATCGATGTAATCGTTCGATAGCATAGTTTTCCCTAGGCCACACCCAGCATAAAAATACAAATAATATTTACAAAACAAACCATTTATACATCGACATAAATGCATAAATATATAAATACAAATAGTAAAGCAATTACAATATATAAAGACACAGAAATGTCATATCTTCGGGTAACAAAATAAGGAAAAATCTATAGTACAATAGATGGAAATAGGAGGCAATGCATTTCCGGCGTTACAACGGGCCCAGGCGAGGGGTAAAGCTTTGTGTCGTGAAGTCATCAAGGGTTCACAAGTGGGACTTCCACTCCGAAAGCCCACATCGATGATGGTTCGTTGAATGGTTCGCAAGCTGACACTTTTGATGGCCGAGCATTGAAATCTATAACAATTGGGAGAAGGGTTGCACTTCTGTCACGTTGAACAATTCTCTTAAGTCGTCCCTTTCTCTCAGTATCTTTTTCGGGCCGCAGCGATGTCGGAGATTTGATGTTTTGCCGGATTCCTGATATTCACGGTACACTCGTGAAATGGTCGTACGGAAAAATCCCCGGTTCATCGCTACCTCGTAGATGCTGTGTCCCATCGCTCGTACGCGAACTACAACACCACGTTCAAACTCACTTAAAATTTGGTAACCTGCCATTATAGTAGCAGTAACCTATCTAACAACTGCGCCAGACACTTGTTGTCTTACATAGGCGTTGCCTACCGGAGCGCCGTGTTCTGCCTGTTTACATGTTTCTGTATTTGAATGCACATGTCTATACCATTTCATTGGGCGCTACAGTGTAATTCACATTAACTGAAATACAGATTTGTGTTAGTTACAATTCGTCATATTCAAGCTCTGTTGATCTCCTCGTTCGTTGAGAGAGTTGAAATACTTCAATAAGCTGTTTCTAAAAAGTGCCTAGCCCCGAGTTGTGTAGTTCTTTTAGTTACTTTTGGCGAGATTAGCTGCGACAAGTGCTCTCCTTCAAATCTACTAGCCCAGAGTGAAAAATGGTTCAAATGGCTCTGAGCAGTAAGGGACTTAATATCTGAGGTCATCAGTCCCATAGAACTTAGAACTACTTAAAACTAACTGACCTAAGGATATCACACACATCCATGCCAGTGGCAGGATTCGAACCTGCGACCATAGCGGTATCCCAGGGTGAACCAAGGGATTCTGACAGTCTAAAAATGTCAGAAATATTAGACAAATTTCCTTGAAAGTAAACCAAAAGTTAAAACTTAATTCAATGACTGAACTTGAATCACTGAATAAATATGTGTACAGTAGTTGGAATGAAAAGAAACAGAAAATTTTAAGCAGGTTACGTTAAAGTTGAAAGTGTATATTACATTGTATCAGAATTAACTGTAAATGTGGGGTAGAGAACGAAACAGCTTTAGCCAGACGTCATAGGTACTGATCGAGTTTTTGCTATCGATATCAGCATGTTGGAACTGGCAGTCTTGTCAAAATCATGAAATTTAGAGGTTGCTTCGACGTTTTTTGCCATTGTACCCTCTCATTAAATAATTTCAGTGGTAGCTCTCTTTTGTGTTAATTAAAGGAAAGTGAGCTTTCGTAACTGTGCACACAACGTAACGTAATTATTCAAAATTGTTGTAAATTACAATTCCTACAGCACCAGGCGTCGTGTACAGAAGCAGCGGACGAGGCTCTGTGTGCAACGCCGGCCAATGCAGTTACTATCCCCGCTCTTGTTTATATCCCAGAGTGGCCAGGTCAGCATGAAGGCCAGGTTGCAGCAGCACCTTGGAGTATGGGATGGTCGTTGCAGTGTTGACTGGAAGCTAAATATGACAGGAGTTGCTGCTGAGAGAAGAAAGCGGCATCAGGTTGTGCCTTGGCGCCTATCACTGGGCCGCGAATGGCATGCCAGCTGAGGGCGTTTACGTCTAGGCATGGCTGGCCCAGGCCCTTGACAGCAGTCCCGTGTAGAAGGACGACAGAGCGGCCGCTGTCATCTGACAAAGGGACTCTCGCGGTTCGAACAGGAATTCGGTGTTCCAATTGTATTCAGAAATTTTACGTACCACTGTGTGCAGAATGGTTAAAGCATTCGATTGTCTTACTCTTAGTTTGCCCGCTGTTGGACTTTAAAAATGTGCACGAGGTTCCCAACAAAAAGCATGAAATAGTACACAGAATCACAATAGGTACATTTTCCGAAAGCAAGATCTGGACACTTCTCAGAATCACATTTTTAGGCTGCAAAGTCAAATGTCACCTGAATCGCAATCTTGAATTCAGTAACACGTGCGGGAGTTGTATACAGCCCGTTTCCAGGAATATTCAACCACAGGCTGCTACAATGGAGCAGACAGCTGGTTATGAACAACAGAATCCATTTGCAATATGAAAATTCTGTTTCCTAATTTTGTCTCGACGTCACTGCAGAGAACCCTTATAGCATCTGTTATCCTTCTGACATATATTTTATATTGCTGGAAGAAAAATACGGAACGCTCATGCATCCACTGTTTTTAACCGCAAATAATTCATATACTATTGTTGTGTCCTTGTGGGCACTTCAAGAATCGGAAAGTAGTATATTTTTCTGGTTATTTGCGACACTATTGTTCAAATGGCTCTGAGCAATATGGGACTTAACATCTGAGGTCATCAGTCCCCTAGAACTTAGAACTACATAAACCTAACTAACCTAAAGACATCACACACGCCAATTCCCGAGGCAGGATTCGAACCTGCGGCCGTAGCGGTCGCGCGGTTCCAGACTGAAGCGCTTAGAACCGCTCGGTCACTCCGGCCGGCGCGACGCTATCATTAACAACATTCACGAAAAAGGATTTTCACTGGTCTTTTGAAATTTTTTCCACTTATTCTAGTCCCAAATGTGTGTATGGTAGAAGATTGTCTTCTATAGCCTTTTTAACTTCAGAGCAGATATTTTTTTCTCAAAGACAAATATGTAGTTTTTTAGTAGATATTCACCCATTGAACATCTAACATATGTTGTATAGCTGTGAGTTGTATAGCTGCAGACTGTATTAAGGCAACAGTTAATTTTTCACCATTTTCACCTTTTTAGATAGTGTCGCACCAGAAGTTGGTTCATAGCTAAACCCTCTTTGATCAGTGTTCCAAACGCATTGTGGCTGTATCTGGAAACTTGCAGTTTTCTGGTTTACTTCTTCGATAAAATGGGCCCCAGATGGGCAAATGTCTTGATCTTCCTGTACATCTCTGACTGTAATGAAAGCAGCGATATGTATACGGCACATTTCGTATTCTTTCTTGAGAAGTGCTGCAGAACATTTGAATTTTGTATGGCCAACTTCTCTTGCTTTTTGCATTGTCAGAAATTTCAGATGCCAGTAGTGAACGCATTTTCCTTCATTCCTTGTGTGTCAAATTGGGGTACAATGTGTTACCTTATCTCAAGTGTTACCTTTGATTGCCTTGTTTCCTCAAAATTAATGTTCCTTACGTCTTTTTTCCTCCACATAATCAAATATTACTCTAATGTTCTATGTGATTTTTGCAGATGGATGTCATTGCAGCAACTAGCTGCAGATCGCAACATTACATGGAGGTGTGTGATGATCATTACAAATATGTTTAAGACGTTCTTCTGATAACTTTTTTAAAATACTAACGGTACCGGATATCTTTTCTGGTGAAGGTTCATAGCTGCCAGAACTTTTGGCGTCTCCTTGCGGAGTACTGTCTCCGTCACTAGCACTACAGTAGTGAACATTCTTAATAGCGTTATCGTCTATAAAGTCGTTTTCTCCGTCCTCTGTCCTATCCACTTGAGTAAGCAAATGGTTATTCATGTTTATGGATAGTCAGATCCACCAAGAACATTGCGAAAGTGTCATCATCCTGTCCTACAACGTCTACTGTTGCATAACACCATCTAAACTTGGACGCCACAATATTTGAAAGGTTTTAAAGATTAATGGCTTCGTTCATTTTTGCTGTATATGTATGACAATGCTGACACGTGAATAATAAACACGTCAAATATTTGCTGAGATAACTGACTGAATGGCGTGATAACCCCCCGTCCTCCCCCCCCCCCCCCCTCCCCTCTGCCGTGACTGCTTTTGTTTGTAAGCCAGTAGCAAGAGAATCACCCCCAATCGCAGACGTGGTAAGAAATGTGAGATGGGTCTGTGTACAAACGTTCGGATATAAATTCCTGCTCTAGCCCAGAGACGTCCCTTGTGAGAAAACCACAGCGGAGCTGATGGAGTATCGAGACAGCTAGCAAAACGTCAAGACAGCTAGAAACCTAAGGAAGCAATTGGTTAGGTGAGGTGGAACATAAAGTCGTGGGGCAGAGCAGTGAGGCAGCCTGGTGGACTCGCAGGCCGGGCTTGTGGTGACTTGCTGTCAACACTATTTCGGTGCAGCCGCGGACGGTTCTTGGCTTTATGGGTCCAGGGAATACGGCGCAGCCAGGATTCCAGTAGTTATAACTGCGGTGTGTTCGTTTGGATACAGCAGTTAAAGGCGACTGTACCATTTGAGATCACTGCAAATCTTGTAGAGCTGACAACTGTGTCTGTCTTTGCCAATTTAATTTATGCCAGAGATCACACTGCAATTACAACGAGGCTGTTGTGGGAGTCTATCATATTAAAATTGAGAATCTTTACTTTAGTATTTGCTGTATTCAGTGAAGCTTTGATCTGTTCCTTCTGTTGGCTTTCACTGCCTTCGCGTTCTGAATTGTTGTAGCCTGCAGAGATAATGTGGCTTGATGACATATATTATGTTGTCTTGTTAATAAATGTGTACTTAGTATTAGTTAAGATGTTGGCATTTGGTTGGGTCTGTTTTAAGATCTTTTATTCTGGGATTAGACTGATTATTGTGTGTTTCTTGTTCTCTTTTACTGATTTTTTGTTGTATACAGTACATGATTTAGCACCCTCCCTTTGTTTAATTGAATAAATCCAAAGGAGTAGATAATTATATTGTGTGCTCTATTGCGTTAGATATTGAGTTTTTAGATTTTGCTAACCTGAGCGCTGGGCACCTTGCTTGTGGTATCTAGTACGTGCACTCGGAGTATTGAAACTGGTTAATAATTATTTTTTAGATATTGTTAAGGATTTACAACCACGCAAACTCCAGCTACTTGCTACCCCCATTATTTCCTGCACCACAATATTCACAAACTTCAGGTATTTTAAAATACTCTAACCAACAACAAAATTGGTAACGTGAAGGATTTCGGCAGTCCACTTACATCGACCGTCCAAAAAGTTCCGAGACAGGTTTTATTCCTGGCGTATAAGCGATGTCAGTGCAGTAACTGCCGTGGCAGCTTGAATTAAGAACTGTAAACAACAGCTGTGTGTTCAACCAGTGAACTGTGAGCAGGAAGTGTTACATAGTGGAGGTGCGACCACAGTATGTCAACCTTGTAGTGATACAAATCACCATTGAGCACCATCTCTAACGCAAGAGTTCAGACATTCTCCTGCACACCTTGGCTCCGAAACAAAAACAACGACCCATGGACACCAGCAGCGACTTGACTGAAATGCAAAAAACGGCCAATTATTTTCTGGATAAAGTCGTCACGGGCGAGGAGACTTGGTGTTATCAATACGAATCTACCTCAAAACGACACAGCGCGCAAATTCTCATGAAGGTTCGACGCTTTGAGAACATAACCGACATTCAAGCCAATGTGACGCACGAGTCGAACAACAACCCAAAGAAGGATGTTTTTGACAGTTTCACGTGGTTCTATTATCGGTGTGCGCGCCGCATTCGAATAGGGAGCGACTATGAAGAACACTGAAGAACTTTTTATTCAACCAGTCTCCAAAGTTTTTGGACTAACGGTATAGAAGTTAACCTCATTGGATGAGAATGTCAAACATCTTCTGTAGATTACACTATGAGGTAAGTAATCATCCATTTTTTCACACAGCAGCTGTACAGAATTGAAGGACGACTTCTTCTCTTGGTGTAAATAATAGAAATTCTCTTTTAGTGTGAATAAGCGCAAGATAATGTTGATAGGGAAGAGGCAGAAGTAGACGGTATCCGTTACAAAATTAATGGTAAACTTTCTAATGCCTTTCACGCAGTTTAAACATGTATAGATGGGCGACTTGGCGGGAAAAACACGTGAAAACGGAAAATGGGAGACTAACATTTATCGGTAGGTTGTAGGAAATTCAGCGACAGAATGTAGCACACATAGGGCTTCACTTGCTCTGTAAGTACTTTTAATATCTTTGAACCATCAGCTGTATTATGTCTATAAGTTTTCAGGTTAATTCGCCCTGTTATCAACAGTGCATGTCACAACATAATTTTTTCACCGCCTCACATGCTGCTGCACAAAATCACCAGTGCTTTTCACGAAAACCATCCACGTAGAATACGCCTCCCACCTGATAATGATGATGGTTCGCCATCGAAACGCATAGTGGATCAAATAAAACGTTGTGACCGACGCAGAATTATCTGTCTTTCCATCTGTACATAAGAAGGTAATAAAATACCCAATGAGTTGCTTGTTATAACTAGCATGTCAACAATTAAGTCTTTGGGACACAATTTACGATGTCTCTCCTTCCCCCCACCCTCAACCCCACATCCCCACCCCCCTCTTTCTAGCTTTCTGCAGGGTTATATATCGACGTGCTGCAGAGGGCGACAGTACTCTAATAAATAAGCACATCTCGAAAGTGATTTCTAAAGCCTAGAGTTTTCCATTTTTGTTTTACAACTGGCCGTGTCACTCTTTGCAATTAATACTAAGAGCTGATCTAGGTAATGTGTTGGTGAAAATCTTAGCATGGACGACCGGTCGAACCAGACAGTTTAAAATGCAGACTCAAAAACAATAAAGAACTGCGTACCTGTTTATATCGAGGACACGACATCGAAATCCACGAAACAACTTAAGCACGGCGAAATAAACATGCATTGAAAGATGGCCTTATGACATCGTGATAAACCGGTAAACGTACAAGTTACGCCGAAAAACGAAGTATGACTTAGGGGTTGGATTAACTTTGTGTCGTGTCAGTCCGTCGGGGTGTGCAGAATATATCACTGCGGGAACTGACGCTCTGGCATGCTAATATAAGATGCTCAACAGCTCTCATATTGTGGTGGGTGGACTGCGGCAACTCCCCCCACCGTCCCAACTGACGGACTTATGCTCCCTAAATGCCAGCACTGGTCAGTGGTGGCCGTGCTTGGGCTGCAACCCTCAGCTTAGAGCATACCATCTATGTCCAGACTGATTTATGTTCAGGATGCGAATTGGAAATTAGACAGCGGTATCCGTGGGCTGTGATTACTCGTCCACCAGACTAGCGTTGTATGGTCGGTTAGCGACCATGCTCACCATAAGATGCACATAAAAATGCAGGATGTTACTGCAATATCTAACAGACCTGTCAGTACCTATAGAAAGCACATATAATGTGGTTTTTGTTCCTGACATGACGCTTCTATAGGCAATTCTCAGCCGCACTGTGCAGGGGCCGTGAAGACGCTCCTGAAGCCTTTTCGATGGGAAGTGTTCGATCACCCACAACAAAGCCCTAATTGTCTCGTCCTGAGTATCATCTCTGTTCACATGAAACGCTGGATACGAAGATAACACTTGGTCGCAGGCTGCGCGCTGTAGACCAGCGTAGAGAATAATCGGAAAGCACGTGCAGCTGCCTTCTATGACGATGGTGTTGGAAATTTGGTTTAACGGTCCGACAAACGTCTAAGCCGGAGCGGCGTCTATGTAGAGAAGTATCTGGAAAGTGTAGCTAATTCTTGCAGATTAAATGTTTCTGATTTTCCAATGGTTTCCGTCTATCGACCGATCGGAACTTACTTTCTGGACAACTCTCGTATTTCGCACACTGTATTCGAATCGTAGGGAACCTGGATTGCACAGTGAATACATTTGAAAGGTGAGATATTTCACAGATCACAAGCCAGTCATAGTCAGTGCTATGTCACTGGGAGTTCAGTGACACCCACAGATCCGTTTCACAGACGTGAGGTGGACACTAGGGGAGAGGACATGTTCAATAGCGCAGCATGCAAGGCTGCCGTGGGCTGCAATCCAGCACCGGTATTGTTACCTTGCCTTACGAGCCGGAAGATACCGAGTGAGCTCAGCACTTCCCATGACTAGAGATTTCACAACAACTTTTAGGAGACACACCTTTCATCGGCCTGACCAAAGTCCGTCTGCAGTGGTTGCTCCGTTGATGAACACTGTCTGCCTTAAAAGATAATCAGTAAATAATGAAATATGAAAGAGTGTACCAGAGGAGCACGGTGATGAAGTAGAGTCACTTCATCGCGAGATGTTGACAGAGAGGAAATTCTCGGCTATTGCTCGCTGCCCTGCCTCGTTAAACGTGAGACCTTGTTAGGCCGCCACCTTGTTAGGCTCTTCCACCCGCCATCCATCGATACGACCTCGCTGCGCACTAAAGGAGAAAAATAGAACACGACACGCACAGCGACAAGGAATAAGACAGACCGATTTATTTATTGACAATGCTATACATTTTACTGTGAATCCATTCTGAGTCTTTTGTTATGCAAGAGATTACAGCGAACAATTTATGACACTATTCTTCCCAAAAAAGGGACATGCCAACTATAACATAGCAACCATCTTCTTACAAAGTAAATTTTAGTAATCAGACTTCAAAGAGTATATTATACCATGTGATTATGTGTCTATCGGCACTTATGACTGACTTGTACAGCAAATAGCGTAGAGCATTGATTTGATAATAAAAAATGGAAATGAAGTCCCATGCTTCTTTACAGAGCGTAGGGGAACGATGCGGGGGACCCGCACCGCTTTACTTGGCAAGGTCCTAGTGGAGGTGGCCATTGCTTACCTCCGACCGTGATGGGGATGAATGATGATGACGACACAAAAACACCCAGTCATCTCGAGACAGGAAAAATCCCTGACCCCGCCGGGAATCAAACCAGGGACCCCGTGCTCGGGAAGCGAGAACGCTACCGCGAGACCACGAGCAGCGGACTAGAGCAGAGATTTGCAGTAACTGAAAATAGTCCACTCCAGGATCATATTCATGAAGCATATTAACGTTGTTGGTGTGGTACAACCGCAAGTCAGACTGTAGCTTTTTGACAGTTTCCCAGATCCAGCTGAGAGAATCTCGACTAGCAACAATATCCACCTCGGAAACCTCTCACTCATAAAAGTATATGAAAGCAGAAGGAAAATTTTTACATTTTTCCGAGATGAAGAAGACGCCTCCCTTCCCATTTTATGTTAAGGAGACAGGCCCCCAATAAAATAAAATAATACTAAACCGAGGATAAGCGGGAATACAGCACACACGAAGTGGGAAAATTGTGAAGGAAAAAGGACAAATAAATATTGGTAAACTGTTCTGTCTTTGTGAGAAATAAAGAAAAATACTTGAATGAGAATCTTTATTCCAGTTTTGTAGACAGGGTTGAAAATTGTGCATGTTACGCTCAGGTAGAGGTACAACTGACTACATTTTATGTTTCTTGATCAGACTTTTTCCATTATAGGTACAACTTTAGTTCATTTTGTCTTTCTAGTCGATTTTTTTACGATTAAAGAACATAAACTGTATTTTTATCTGATGTAACTGGGAACTGCAAAATATGCTAAACATGTACATGTTTAAAAGAAAGTATTATCATTAGTTACTTAAGTACTGAAGTAATTCTTACTTTTCAACAAGCGCAGAAACTGTTTATAGAATGAACCTAAATTTTTTTGTGTAATGTTATGTTATTCGAAACGTCAACCAGTAAAGAAAAATTATAGAAAGAAACACCAGCCAATTACAGCTAGGGCCTATTTATTACAGACACGACATGGTAAAGAGCTTATCAATTTAGCAGTTGAATTGCTGAATACGAATAATACGCCACTATGAAATCTTTTGAATTATAATTCAAGATCTAGGGAAATTAAGATCATTACCACATTCATATACGAACAAGAACCTTACGAAAGTAATCTGTATTTCTCCTACTGGTGAGAATAAATATACGAGGGACGTTCAAATGGTTCAAATGGCTCTGAGCACTATGGGACTTAACTTCTAAGGTCCCCTAGAACTTAGAACTACTTAAACATAACTAACCTAAGGACATCACACACATCCATGCCCGAGGCAGGATTCGAACCTGCGACCGTAGCGGTCGCGCTGTTCCAGACTGTAGCGCCTAGAACCGCTCGACCACCCGGGCCGGCGAGAGACGTTCAATAAGTATTGCAACACATTCTTTTTTTCGCATAAATTTGATTAAAAATTATTCTAATTTTGTTTGTGACGTCTTTAAACATTCCCGCATCATCTCATATAGTTCCGGTACTCCTAGTAGATACTAACGGTGTTACCATTTTTCAGAATAATGTCTAACTGAGGTGCGCTCCAAGCAAAAAGCAGTTATGAATTTATTTTGGCGGAAAACCAGGCCATACAATTATTCACAGACGTGTAGAGGATATCTAGGACACCGGGTAGTGTACAAATTACTGTCAGTCGCTGAGCAAAGCGTCTGTCGTCAACAAAGAGCAAGAAGAACGAAAACTGCATAATTTCCCAGGCAAAAGCCGCCCGCACAAAGCGGTGACACCTGCAATGTTGCAGTCTGTGGACACGCTTGTTCCAAGTAATCGACGAGTAACAATAAAGCACCTCAGTGTTCAACTTGGTATCTTTATTGGCAGTGCTGACACACTAGTCCGCCAGTTAGCGTATTCAAAGATTTGTGGCCGTTCCTTGAAGTTTCACTGAAGAGCATAAAAAGGGAAGATAGAACATGTGCGTAGAATTGCTTGAGGGGTAAGAAGCTGATGGTGAAGATTTCTTGTCAAACTTTGTCACAAGTAACGAAATATGGAATTAACATTTCGAGCCTGAACCAAAACGGAAGTCAATGGAGTGGCACCACACAATGTCTTCTCCAAAGAAGAGGTTCGAAACAGTTCCCTCAGTTGGTAAAGTCATTGCTATAGTATTTTGGGATCCTGAAAGTGTTATTTGTTCTGTGTCCTCCCTCATGGTCAAACGATCAGCTTAGAAGTCTACTGCGAGACTCTTATGAAACTGAAGAAACTATTACAGCGTATTCGTGGCCACAAAAGTGTGAACGCACTTTTCTTTGGCTGCTATAACGCAAGGCCACACACAAGTCTGGTTATCCGAAAGCAGATCAAAAAAATTCGGTGGACTGTTCTCTCTCATCTGTCTTATTGTCGAGATCTCACACTTTCTGGCTTATATCTCTTAGGCCACTGAAGGGGAAGGACTACGGCAATGATGGAGAAGTTACTGATGCAACAAGGACTTGAATGAGACGCAGATAGTAGAGTGGTACCTTCACTTCATATAGGCCTTTACATTAAGATGGTGTAAGACCAAAGGAATGAAGGGGAGTGTACGTTGAAAAATAAGGTTTTGTAGCCAAAGGATTGGAGAAAAGCATGGTATATTTAAATCACGAATAAAGCTATTTCATTATTTAGGAAAGACCCTCGTGCTAGCACGCATGTCACCAATTGAAATATTCCCACATAATACTCTTCTTGTCTAAGATAGACGACGTAGAACAGCCGTCCGGTGTGGCCGTGCGGTTCTAGGCGCTTCAGTCTGGAACGGCGTGACCGCTACGGTCTCAGGTTCGCATCCTGCCTCGGGCATGGATGTGTGTGATGTCCTTAGGTTAGTTAGGTTTCAGTAGTTCTAAGTTCTAGGGGACTAATGACCACAGATGTTAAGTCCCATAGTGCTCAGAGCCATTTGAACCACTTGAAGTAGAACAAAGCACTGTGGTCGTCTAATCTCAATCGGGTGAGTTCATGAAGGGGACAAAGGAATGGATATTTGACAAACCCATACCTGGATTATGTGTTGGTTGCAGTACAATATTGGCCGGCCGCGGTGGTCTCGCGGTTAAGGCGCTCAGTCCGGAACCGCGCGACTGCTACGGTCGCAGGTTCGAATCCTGCCTCGGGCGTGGATGTGTGTGATGTCCTTAGGTTAGTTAGGTTTAAGTAGTTCTAAGTTCTAGGGGACTGATGACCACAGAAGTTAAGTCCCATAGTGCTCAGAGCCATTTGAACCAACCAGTACGATATTGCACATTCTTTTTTCAACAAGTAATAACCATGAGCCATTTTATAAGAGCCAGCCCCTAAGATTTTCTCAACACAGTAAGAATATTTTGAATAATTTCACTTAGCAACAGTTAGTGTTCTAGTTATTTTCATTAAACATTTCATAATGTAATTAAAATTTGAAATGAATGTCAGCGATGCCTTCTTTCGTCATGTCATAATTTTTTTGTTATTATGTTATCAGATTGTCAAAGTATCTTTAGTATCAAAGTATCTTTAGTATCAAAGTATTTTTAGGTCACCTTGAAGGTCCATAGGGCAAACTTAATAGTTTTTGCGCTACATTTTCTCTCATTGAGAGGGCTGGACAGGAATTATAGAAATCGACAGTGTGGTCGAACAACTTTCAACAAAAGAAAGTTATAGTCTGGAACGAAACCGTGTGCAACGTTGTGCAAATTAACGCCAGGAAGGCTCCTGATTAATTATTTATTGATACTGTACTTCCACTCTATCGGCTGCTTTCTTTTTCTTTCGGCTACTGGCAGAATCGTTATCGAGACAACGAAGTAACCCCACGAAAAGTGATGCCGTGTAGTAAATCTGTAACACCAGCATGTCTCTATCATACTTCCTGCAGCTTTTGGAGATCTTGAAGTCGCTTTAAATAATGTTTATAAGGAGACAAATAAATTGTAAAAATGCTACAAAGATTCTACATAATTTAATTTCGTTTAATTATTTGCATATTTCGTAGACCGTACTTACGATAAAAGTTGTGACGCATAACTTAACAAACAAATAAAGTTGTATACTCGTGTTGCTATATGTTGGCGATTTACATTCGGTAATTGACTACGTATTCCTATAGGCAATTTCCTTTACAATACAGAAGAGGTTGTTCTGGAGAAAAAGTTGATCTTCATTTGAGAACAAATATGGCTTCATTCAGTCAATGTATTTTTGTGGTTCGATTTCTAGAGCTGAGTGTTAACTCATTTCTGTGCTGATCTTTGATTCACTCGAAGTTGGTATAAATAATTCTTTCTTCTTGTGTTGCATCTGTAAATATCTGTATTATTCTTGAATTAAACTGGACTGTTTACGACTAATTCAATCAGTAAATAAATTTAGCGTGAAGTCATGGTTAATATTTCTCTCTGCAAAGAAGTGTACATCATATACGCATGTGAATCTCACACTTGACTCATACTACTTTTTTTTCCTTATGTAAACTTTTGTCATAGAGAGATGCTATTCCAAAATATTATTTCTTAGAACATAAGTGGATCAAAATACACACGCCGAAATTTGATGGTGCTTGGAGGTACGTTGGAACGTGGCCTCGTAAGGAAAGTAATTGATTGGAGCAGAGACGAGTGGGAATCATTTTAGCGGTGAAAACGGCCCGCAATTGGGGAACACGCTTGGGTAAAGCCAGAGTGATGTGGCCTGGCGCCTGGGAACGAGAATCCTAGAAACGGCGAAGGTTTTCAGCTTTCCACGTACAACTGTCGTGAACATCTACGAAAAGTGGTTGAAGGACGGTGTAGCCACGAGTATGCGACCAGGTGTCGGACGTACACGCCAAAAAGCATTAATGAGGGACAGGCAGCGATCTGTGGAATATCTGACGACATACACTCATGCTTATAAATTAAGGGTAATTGCAGAATGTGGAGCCACACAACGTGGCACTACACGAAACTGGCGCTAATAGCATAGGCACATAGGGCGCACACACGACACAGATCTGTCAGTCTACGGTATTGGTGATAAGTTGAGAAAACCGTACGGAAATACATGTGCTACAAAACGTCACTGTTTCCTGCGCATGTACCCCGACATCAATATGGGGTATGATCACCATAGACACGTACACAGGCCGCACAATGGGTTGGCCTACTCTGGATCAGGTGGTCGAGCAGCTGCTGAAGTATAGCCTCCCATTCTTGCACCAGTGCCTGTCGGAGCCCCTGAAGTGCCCTATAGGTTTGAAGACGTGCAGCGATATGTCGACCGAGAGCATCCCAGACGTGCTCGAATGGGTTTAGGTCCGTTTCAACGTACTCCTCCACGATGGCACTTCGGTGGGGCCGTGCGTTATCATCCATCAGGAGGAAGGTGGGACCCACTGCACCCCTGAAAAGGCGGACATACTGGTGGAAAACGACATCCCGATACACTGACCTGTTACGGTTCCTCTGTCAAAGACATGCATGGGTGTACGTGCACCAATCATAATCCCTCCCCACACCATCAAACCACGACCTCCATACAGGTCCCTTTCAAGGACATTAAGAGGTTCGTATCTGGTTCCTGGTTCACGCCAGATGACAACCCACTGAGAATCACTGTTCAGACTATACCTGGATTCGTCCGTGAACATAACCGGGGACCACTGTTCCAATGATCATGTACTGTGTTCTTGACACCAGGCTTTACGGGCTCTCCTGTGACCAGGGGTCAGTTGAATGCACCTTGCAGGTCTCCAGGCGAATAAATCATGTATGTTAAGTTGTCTGTCGATTGTGTGTCTGGAGACAACTGTTCTAGTGGCTGCGGTAAAATAATCCTGAGCAAGGCTACCTGCAGTACTCCGTGGTAGTCTGCGGGCACTGATGGTGAGATATCGGTCTTCTTGTGGTGTTGTACACTGTGGACGTCCCGTACTGTAGCGTCTGGACACGTTCCCTGTCTGTTGGAATCGTTGCCATAATCTTGAGATCACACTTTGTGGCACACGGAGGGCCCGTGCTGTGTTTGACCAGCCTCCAGTCGCCCTAGCATTCTACCCCTCATAACGTCATCAATATGTGTTCTTTGAGTCATTTTCAACACACAGTCACCATTAGCACGTCTGAAAACGTCTGCACACTTACTCGCTGCACTGTACTCTGGTATGCACCAACACACCTCAGCGTATGTGGACTGCTGCCAGTGCCACCTTGCGACGACCGCAGGTCAAATGCACCGCATGGTCATACCCCGAGGTTATTTAAACCCGCAAACTTCCCACCAGAGCGTTGTTTCACCATGTATCAGCATTATCCTTAATTTATGAGCATGAATGTAGTGTAATGCAAGTACAGAGAAACACATTTCCCCGCACATTTCTGAATACTGATCACCGTAGTAGACGACCCATACATGTTCCTAGTTGATTCAACGACACCGTCCGTTACGGCTGTGGTGAACACTGGATCACTGAGAGTAGACCTTGGATTAATGAAAAATTTTCGTATGCTCGGGTGAATCACGTTTCTTGTTATACGAGAGACGTTCAGTAATTCATCCAACACATTTTTGTCGGCCAGATTCGGCTGAAAAAATGCTGAATTTGTGGTGGGAGGTCGTGGGATATTCCCACTTCAGCCCCTATAGTTTCATGAAATTCTGACAGATGGTGGTGCTATACGTACGCTTCAAAATGGCTTCAGTAACGGAAGCGCTTTCCAAGCAGAAAGCTGTCATTAAATTTCTTTTGGTGGGAAACCAGAACATCACAGTTATTAACAGGTGCTTGAAGAACATCTTAGGAGACCTGACAGTGAACAAAAGCACTGAGTCGTTGGGCGAGACGCCACTCATCATCGCGACGGACAATGTCGCTCAAACTTGTCCGAAGTTGTGGGCTTGTCGGCCGGCCACACACAGTTGTGACTCCTGCAATGTTGGAACGTACGGACACTCTCAAAATGGAAACGAACTTCTCCTTCTCCATGACAACGCAAGGCCTCACACAAGTCTGCTACCCAAGAGACGCACACAAAACTTCATTGTACTGTTCTTCCTCAGGCATCCTGCAACCCAGATCTCGAACCTTCGGACTTCCATTTGCTTGGTACAATGAAGGATGCACTCCGTGGGAAGCAGTACGTCAATAACGTGGAGGTTACTGATGCAGCAAGATATTGGCTCCGATGTCCGCCAGTAGATTGGTACCATGCGATCAACAGGCCCTCCCAGTTAGGTGACCTAAGGATGTCGCGTTCAACGGAGATTACGTTGAAAAAATAGGGTTTTGCAGCAAAAAGGATAGTGAAAAATACGGTGTATTGGAATCCATAATAAAACCAATTTACTTGAAAAAAAAAGTATTGCATTACTTAGTGAACATCACTCGTACCAGATCGGTGGTCGTTTCTAATACACCGTCATCGATGCTAATGGTTGCTCAGAACATACACCGAGCCACAGACGCAGACTGGTGGGTGCAGTAGTTTCCTGTGGGACGCATTCACCTAGGCTTCTATACCTGCCTTAGTAATCGAAGGCAACAAAATAACTGTCGAGTAGGTGAACATTACTATGAAACATTTGCATCCCTTAGTGATTGTTATTATCGCCGAGGGTGGTGGCATCTACCAGCAGGATAACAGTCTGTGACACAAAGACAAAATACACTACTGGCCATTAAAATTGCTACACCAAGAAGAAATGCAGATGATGAGTGGGTATTCATTGGACAAATATATTATACTAGAACTGACATGTGATTACATTTTGGCGCATTTTGGGTGCATAGATTCTGAGAAATCAGTCCCAGACCGACCACCTCTGGCCGTAATAACAGCCTTGATACGCCTGGGCATTGAGTCAAACATAGCTTGGATGGCGTGTGCAGGTACAGCTGCCCATGCAGCTTCAACACGATACCACAGTTCATCAAGAGTAGTAGTGACTGGCGTATTGTGACGAGCCAGTTGCTCGGCCACCATTGACCAGACGTTTTCAACTGGTGAGAGATCTGGAGAATGTGCTGGCCAGGGCAGAAGTCGAACATTTTCTGTATCCAGAAAGGCCCGTACAGGACCTGCAACATGCGTTCGTGCATTATCCTGCTGAAATGTAGGGTTTCGCAGGGATCGAATGAAGGGTAGAGCCACGGGTCGTAACACATCTGAAATGTAACGTCCACTGTTCAAAGTGCCGTCAATGCGAAAGAGGTGACCGAGACGTCTAACCAATGGCACCCCATACCATCACGCCGGGTGATACGGCAGTGTGGCGATGACGAATACACACTTCCAATTTGCGTTCACCGCGATGTCGCCAAACACGGTTGCGACCATCATGATGCTGTAAACAGTATCTGGATTCATCCGAAAAACTGACGTTTTGCCATTCGTGCACCCAGGTTCGTCGTTGAGTAGACCATCGCAGGCGCTCCTGTCTGTGATGCAGCGTCAAGTGTAACCGCAGCCATGGTCTCCGAGCTGATAGTCCATAATGGTCCAAACGTCGTCGAACTGTTGGTGCAGATTGTTGTTGTGTTTGCAAACGTCCCCATCTGTTGACTCAGGGATCGAGACGTGGCTGCACGATCCTTAAGATGTCTGTCATCTCGACTGCTAGTGATAAGAGGCCGTTGGGATCCAGCACGGCGTACCGTGTTGCCCTCCTGAACCCACCGATTCCATATTCGGCTAACAGTAATTGGATCTCGACCAACGCGAGCAGCAATGTCACGATACGATAAACCGCAATCGCAACAGGCTACAATCCGACCTTTATAAAAGTCGGAAACGTGATGGTACGCATTTCTCCTCCTTACACGTGGCATCACAACAACGTTTCACCAGGCAACGCCGATCAACTGCTGTTTGTGTATGAGAAATCGGTTGGAAACTTTCCTCATGTCAGCATGTTGTAGGTGTCGCCACCGGCGCCAACCTTGTGTGAATGCCCTGAAAAGCTAATAATTTGCATATCACAGCATCTTCTTCCTGTAGGTTAAATTTCGCGTCTGTAGCACGTCATCTTCGTGGTGTAGCAATTTTAATGGCCAGTAGTGTAGTTCGCCAGTGATTTTAAGAGCATTATCGTGAACTCAAGTTTGTGTCTTGGCCTCCATATACTCCTTATCTCAACCGACAGAACGCGTCTGGGACGCTGTCAAGCGCCAGTTGCGCGCCCAGAAACTACTTGCCCTTAGTTTACGGATAGTGCATGACATACCTCCAGGAATCTAGCAACGATTTGTCGAAAGCACAACACACAGAGCTAGTACTGTATTGCTTTGAAAATGTGGACCAACACACTGTCAAGCAGTTGGTCATTATATTCCGGCTAGAGTTATTTAACTACCGTAGACTACTGTAGCCTATTATACGTAAGCGTAGACTACAGTAGTTTTCCTACTAGCATTGGCCAGTTAAGCTCGTAACCACGTTACCTGTACGTTAGGTCTGATGCATACCTTTCGGGTGTTACCTCATTTCGATCGCTTTGTTTGTGTATGCGACTAGTGTATCAGTAGATCCTCTAGAAACCAGAAGCGGTGAGTCGTCTAGAAACTGAATGTGGACAAACAAAGGGCCGTGCAAGTAACGTAACATTTTTGTTCTACATAATTATCCTCCAGTTTGTGAACAGTAATTATAGAAAAACTGAAATTGTCAGTAGGTCAGGTTTCATTCAAAAATTGTTGATTACGTACGTCAAAGAGAGGGATGTTGTTGTAAAAGTAAAGAAAAACAGTACAGATTTATCACACAGAGCAAGAAAACGGAATTTTCTAAAAAAGATGATAAAATTTTAAAAAATGTTCAACGAACATCGCTTCAATACTTCGTCGAGCTTAAATAAAACATGTTTCTGTTATTGCGAAACAACTTTCACACTTGCCTTTGATCGTGATGAAGAATGTTCTATTGCGTTCAAATTAACAATAATAATTATACAATTTTATTGTTTGTGCTTGTAAACTGGACTTCCATCAGATGTAACTGTTTTCGTAACAAAAAAGCGCAGAAGTTAAGTGAGCAGCTTTCCTTTTACGTACGAAATGCGTTATATAACGTTAGAAAATACTCAATGGATCAACACTGAATGATGTGCGGTTCTAATTACGTGCAAAACAAACAACAAATAACAGCTCTCTCTGACATAGTCACTTATGTTTCCTTCTCTACCAATGCCATTACCGGTAATATTACCATTTACTGTGTCGTTTACGTACTGTACTAAAACTGCTGAATCGTAGTGTTGGTAGAGCGCAACTTTAGTTTTATCTCATCAGTGAATATACAAAGTATCACAAGAGGAATGGTAAATACTCAAGGATTGACAGGAACGATCATTCGAAACATAAATTGTAGTAAATTTGGACTCTTAAATGTATACCGTAAGAGAAATGAGCACTACTTTATGTCCGACTCTGCGAAACAATTAGCTATTTATTTGGGAATAAACATACAGACAGTCGCTATTTTGGGTTTTTGATACGATATCTTCGAGCCACTGCAGGCTTATCATCAGATTTAGGTTTTACAGAAATACACTACTGGCCATTAAAATTGCTCCACTAAGAAGAAATGCAGATGATGAGTGGATATTCATTGGACAAATATACAAGAACTGACATGTGATTACATTTTCACGCAATTTGGGTGCATAGATCCTGAGAAATCAGTACCCAGAACAACCACCTCTGGCCGTAATAACGGCCTTGATACGCCTGGGCATTGAGTCAAACATAGCTTGGCTGGCGTGTGCAGGTACAGCTGCCCATGCAGCTTCAACAAGATACCACAGTTCATCAAGTGTAGTAGTGACTGGCGTATTGTGACGAGCCAGTTGCTCGGCCACCATTGACCAGACGTTTTCAGTTGGTGAGAGATCTGGAGAATGTGCTGGCCACGGCAGCAGTCGAACATTTTCTGTATCCAGAAAGACCCGTACAGGACCTGCAACATGCGTTCGTGCATTATCCTGCTGAAATGTAGGGTTTCGCAGGGATCGAATGAAGGGTAGAGCCACGGGTCGTAACACATCTGAAATGTAACGTCCACAGTTCAAAGTGCCGTCAACACGAACTAGAGGTGACCGAGACGTGTAGCCAATGGCACCCCATACCATCACGCCGGGTGATACGCCAGTATGGCGATGACGAATACACGCTTCCAATGTGCGTTCACCGCGATGTCGCCAAACACGGATGCGACCATCATGATGCTGTAAACAGAACCTGGATTCATCCGAAAAAATGACGTTTTGTCATTCGTGCACCGAGGTTCGTCGTTGAGTACACCATCGCAGGCGCTCCTGTCTGTGATGCAGCGTCAAGGGTAACCGCAGCCATTGTCTCCGAGCGATAGTCCACGCTGCTGCAAACGTCTTCGAACTGTTGGTGCAGATGGTTGTTGTGTTGCAAACGTCCCCATCTGTTGACTCAGGGATCGAGACGTGGCTGCACGATCCGTTAAGATGTCTGTCATCTCGACTGCTAGTGATACGAGGCCGTTGGGATCCAGCACGGCGTACCGTGTTGCCCTCCTGAACCCACCGATTCCATATTCTGCTAACAGTCATTGGATCTCGACCAACGCGAGCAGCAATGTCGCGCTACGATCAACCGCAATCGCAACTGGCTACAATCCGACCTTTATGAAAGTCGGAAACGTAATGGTACGCATTTCTCCTCCTTACACGAGGCATCGCAACAACGTTTCACCAGGCAACGCCGGTCAACTGCTGTTTGTGTATGAGAAATCGGTTGGAAACTTTCCTCATGTCAGCACGTTGTAGGTGTCGCCACCGGCGCCAACCTTGTGTGAATGCTCTGAAAAGCTAATCATTTGCATGTTACAGCATCGTCTTCCTGTCGGTTAAATTTCGCGTCTGTAGCACGTCATCTTCGTGGTGTAGCAATATTAACGGCCAGTAGTGTATTATATCGTGGAGCAAGTGTAACTAGCGTCCGTGGTGATAGTGCTGGTGAAAATGACGAAAATTTAGTTATTGGTAAACAAACGTTTATGAAACCAAAACCTGTTGTATTGTAGGGTATTTGCAGTGCACTCCACTTGATATCCATAGGAAATGAGTTCCCATAATGTACATTATCAGGTAGTACACACAAATGTTCACTGTATACAGCTGTACTTGGTACCCCGCTTATTCGTATACGATAAGCACTGAATGTTATTGCAAAGAATATGAACATCGTAGTTATCAGACTTTGATACTGTCGTATCCGGTCCACTCGTCTAATATAGGGTGCATAGGAAGCTGTTTTTTCGGATAGCTAGACAACAATCAAGCAAATCGTATTAATGGAGCTTATTACAGTAAATTAAATTGACAATACTTATCTTTGCGTATTTACAAATATGGCGATATGCAAGTAATCAGTGTCCTTTGATATATACAGAATATCCATACAAGCAAATAATACGGTTGACAGGTCACTGCTATAGCGTTTATATCAGGGCTCGTCTTCTAGTGCGGTCTCAGCTAGGCGGAGCGGCGCTTATATTGTTTTCGTATAGAGATCGCTCATTTCGTGGTGCGTGGTGTCGTCCTAGTCAGCGTCTGTAGGCTGACGTCGTCTCACAGCCTTCTTTGCAGTAACGTTCCAGGCCGATGTTCCGGCAGTTGATGTTATGTCTGAACATTCCTCCTCCCCCAAAGCAGCGGACCGTCGTCATGTAGGGAGCGCGACAACGGCGGGGGAGGACGGAGAATGGACTCTGTGCTGGACCGGAAGCTGTGGCTCGAAGGGACATCAAGCTTCCTGTCTTCGCTCCGGCTTTCGCTCCGGCGGAAACGTCCTCCGGAAAACGAACAGAAGGGAACGTGTCCACCTCCGGAGGCCAATAACCAGATATGGAAAGCGGCTGTTGCGGTGTGTGCGGATCCAGCTCCTTCGGAAGGACGGGAGGAGGCGGAGAACGCGAAGGCTCCGTCTCCATGGGGTCGTCTCTCGGTGTCGTGATGAAACCCTCCGGCGGCTGCTGTGACCGCGCTGTCCTCGGGATCCGTGAATCTGGGAGAAGAGACACAGAAGGATCACCGTGCACATGACAATGACCAAGTTGATTGTGATGTCGGCGCTGCACGCCGTCTGGACCTGAAAGGAGATACATGCAAGCGCCAAGTCGACGAAAGATCTCGCGTCGCGCGCACCGTCTGCTGCCACTAAAAACCCTGTAAAAGAGAATATCATGCGGCGCGAAGCGATACTTGCGGCCTTCCTTCCGTGCCAGATGCTGAGGAGGGTGGAGCAGGCGGAGCAGTGTTCGATGACGGCGGCCGTGAAGTAATTCCGCCTGCGATGGTCCATCTCGTGGGTGAGAACGACAGGAGGCGAGAAATAGTGGCAATCTCTAGTGTGGGCGGAGCGAAGTTCGGCCATGTGCTACTTGAAGGTTCTGACAAAACGTTCTTCTTCGTCGTTTGATTGTGGATGGAACGGTGTACTAGTAAGACGCTGTATGCCATTGCGTTCACAAAATGTTTCAAATTCATTTGACATGAATTGAGGGCCGTTGTCTGGCACTATGACTTCAGGTAAACCATCGAGGCAAAAAGTACAGGACAACACCTGAATTGTGCTACGTGACGTTGTCGTGTTCATTGGCACAGCAATAGGAAACTTTCTATACGAGTCAACCACCATCAACCAATAAGTGTTCCGAAAAGGTCCCGCAAAGTCTATATACACACGTTGCCATGGTGATTGCGACTTAGGCCAAGCAGAGAATTTTTGTGGCAGAGCGGACTGATTTTCAGCACATGCGTGACACTAGGACGTCATCTGTTCTATTTGGGTGTCCATACCCTGCCAAGTACAGTGTCGACGTGCTAACTGTTTCGTACGAACACTCCCCCCCCCCCCCCCCCCCCCCAGTGTCCTTGGTCAAGTAACTGCAACTTTTCGTTTTGCAAAACTTTAGGGATCGACACACGTGTCTGTCCTCTGTCATTTTGAACAAGAATCACACCTTGCTGTATAGCGAGGCTATGCCGACGTGCAGAGTATAAGCGCACAACAGAGTACTTTATGTTGTGCAAGGAACGAAGCCAATATGTGACATTGTACATTAGCAAAATGTTCAAATCTGAATCAGTTTTCGTGGCCTGTGCAATTTTTCTACAGTTCAGCGGAAAAGATTGAAGCAGTTCAGAATCCTTAGCATCGATGTGACAACAAGATGCAGCAGAAGCGTCAAAGTCTGTAACAGGGCCAATCGGAAGACGTGAAAGCGCGTCGGCATTACGGTGTTGAGCCGTCGGACGATACACAATCTCGTACTGGTATTGAGAATACAACAAAGCCCATCTTTGCAATTTTAGGGCAGTTCGTACAGGAACTAGTTTCGTCGGATGAAACAATGACTGCAAAGGCCTGTGATCCGTTACCAAGTAGAATTTTCTGCCATACAAATGGTGGTGGAATTTGGTGACACCATACACAACAGTCATAGCCTCTTTCTCGCTTTGTGAATAGTTGCACTGAGCTTTGGACAACACTTTTGAAGCGAAAGAAATAGGCCTGTCTTTAACACTAATTCCGTGCGAAAGCACTGCACCGATTTCTTAAGAGGAAGCTTCAACTTGCAATGAAACTGGTTTGTCAGGATCAGAGTGACCTAAGCATCGATCACTGAGCAATGCATCTTTAAGTTTTTGAAAAGCTACTTGGCACTAATCTCTCCAAACAAAGGGAACTTTCTTGCAACACAAGCGATGCAATGAAGCTGCTATTTGTGCAGCATTCGGAATGAACCGAATATAATAGTTCATTTTCTCTAAAATTGACTGCAATTCTGTGACATTGTGAGGAACTGGCAAATTTCGTATGGCTAACAAATGCGACTGAAGATGATGTACATCTTGACTGTTTATGACATGACCAAGATACTGCAACTCAGGTTTTAAAAAATCACACTTGTCCAGTCTATACTTTAGTCCTGCATCAGATAAAACACGAAACAAAGCACGCAAATTTGCAATATGATCTTCAGGTGTACGACCTGCTACGAAAATATCGTCCAAATAATTTGAACAGTCTGGCACTTGCGCAGTCAGCTGTTCCAAATACCGTTGGAAAATGGCGGGTGCAGAATCACTGTCAAAAGGCAAACGCAAATATTTAAACAGGCCCAAATGAGTGTTTACTACACATACTTTTTGAGATGCTTCATTGAGCAGTATTTGAAGACACGCGTCGTGCAAATCAGTTTTTGAAAAGTAGCGATGTTGGTAGATCACTACTGAGGAGCTATTGAATATGTTGTGTTGGCAGAAGAGCCAACACCGTTTTACTAATGGAGGCCGAAATGCACGCGTTTTAGCTCACGCAGGCTGGCGTGAGGAGGGAAGAACCATACTGACGTGAGGTCTGGAATATGACAAGTAATTAGAATTCAGAAAGCGGACGTAATTAGTTTGATACTTAACTTTAATCCATTAATGATGAACGTCGCTCTTGACGGTACATGATTCACAATATTATCTGTTCAGAATACATTCGTAGTAACTGAATATGGCGCCTTGCTAGGTCGTAGCAAATGACGTAGCTGAAGGCTATGCTAAACTGTCGTCTCTGCAAATGAGAGCGTATGTAGACAGTAAACCATCGCTAGCAAAGTCGGCTGTACAACTGGGGCGAATGATGGGAGTCTCTCTAGACTAGACCTGCCGTGTGGCGGCGCTCGGTCTGCAATCACGGACAGTGGCGACACGCGGGTCCGACGTGTACTAACAGACCGCGGCCGATTTAAAGGCTACCACCTAGCAAGTGTAGTGTCTGGCGGTGACACCACAGAATAGAATTGGGGAGGGGAAATTTGTGGCACAACTTGACTAGAATAAGGGGTCGGCTGGTAGGACATGTTCTGAAGCACCAAGGGATCAACAATTTAGTATTGGAGGGCAGCTTGGAGAGTAAAAATCGTAGAGGGAGACCAAGAGATGAATACACTAAGCAGATTCAGAAGGATGTAGGTTGCAGTAGGTACTGGGAGATGAAGAAGCTTGCACAGAATAGAGTAGCATGGATAGCTGCATCAAACCAGTCTCTGGACTGAAGACAACAACAACAACAACAACAACAGCGATCAGTGCCTAATCTGTTCATGAAATCCTCTGGGCATGGAAATAGATGAGTATCAATCCCAGTTTGTGGGTTGACTGTAGACTTAAAGTCAGCACAGTGGCGAATGCGACCTGAAGATTTGGGGAGCAAAACCAGTGGACTTGCTCACTGACTAGCTTGTATGGACGCAATAGCTCCGCTATATTACAATTCTTCAAGTTCAGCAGTTACTTTGTCCCGTAATGCAATGCGATCAATACTGTCTCGGCAAAACTTTGGCTGAGCATTGTCTTTCAGAGTAACATGTGCAACAAAATTGTTAGCCTTGCCTAAACCTTCTGAAAAGAGTTCCAGGAATTCTTTTATCAGGTTAGCTACACTGTCTTTTGTGTGGAATGCAGACACTGACAACACTTTGTCCTGAATTTGAAAGCCAAACAAATGAAATGAATAAAGACCAAATATGTTCTCGCAGTCACGTGATTGTAGCACCATAAAATTCACTGTTCACATATGTGAGCGATACATAGCAGGCAAAGTACATTTTCCAAGAAAAGGAATGTCTTGTCCATTATAAGTCGTCAGTTGCATGCTAGTTTTAGACGGGTGTGGGGAGCCTAGGAGTTCGTATCTGTGACGATTTAGCAATGTGACAGAGGCACCCATGTCCAACTGAAATTTCATGTGTTTCCCAAAAAGAAGCAAATGAACAAACAGTTTGATGGACTGGCGTAACACTGGAGAAACTGCTCACGTGCCAGTTTTGCGAATGCCTGTTTCAGACTTTTGATATACTGCATTAATGACATGGGCCTTGTGACAAGATTTTTGTGAGTGGGCCGAATTCTTATGGTTCTTCCTTTGCAAACCTTTCTTGCCACAAGCGTAACACTGAGCTTGTTGGGAGGGGCAATCTTGGCGTTTGTGCCATGAATAACACTGAGGACAACATTTAAATCTGTTCGCCTGTGTAGCCACCTGTTTAGCAAGCTGCTTACGCGATGGGGAGCATTGTTTACTCGACGTGACGACGGCAAGCTGCTGCTGCCAAATGGTCTAGTCGCAAACAAGGAACTCAACCCAACAAATTGCTGGCTGCTCAAATTTATCAAGTGACAGGGCACCTGAATCGTACTGATCTAGTATTTACACTACCTGCTGTTTCAAAATCTGTTCTCTGAGTGTGGCATCAGGTACATTGTACACAATTGCGTCACACAACATAACATCCGAATATACTGCACCACAAGCACATCTGAATTTGCGTTTCCTTGCCTTACCCTGCAAATCTATTACCCATTCTTAATAAGTTTGGTCTGGCCGTGTTTTACAGTTAAATAATGGATACCTAGCTTTTACCACATTCACTCATTGGTCATAATAGTTAGTTAACGAATCTACAACCTGATCATACGAAAGTTCACTTGAAGTGGCTTTAGGGAATACCTTCTGCGTTAGTCTAAACACTGCACTTCCTACCGTGGGCAAGAGATAGGGAAATTTCACAGTACCTGATACATTGTGAACAATTACGTGGGCTTCAAACTGTTGCAACCACTTGAGCCATTCCCCTACTTGTTCATGAAACTGGCGAAAAGGCGGTATAGCTGTCGTAGGTATTGCTTGTTCCGTTGGGCGTGCAGCGTTGGCCAGTAGCTGCTCCTCCGTATTGAGCAGTGTAATTTGCTGAGTCTGGAACTGAAACAGCTGCACTAGCTGTGTTGAATCTAATGATGGCAGCTGTGACACCTGAGCATGGGGTGGGATAGGTGGGGTGGGCACGTTGGAAGAGGCAAATGCAAGAAACAGACATGGCAAGCAAGAAAAATAAGTACAAGACAAAGAAAATTTCTGCAACGCTCATCTGAGAAATCAGGATACGAGGGTTTTAAAGTAAGTAAATGCCGCTGTAAAGAAAATACAAGAGAGAATTAAGGCACCAGCAAAACACAAAAGTGAATTTTGTGGCCGCAAGGCACGGCGATTCTATGTGAGTCATCATTGTCAAAATGTCGTATCCCGCCCATTCGTCTCATATAAGGTGCCTAGGAAGCTGTTTTCTCAGATAACAGGCTTCATTTGTTTCCAAATCTTTGCTGGGGGCCTGAAGACAACGTCTATTTAATGTCTTTTCAGGAACCAGCCAATCTTCCCTGTTATTGAGCCACGAAACGGTAAAAACTTAATCTTGTTTGTGCCCTTTTTGGAGGCCTACTGCTTTCGTGGCTTGGAAGAAACTGCATACGAAATTTGTCTCTTGTTGTAACATTTTCCTTGAAAATTTTCCGCAAGTGACTGTTCCCTCGCCAGGTTTTCGGCTTCTGGGGCGGTATCAGCTCGATGTATCAAGGTCCTCAGAACAGACCGTTTCTGTTCTGGGTGGTGATAGCTGGTGGCGTGCAGATGCTCATCTGTGGATGGGCTTGCAGTAATCGTTGTGACCGAGACAGCGCCATTGGGTTTATAGCGGGCAACGACGTCAGGAACGGCAAGGAACCGTCCTTCTCTACTTCCATCATGAACTTTCTGTGGTCATGGATGTTGTTGGTGTGTTCCAAGAACTCTTCTAGCTGGCAATGATAGAGGAGATCTATGCAGAAAGGTTGTGGGCGTTTAACAACTTGACGTGGCTTGAAACCCGAAAATATGTTTTTTTTTGCCAATATACATGTAATACAGATTAAAAACTATACAAAAGGTAAAAAATTGAAATATGTACTTTGTAATTAAAGAATGAGGTACATAATGCTTAGGTTGTTATATGATTAGGATAATATAATTTATGCAGGAGGATGAATATGTATTACTATTGTCACTCTTTGTGTTTTGATGTCAGGACGACTTCAAAATTCTGGAAAAAAAATCTGCATTGATTCAGTTTTTTCGTTAAGGGTTTCTGAGGTGAGATTAGCTTGTGAATGTAAGTCTAATTGTTCAAGAAAATCCATGTATAACTCTTTCTCGGCAATTAGTAGCAGACGTAGGTTGTCAGTGATATCTCAGATGAATTATTCATGATGAGCAATACTGAATTTTTTGAGTCAGATGGCATCCATATGTTTTTTGTGAAGGGTTGCGAAATTTCTCCCTTTTTGACCTGTGAGTTTGAATATACCGAAATTTTGGTTTCACTCTCCAGTGGATTTATTATTGTGAACAATTTTACGTCGTAGTTAATTGTCAATGCGGAATAATATTTTTGCTTTGTTGGTTCTGAAAAGATATGCAAGTTTATACTTCACTTTTCCAAGTATGAAACAAATCTCTTCCATATTTTGCGAGGGGATAGTACGAAAAAAAAATCTAGTAAACATGGGCTCTAAGACAAATATCGTAAGAGCTATGAACCATTGCTCTGATGAAGAGATGAGTTTCACTGTAGCAAAGATGAATAAGTGCTCATAATTTTTAACGATCGCATTTTAGAGGTCACGTTTACTAAACTTTTTGCTTCGAATGACCGTTCCTGTCGTATCCCTGAATATTTACCATCCCTCCTTCGACACCTTGTACTATACTTTTTTACTTATTTGTATTGAAAGTTGGAAACTACTACTATGGCAAAATTAGCCGATGCAAAATGTTTTAGTAAGCCTCCTATACATTTTTCGAGATTAAGCTTTCATCAGCATGCACACCCGGGAACTAATAACTTTATTTCTTAACTCATTTCTACGTCACATTAATCAGGGGTTGAACATTTTTTGCAGTGCTAAACTGGAACAACTGCGTTTATTTCAAAATTTTCTATTGGTACTAAAGCAGTTCTCAAATTTACCGAAAACATCATTTATTAGTATAAGGGAATGACAACTTATTCGGCGAATTGCATTCACGTACGCATGTGGGAAAATGAGACGAGTACAGCATTTTTTCGGATCAACGTTTCAAACTTTTTACTTGTCACCTTCTGCATAAGTCTTCGGCAGAACATGGAAAGTAAGAAACTTGTAGAAACATAACACTGAAACGAAGATACACTCAGCTGATTTTTCGAGAAGATTCATCTACTAACATTTACTGCTTTCCCTGGTGACGCTTATTTGCACGTGACTCCACACGAAAACACCCCTCCTGCCCAGCATGCATACGCACACACACACACACACACACTCACACACACACACACACACACACACACACACACAGAGAGAGAGAGCGAGAGAGAGAGAGAGAGAGAGAGAGAGAGGCTTCAGTGATGCTGCATATGTGATCATCTCAAGGAAGTAGAGCATGCGCTGCATGGAATAATGATTTGAAACCGGAGGCCAGAAACGGCGAAGGCCTAACAGTACTGCAAGGCAAAGCGAAAACAAAGAAATGTCTCTAAAGGGAAACGAGGAAAGAAAAGTGCTGCAAATCCCACGTACTGAAGGGAAAACTGGAATGCAGCCGATCCACTTCTTTGCCCTTTGTGTGAGCTGCCTTGCAGGTATTTGTAAATGAGGGCGCGAAGTGTGCCCTTAATCCCCCCGACAAAACGCAGTTTCTGGGTGGAGTTGGACTGCCATTACCACCGTGCCTGGCGGACGCCACAAAGGGCCGCAATCAATAAACAAACAAGTGTCGCAATGGCCTCCTTTAGACTTCATACGATGAACACTACATGGCGGTCATTAATTCTCTGATGTGTGCTACATTTTTCACTGTTCGGGATTTCTTGGAATAATTTTCTCTATTCGTTTCTTCCTTTGTTTTACGGTGATGCTTACGTAACAATTTTCTTGATGTACGTTTACTCTCTTTTCTTCACCCATTAAATCTTATTTTGGACCTGTTACGTACATTACTACAGCAGTCACGCTGTGGTGTCGAAGATATGTCGTGAATTGGTTGCAGTGAAGTGTAAATAACAGGAAACGATTAGTTGGCAATGTAGGTCCTCAGTTACACATTGCGTCTTTTTCGGTCTGGCGGTTTCAACAATGACTTTTTGACGATTCTTCAAGTAGAAGGAAAGTTAATGGATGTAGCTGATCACACAAATTAATAAAGGCAACGTACTTTCCAGTGAGAGAAGAGGAAAACAGTAGCACAGACATTGATAATGATATTCATACGATGTTATCTAGTTGAAGGACACATTCTTGGGAAAATGAGTAATGTGTGTTAGATCATGATGCATAAATGTTAACACTGACAGACGTCAAGGCAGAGTTACAACTCAAGATGTCAAACAAACTACTTAGGGGCATGGCAAAGGTGTAAAACACTTGCATGCAGGTATTTCAAGACAGTTACAACATGCAGCTGCAGGAAATGGATAGAGACTTGAATGGAGCAATTATTAAATCTCTGCAGAATAACAACTAAAATGGGTACAATAAAATATTAAACAGGATCACCATACATTCGTGTAAAAATTTCACAATAACAGAAATTACAGTTCGTAGGATGTGTGAATTACTGAAGCGTTTTTCAACACTATGTTGGAGAAAACAGGAGCATCGTCATAATATGAAGAACAGTCACAGTTCAGTCTCAAAATTCCGTTACAAAAAAATACAATAAAGTACAGAATGATGTTGTCATACATGCTACAAATCTGGGTTACGTAAGAATAGAGAGCTATCATTTCGGAAAGAGGGTGGCTGGATTATTTCCTGAGTTCATGGACAGATGATGAGGAAAATATGAAAACTGCAGTTATTTAGGAGCATATTGATCTCATATCAACTAAAGGCTGTGTTAAAGACATTCAGAAAATCCCCAATGGGAGAGAATCTCAATGTAGAATTATTTAAGGATACTTCCGAATCATTAGTCTTAAAACTATTTTATTTTGCATAAACCTTTTCGAAGATAAGGCTAGCGAATTGCAGTTGTCGTTCTTTTCTTCTTCTTCGCGGATGGATCACTTAGGACCACGCGTAATCAACATTTGTTGGCCTTCCTTTTCGCCCAGTATTCCTTCATAAACAACGAATGGGCTAGCTTTCGTTGCGTAGACCATGTATGTCGGTTAGGTTTTCTCTCTTCTTCCTCAAAACCCCGTGTGTTTGTGATTTTTCTGATTTCATTTCTATCATGTAGATTTGGAGACCCTAATTCTCTCAGGTCTTTTTCCGTCTGTTTGTACCAGTTCGGTCTTGTAGTTTTGTTCTTTAAAAATGTATGGATTTTGTGCGTTAACCTGTTTGAGTCCATTCTTTCTAAGTGCCCCATGAATTGGATTCTTCTCATGCGCATTGTGTCTGTTATTTTGGAGATATTTTTATATATTTCTGCATTGGGTTTTGGATAATGTACCCATCTTTAGTTCTTGGTCCTAGGATTTTCCTCATTATCTTACGTTCTTTCACTTCTAATTCCTCTCTTAGTGTTCTGTGTTGAAGGTTTAGTGTCTAATTACTGTTGTGTAGTGTCGTATTTTGCAGTTCCACGAAAGACTCTTTTTGTTGTAAATGTTTTTTGTTAACTGAAACGCCGTCTCCATTTTCTGGACTCTTGATCTGACAGATTTCTTTTCATTACAATTTTCTGCAATCCATTCACCTAAATATTTACATTCTTTTACTCGAGAGATGTAGTTATTACCAATTTTGAGATCAGAAGGTGCATCTTTGACGTCAGTCATATATTTTGTTTTTTCAAATGAAATTTGTAATCCTATTTTAGCTGCCTGTTCTTGTAATAATTCTAGCTGTTTCTGTGCATCAGTAATGTCTTGTGCGATCAGTGCCATGTCATCAGCAAATGCTAAACAGTGTAATTCTATGCCCTTATGTCTTGGTCCCAGTCTGTGTGCTGGTGCACCTGCTTTTTTCCATTCTCTAACAACTTTTTCAAGAGCACAATTGAAGAGCACTGGGGACAGTACATCCCCTTGTCGTACTCCTGTGTCTATTTCAGATTCTGTGCTCAATTCTCCCATAAATTTTACTTTGGATTTGGTCTCCGTGAGTGTTTCTTTTACGATGTTTGTTGTCTTTTGATCTAGTCCAAATTCTGCTAATACTTCAAAAAGGGATTCTCTGTCTATACTGTCATATGATTTTTTTAAAGTCGACAAACGTGATGACATAACTTTTGTTTGAAGTACTATGTAAATATTTCATTGAGTTTTTCAAGTTAAGGATATGTTCTACGCCAGATCGACCTTTTCTGAACCCACCTTGGTATTCGCCTAGTTTTGAATCCAGCTGAGGTTCTGCGAGGTTTAGTAGGGCTTTAGACAGAATTTTGTATGTTATTGACAATAAAGAGATTCCACGATAGTTGTTGGGGTCTGTTTTACTTCCTTTTTTGTACAGAGGATGTGTGATTGCAGTCTTCCAATCTGTGGGGATTTTTTCAGTTATCCAGATTTCATGTATAATTTCTTTGAGTTTTGCAATAAGATTTTCTCCTGCATTTTTCCATAATTCTGCGATGATTTGGTCTTCTCCTGATGCTTTGTTATTTTTCAGTGACTGAATTATCTCTTTAATCTCTTGTAAACTTGGTGGCTTTGAGTCTGGGTTTCGTTGTGTACGATGGAACTCAAATTTTTCTGTGGGCTTTTCACAATTCAGTAATTTAGAAAAGTATTTTGCAAGAATTTCACAGTTTTCGGTGTTGGTATGAGCAATTTCCCCATGGTCATTTTTGAACTGGAGTGATGGAGGAGAGTACTTTGTTAATTTTTGTTTGAATACTCTGTAGAAATTTCGGGAATTGTTTTTCTTGAAATCATTTTCTATGTCTTGAAATTTTTTGTCTTCGTGTTGTTTACGGACGGTTCGTATTGCTTTTGTGACTGTTTTCCTGGTATCTTTGAGATCGTCCAGGGTTTTTGATTTTTGTTGCACAACCAATTTTGCCACGCCTGTTGTCTGAGGTTTATCAGTTGGTCACACTCATCTGTCCACCATGGGTGTTTACATGTTCTTGTTTGCGGTGCTACAGTTTCAGCTGCATTTAAAAGTCCTGCTTGCAGTTGTTGCCAATTTTGTGGTTTTAAATTTTGCGTTGCTTTTGTAAATTGTTCATTGCCATTTATCTTTTGTACATCATATTTACGGTGTGGAGATTTCTTAGTGAGTTTTCTTTTTTCTGGAATGACATCTAGGGAGAATTTTGTTGGGTAATGGTCGGAATCTAGGTCTAGTCCATTAAGGACTTCAAGTTTCATGATTTCTACTGTATTTACGCGGGAGATCATTACATGATCCAACTGATATTCACCTAGTAATGGATTAGGTGAGATCCAAGTTTTCGTTTTCGAGGCTCTTTTCTTAAAAATGTTGATTTGAAAAATAGGTCATGGTTTTTGCAGATTTCAATGAGTCGCATGCCATTCCGGTTGGTCTGTGTATGCCCTGACCATTTACCTTCCCAATATCGATATTTCTTTTCTTTACCGATTTGTGCACTGAAATCGCCCATAAGGATTTTGACATGGTTATTTGGGATTTTTTGGAGAATATTATCTAATTGGTTCCAGAATTCTTCTACTTCTTCTATTTTGTTTTTGTTAGTGATGTTAGTTGGTGCATGCCCGTTGATTAGGGTGTATATCTTATTAGCTGATTTTATTGTCATCGTGGAGAGCCGACCCGAGTACGGTTTGAAAGTTCGACTGAATCAAGTATTGATGTATCTACTATAAACCCAGTTCCAAATTGTGGACAATTTGCCATGCCTCGTTTTCCAGGTTTTCCTTTGTATATCCTGTATCCTTCAGAATCAAAAGGATTTTCATCTGTATATCGTGGTTTCGCATAAACGACAACTGTTATTTAAAAGGGGAGGTCGCAAAATGTGTGAAAATTATAGAAGGCATTCGTCTTTTGAGCTCTTGATACAAGATTTATGCGAAACTAATAATAAATACACTACAAATACTTTCAGAAAGTTTTCTTACAGTTGGACATAATGGGTCTCAAATGGGAATATCTTGCTTAGAAAGGGTTTTTCCACTCGGCAACGTTATTGAAAGATCGACAGTGAGAAAACTTTTGAAGTTAACAAGTCAAATTGTTGGAAATTATAGAAAAGGATAGTATATCTCAGCTTCCAATAAGCGTAATTCAAAGTATCTACGTGCACAACAAATAGGAAGTCCGTTTGCGAAAACCACCTCTCAAGCAATGAGACGAGGGCGTCCTAAGAGACATCATCTCTATATACAGTATAAAAGACAGTGTCCTGACTGACTGACACAACATCACCCCGCCCAAACCGCAAAGGATAGAAAGTCGAAATTTGGAGAAAATGTGGATCTTACACTGTTTCTGTCGTTAAAGAAGGGATTCTTCGAAGCTAAGGAGATGGAATAGGGGATGAAGGATTTTTTTTAAAAAACGTCGCTATTAAGGCTATTTTGAATCTAGACCTATGAAAATTGATATTTGGTTAATCTCCCTGGAATAAAGAAATACGTGTTTCAGCATTTTTGGAAATTTAACCCTGTGGGAGTGAATTAGTGGGTGAGAGCTTTCTTTTTCAAAATGTATCATTATTAAAGAACTACAAAAGTATTTTCAAAGCTACATCGGTGGACATTGGTTTCTGACTTCTCTGTTAGAAATAAAAGAAAAGTGTTTCATTGTTTGGGGATGAGATTTTTTACGAAAATATTTCATTACGAATGTATTTAAAAGCTAAATCTATGAAAATTTAAATTTGGCTTTTCAGATATAAATAAAAAATACATGATGTACTGCTTTTGGAAATTCAATTCTGATGGGAGTAAAACCGGGGATCAAAATTTTTATGTAAATGTTTCATTGTGCAAGCATTTTTGAAGCTAAATCTATGGAATTTTGTATTTGGCTTCTCTGTGGCAAATAAAAATTGCACGTATCACTGTTTTCGGAAATTCAACCCCTAAGTGGGTGAAACAGGATGTGCAACGTTTTATGAAAATATGTCATAATGAAAGCATTTTTAAAGCTAAATCTCTGGAAAGTTTTGTTTGGCTTCTCGGTTGGAGATGAAAAAATACGCGTATCGCTGGTTTTGGAAATTCAACCCATAAGGTGATGAAATAGGGTCAGCTCAAATCGCGAAGGATAGAAACGTGAAGTTCGGAGAGAGTGTGGAACTTATATGTAGCATCGTTTAAGAGGGAACGTCGGCCACATAAAATTAATCGTGGGTAAGAAAGATGTCAGACTGAGATTCATTGGAAGAATCCTAAGGAAATATAGTCAGTTGACAAAGAAGGTAGTTGACAAAACCCTCGTTCGACTGATACATGAAAGTTGCTCGCCAGTATGTCATCCATATTAGATAGGACTGATAGAGGAAATGGAGAAGATCCAAAGAAGAGTAGCACGTTTCGGGGTACAGATTCATTTAGTAAATACGGAAGCGTCGCGCAGATGTTCCAGTAGCAGATCCTGCAAGAGGGGCGTTCTGCATCACGGTGTGGTTTGCTGCAAAAGTTCCTAGATGAGTTACCTGATATACGGCTTCCTCCTACGTATATCTCGCGAAAAGGCCATGAAGATAAAATTTGAGAAATACGAGCCCACATAGAGGCATACCAACAATCGATTTTCCCTGGAACCATTCGCGACTGGAACAGGAAAAAGGGGAAGAGACAATTGTATACACAAAGTACCCTCCGGCACGTACGGTAAGCTGACGTGTGGAGCATGGTTATAAATGTAGAGCAACTTGGTCCTTGCACAATGTAGTTGGTTGGTTGGTTGATTCGGGGGAGAGGACCAAACAACAAGGTCATCGGTCCTATCAGATTAGGGAAGGAAGTCGGCCATGCCCTTTCAAAGGTACCATGCCGACATTTTCCTAAAGCGATTTAGGGAGATCATGGAAAACCTAAATCAGGATGGCTGGACAGGTGTTTGAACCGTCGTCATCCCGAATGCTAGTCCAGTGTGCTAACCACTGTGCCACCTCGCTCTGTGCACAATGTAGTAAATGATCATAATATGACAATATGCAAAGATAAAGCTAAGTTAATGGCATTGCACGTTAAGGAGCATTTGAGCATAGAGATAGTTCAAAATGGTTCAAATGGCTCTGAGCACTATGGGACTTAACTTCTGAAGTCGTCAGTCCCCTAGAACTTAGAACCACTTAAACCTATCTAACCTAAGGACATCACACACATCCATGCCCGAGGCTGGATTCGAACCTGCAACCGTAGCGGTCGCGCGGGTCCAGACTGTAGCGCCTAGAACCGCTCGGCAACAGCGGCCGGCAACAGAGATAATAATTAATGATAAACCGCTAGAACAAATAAATACTTTTAACTACTGGTCCAGAATACAAACTGCAAAGATTTTAACGTTTGGTAGGCACTACAAATCCCATTCTCTTCAGAAAAGCTAGGAAAGAGACGATACCAAAATTTTATAACATGGCGGCAGTACCAGTTAAAATCTATGAGCCAAAGCTTGGATTCTAACCGCCAGTCAACCGAGGAAGTTTGATGCCATGGAGGTTATCTTCTGATGTCGTAACACATCTCCTAACATCATGTCCTTTTTTCTTTTCCGTGTTTTTCCATATGTTCCCCTCTTCGCCTATTCTTCGGAGAACTTACTCATTCTATGTCTTATCAGTCCACATAATTTTCATCATTCGTTTCTAGCACAGCACTTCAAACGTTTCGATCCTCTTCTGCTTCGGTTTTCATGCCATCCATGATTCACTGCCATACAGTGCTGTCCTCAAAACGTACGAGTACATTACGAGAAATTTCTTGCTCATGTTTGAGCCTATGTTTGATAACAATAGACTTCTCCTGGATCGGGATGCCCTCTTTGCCTGTGCTAGTCTGTTTTTTATGTCCTCCTTGCTTCGTATTGCGTCATTACTTAGATTGTTGACTGAGAATCTCCGTGACGCTTTTGCGCTTACTAAAGTACCCTGTAGCTCTTCTTTGGGTCTTCTCTACTTCGAGATCACCAGTTTTAATGTTCAGTTTTTCGCAATTCTCATTTGTACTATATCTCATTACCTTTGTATTTATACCGTTTAGTCTCACTCCATACTCTGTATTCATTGGATTGTTCATTCTGTTCAACCGATCCTGCAATTCTTCTCCTCTTTCACTGACGATAGCAATGTCATCGGCAACTCTCATCATTGCTACCATTCCACCCTGAAATTCAATCCCACTCTCGAAACTTTCTTTTATTTCCGTCCTTGATTCTTCGATTGATAGATTGAACATAGGACTGAAAGACTGAATCCTTTTTAATCCGAGCACGTCCTTCTTGGTCTTCCAATCTTACTGTCCCCACGTGTCAGCTAGCAGAGTCAAACTAAAACTATGTGGAGACTTATGAAATTGGTACTAGGAAACATAATGCATCTCTACTTTGTGACACTGCAACTGTTGGTAACCCACTGCACAGACTATTTAATCAGCAATGTATGTCAACAGTTGACAAGTTAAGACAAAATTTTGTTGATACTGGCAAAGAAAACACTTGCATGCAGGTGTTTCAAGACATGCAGCTCCACAGACTATTTAATCAGCAATGTATGCCAACAGTTGACAAGTTAAGACAAAATTTTGTTGATACTGGCAAAGAAAACACTTGCATGCAGCTATTTCAAGACATGCAGCTGCAGGAAGCGGACAGAGACCTGACTGAAGCAATTATTAAATCTCTGCAGAATAACAACTAAAATGGGTACGATAAGATGTTAAACGGGCTCATTACATATTAGTGTTATATTGAATCGACATGTAACGTGTCTTTTATGTGCCGTCAGCTTTCAGACCGGTTAAAATACCCTTTACTCTAAACAACTTTATAAAGAAGGAGAAAAGAATAATCCAGACAATTACCAGTCGAAGTCCTCGAGAAGGTCATGTACAAAAGAAAAGTAAGATATGTCAATACACGTAAATTGTCAGAAAAGCAATTTGACTTCAGGATAGGTCCGCAAACAGAAAATACCTTTTGTGTTTTTTGAGCACTAGACTCATTCAGTCTAAATTATTAGCTGAGGACGGTAGCTGTCACCTCTGATTGGACTGTGTACATCATGCTATATTTTTGCATAAGTTTTAAAGGGGAAAGTTCACTAACAGTTTCTTTCGCTTTCTGCCAGACAGGAAGAAAAATGTTGTCCTCAGGTGTCAGCAAACATAGAGTGTGCTTCAATATCAATGAGGACCCGTAAAATAGAACGGGTCACAGGTTTGACTTTTCGGTCTACTGTCTTCCTTGGTATAGGGCTTAAGGGAGTTATTTGGTAGAGAGAAATTTTCACTGTGCAGCGGAGTGTGCGCTGATATGAAACTTCCTGGCACATTAAAACTACTTGCCGGACCAAGACTTGGACTCGGGACCTCTGCTTTCGTGGACAAATGCTCTACCAACTGAGCTACAAAAGCAGGTCTTACGACCTTTCTCACAGCTTCACTTCTTCAGGACCCCGTCTCCTACTTTCCAAAATTCACAGAAACTCCCCAGCGAAAAACTTCTGTGAATTCTGAAAAGTGGGAGACGAAGTACTGGCGGAAGTACAGCTTTGAGGAGGGGTGGTCAGTCGTGCTTGGGTAGCTGAGTTGCTAGAGCAGTTGCCAGCGAAAGGGAAGGTCACGAGTTTGAGTTTCAGTCCGGCATGTGGTTTTAATCAGCCATGAAATTTTATCTGGCAGATACCCAACCCCACAAATTGTATTTATGAAATATCACAACTGTCATTGTAAAACACATTAAATGTAACATTATATAAAATGGGTTATCAGTTAAATATACGCTTTTGTCTGATTGTTTTATAAACACTCCTCTTTATAACAAATAACAGCTTAGTTTGTTTTGCACAATGTTGCCACACGTGATACTTTTACTCCAAGACATCTCATACGGTAGAGGTTGCTGTGGTTGTTTAGTATTACTAAGAAGCGCAGCTGCTGCGTACCGGTGCCTAACAATTCTTGCTATGTTAATAAAACATTAGTCGTTAATCACCTGTGATTTAAAAGCGGAGTTGCGATAATAAGGACATTCATTGCTGAAAGAATGAGGCATACAACACAATAAGTATGGATAACTGTGCGTGAAAAGTAGCCTGTCTTACGTGACTGAGAATGGGGCCCTTTTTAGCTAACAATCAACAGACTCCAGTGAAGCAGTGGCCACCAAGAAAGATACTGAAAGCTGAGCAAAAATTTGTAGAGTTTCAAAAATTATTACAGGCAGATGTGTCACGTAATTGAATTTTACTGAAAATTCTCATTTTTTAAGCGCATTACTGAAAAGAGTACCAGATGTGGGGTAAGAACGTACTTTCTTCAGGAAGAGCGGTGAATGCCAGAAACGTTTCAGATAGGACGAAACACTGTAAGCGGTTCCTTCTGCAGACTGGGACGGCAGCAGCGGCAGCAGCAGGGTGGAGGCGTGCGTCAGGCAGCGGGTGGCGGCGGTAGCCCATGCGTGGGCGTGGCCGCCTCGACGGGCGATAATTGCCGCGTCACGCCGCTGAGCGGACGCGCGTGCCTTTTCCAGCTGGCCTGGCACCCTGCGAGCCGCAGCACACGCTGCCCTTTCCCTCCCGATTGACGAGTAAACGACGTCAGCTATATCCATGTAATATTTCTCAGTTGTATAACATTTGTAATAGTTGAAACGTGCACAGAGCGTGGGAAAGGAGAAGCGGAGAACTGGGTGTTTACGACTGAGGATGTTAAGGGCTCACAAATTTTTATTGTAAGATTCATCTACATCTACATCTACATGGTTACTCTGAAATTCACGCTTAAGTACCTGGCAGAGAGTTCATCGAAGCATTTTCATACTACTTGTCTACCATTCCACTTTCGAATGGCGCGTTATTATGATGATCATTTCCCCCTACGTGGGTGGGTATCAACAAGATATTTACGCATTCGGAAGAGAAAGTTGGTGATTTAAATTTCGTAAATAGATCTCGCCGCAAAGAAAACCGCCTTTGTTTCAGTGACTGAAACCCCAACTCGCGTATCATATCAGAGACACTCTCACCCCTATTGCGCAATAACATGAAATGTCCTGCCCTTCTTTCCTCCACAATCATACTTGGTAAGGATCCCATACCGCGCAGCAGTATTCCAACAGAGGACAGACTAGTGTAATGTTGGCTGTCTCTTTAGTGGGTTTGTCGCATCTTCTAAGTGTTCTGCCAACAAAGAACAGTCTTTGTTTCGCCTTCCCCACAGTATTATCTATGTGGTCTTTCCAATTTAAGTTGCTCGTAATTGTAAATCCTAGGTATTTATGTTGTGGGTTGGCAGGAGAGCCAACACCGGTTTACTAGAGGAAGCCGAAAGGCACGCGCTTTAGCTCACGCAGGCTGGCGTGAGGTCTGGAACAGGACAAGGAAATTAGAATTTAGAAAAACGGACGTAGCTGGTGGAATACTTAACTTTAATCCATAAATGGTGAACGTCTCTCTTGACGGTACATTATTCATAATATCGCCCGCATCTCGTGGTCGTGCGGTAGCGTTCTTGCTTCCCACGCCCGGGTTCCCGGGTTCGATTCCCGGCGGGGTCAGGGATTTTCTCTGCCTCGTGATGGCTGGGTGTTGTGTGTTGTCCTTAGGTTAGTTAGGTTTAATTAGTTCTAAGTTCTAGGGGACTGATGACCATAGCTGTTAAGTCCCATAGTGCTCAGAGCCATTTGTACCATTTTTATTCATAATATCAATAGTAACTGAACATGGCGCCTTGCTAGGTCGTAGCAAATGACGTAGCTGAAGGCTATGCTAACTATCGTCTCGGCAAATGAGAGCGTATTTTGTCAGTGAACCATCGCTAGCAAAGTCGGTTGTACAACTGGGGCGAGTGCTAGGAAGTCTCTCTAGACCTGCCGTGTGGCGGCGCTCGGTCTGCAATCACTGATAGTGGCGACACGCGGGTCCGACGTATACTAACGGACCGCGACCGATTTAAAGGCTACCACCTAGCAAGTGTGGTGTCTGGCAGTGACACCACAATTTAGTCGAATTGACAGCCCTTAGATTTTTCCGATTTATCGTATAACTAAAATTTATCGGATTTCTCTTGACTGTGCTTAAACTGACACACAATATTTTTAGCGCAACGCAATCTGACTTTCAAAAATCCCTACAAAAGAATGGCCCTCACTAGCATTAACCTATACGTTTCACAAATCACTTACCTCACAAAAATCTTGGTTACTCGAACTACTGCAATACAGCGAGCGCCACTACTGCCAGCTAAATAAAAGATTCAAACTACGGAAGGCACTAACTACTGATAGGCATAGTTAGCAAATGAAAGATTTTAATAGAGAACAAACGATGTATTTACCTTAATAGTCATCAAAAGTCATAATACACTCCTGGAAATGGAAAAAGGAACACATTGACACCGGTGTGTCAGACCCACCATACTTGCTCCGGACACTGCGAGAGGGCTGTACAAGCAATGATCACACGCACGGCACAGCGGACACACCAGGAACCGCGGTGTTGCCCGTCGAATGGCGCTAGCTGCGCAGCATTTGTGCACCGCCGCCGTCAGTGTCAGCCAGTTTGCCGTGGCATACGGAGCTCCATCGCAGTCTTTAACACTGGTAGCATGCCGCGACAGCGTGGACGTGAACCGTATGTGCAGTTGACGGACTTTGAGCGAGGGTGTATAGTGGGCATGCGGGAGGCCGAGTGGCCGTACCGCCGAATTGCTCAACACGTGGGGCGTGAGGTCTCCACAGTACATCCATGTTGTCGCCAGTGGTCGGCGGAAGGTGCACGTGCCCGTCGACCTGGGACCGGACCGCAGCGACGCACGGATGCACGCCAAGACCGTAGGATCCCACGCAGTGCCGTAGGGGACCGCACCGCCACTTCCCAGCAAATTAGGGACACTGTTGCTCCTGGGGTATCGGCGAGGACCATTCGCAACCGTCTCCATGAAGCTGGGCTACGGTCCCGCACACCGTTAGGCCGTCTTCCGCTCACGCCCCAACATCATGCAGCCCGCCTCCAGTGGTGTCGCGACAGGCGTGAATGGAGGGACGAATGGAGACGTGTCGTCTTCAGCGATGAGAGTCGCTTCTGCCTTGGTGCCAATGATGGTCGTATGCGTGTTTGGCGCCGTGCAGGTGAGCGTCACAATCAGGACTGCATACGACCGAGGCACACAGGGCCAACACCCGGCATCATGGTGTGGGGAGCGATCTCCTACACTGGCCGTACACCACTGGTGATCGTCGAGGGGACACTGAATAGTGCACGGTACATCCAAACCGTCATCGAACCCATCGTTCTACCATTCCTAGACCGGCAAGGGAACTTGCTGTTCCAACAGGACAATGCACGTCCGCATGTATCCCGTGCCACCCAACGTGCTCTAGAAGGTGTACGTCAACTACCCTGGCCAGCAAGATCTCCGGATCTGTCCCCCATTGAGCATGTTTGGGACTGGAGGAAGCGTCGTCTCACGCGGTCTGCACGTCCAGCACGAACGCTGGTCCAACTGAGGCGCCAGGTGGAAATGGCATGACAAGCCGTTCCACAGGACTACATCCAGCATCTCTACGATCGTCTCCATGGGAGAAAGCAGCCTGCATTGCTGCGAAAGGTGGATATACACTGTACTAGTGCCGACATTGTGCATGCTCTGTTGCCTGTGTCTATGTGCCTGTGGTTCTGTCAGTGTGATCATGTGATGTATCTGACCCCAGGAATGTGTCAATAAAGTTTCCCCTTCCTGGGACAATGAATTCACGGTGTTCTTATTTCAATTTCCAGGAGTGTATATATAGCAGTTCATGACATCCAGTCTTACAAATTTCAAAACTCCGCCATTTCTCTCCCCACATCCACCACTGCTGGCGGCTCACCTCCAACTGTGCAACGCTATGCGCTGTTAACATCCAGCTGCCCAACACTACAATAGCCAACAACAATGCAAACCAGCCACAGACTGCACACAGCACAGCCAGTGATTTTGATACAGAGCGCTACGTAACGTTGCCAATAAGAAAGCATAAACGGCCTACTTACATAGCCCCCATGCTCACCACAAAAAATTTTACAAATTGTTTTGGGCAGTGGCCAATAATGATTTGATAACATTTTTCATAATTACAATAACAAAGATATCAAATGCACACACTTATTGATAGAATGTTGGTCAAAAGCTAAAATTTTCTCACGGTCATAAAGACAGTCCTGATCATTCATCACCGTAAAACTGCAGTGTTTTTCTCAAAGTCTGAGCAGTAAAAGAAAATGCACACGGAAGTAGTGGATTTCCATGCAGTCTTGAAGAAGTAGTGTTGTCCTTCCAACGGAAAGACAGTGCTGACTCTCGACTTGCAGACAGGTAATGGGCCACAAGAGAGCAAACCCACAGCAGAGTCATTCGAAGTTTTGAAGAATATTGGTAGGTAGGTCATCACAGAGTAGACCCACTGTAGTCCTGGTAGAGATTACGGTATTGGTGGGCCACCAGACTTGCAGACCCACTGTAGTCCTGGTAGAGATTGTGGTATTGGTGGGCCACCAGAGGTGCAGACCCACTGCAGTCCTTGTAGAAATAAAGGTATTGGTGGGTCATCAAAGATGCAGACCCACTGTAGTCCTTGTAGAGATGGCCAGCAGCCATCTGTTTGACTGTGCAGGTGCACAATCACCATTGAAGAGTCTTGCGCATAATATAGCAAGTCCATAAACCACCGCTTGTGCACTCACAAAGTTTTTTTTTCTAATTGTCCTTAGAACCAGCAATGCTGTAAACCAGTCCCTTGCTGAATTATTAACACATGTGCAAACACTATCAGTCCCTACTTCTCACATATTGTCCATATACTATGACCAACAGAAACGTGTGCGGTGAAATGTAACTTACAAGTTACTTAATTTGATGAACTGGTGTCAATTACAATTTTATAACATAAGAATACAATAATAATGGTACAAAATACATCATAAAAACATAACAGTACAGATAACATTTTTAGTAACACACACTTTACAAAAGAATAGAAATAAACATATACATCAGTGTTACAAGAATTATGACACAAGTAAATAAATAAAATAATGAGAATAGTTTTCGAAACTTTAATTTCACACATGAGTATTCAAACAGAACAGAATTAATAATGTGTAAACATCTTTACAAAGAAAATAACATAGTATTTGAAAAATTCCACAACATAAGTCTTATTAGCTAGACACATAAAGACAGAAAAAAGACAAATGCACAAGGATACATAAACACATAGCGGAATAATACGAAAGGAAAGACAGGGTTCGTTTTCAGGGTAACATTTGGTACTGCAGTCCAACCCAAAACTTCATTCCATAGATCTTTCGTCTTGTTTCAACATTTGTTTCCACCAAAAAAATCCTATCCAAGCATGCTTTCTGTATTTATATGTTCACATATTTCTTACCTCATTATTTATTTTCCATTATCTTACCTCATCATTTATTTCCAAGAAAATCCTACCTAAACCTGTCACTAAACCCTACTTTTTTGTTCATATCCTCTTTCAAAAATAGTTTTTCTCCACTGTACAATACTTTTTTGGCCAAACCATTTTCTTATAGCTTCTGAATGCATTTCTTCCAATTCATCATAACTCATTCTCTTATATAGTCTACCCCCTCTTAAGCTAACTTAAATCTACTGAGCACAGATGCTAAACTAAGGGACGAGGCAATGCAGCAGCACAAAACAATTAATACAAACAGCAATGAAAAAAGTGGAAATTGTCAAAGCAAGCTACAGTAAATCTAAATTACCAAGCAAATGCAACATTACAACTAATATGAGCCAATGTGCAGCAACAAGAGAAATAAATCAGTAGTAAAACTGGCTTAACAGAGTAATACAAAGTTAAATTTAGTAGCACTATGCCTGGCACACAGCAGCAGAAAATGCAATAACTTATATCTAATTATGACAAAGCTCAAGCAGAAAGAATATTACAGTAAAAATGGCCATTTTTAATACCTACGTCACATCTCAACACTAGAGTGATGCATCACAAAAACTTACTCTGCAAGGAAGTTACCAAGTCATTAAAAAATTATTTATGCAATTCCTGTGAAGGGAAATGTCTATTTGTGCTCTGTTTTCTAAGAAAGTACATCATAAACGTATTCTTTACTGGGTCTGTAGACAGATAATAGTGATATTAGTACATCTATTAAATTTTATAATAACCAATGCTGCAGTGCAGCTAGAAACTAGATATTAAAGAAAATGAGCAAATATGTACAAAGGAAGGCATGAAACATCATTCATTAGCCATATGGCATTTCATAAGGTAGTAAAAAATCTCTCAACTAGAAAGACAGTAGTCATAATCAGGTGTACAGACATATAAATATTTCCCATCAATTCATGAGTAATCATATGTTTTCAAGTAATGAACGTGTCATATTTGCTATGCTTTCTACAAAGGAATGTCAATAGTGAGGTCAATGGTCTCTTTTTTTTCCACCTGTGCCTCTGAAAGACACACACTAATGGCTTTTTCCCAGGTGACTATCGCACAGCTGGGTGCCCATCATGCATTACGTGAAGGTCACTTAACTCTCCTACCGAAATATTTACGACAGCAGTTTCCGCTACAGTGGCAGTCTCATATAAAAAAATTCACAGGTTGAGAATTTGCGTTACAAATGTGTAGAAACAAAATCCTATTGATATAACAGTGTCGGCATTGTAATACATTCACGCATTTACACACATTTCATAACTCTTAAAGTGCGATTCTTGGTTTCCAACATCCTTTTTTACAAGTCAGAGTCCCTAACCACTACTCATTATTCATTACCTTATTACACATATACATATTCATCGACACTTCATCAATATTTCATCTTAATAAATACGTAGCATAATCAAATTCCTCATATAACATCCGCTTATTGATCACAAACATACCTCAACAGCATAATACACATCGTCGTCGTAAAAATAACATCATAACACCTCAGTCAAATCTCAAAAACGTCGTAGCTTTCTGCAATAATTTAAAAACCTAAAAAAACTCTCTGCTCATTTCAATAGTGTCATCTACCTCAAACGTACCTTAAAAATAATGATCCCATACCAAATACATCATTCAAAACTCTCATAGTATCACAATGGTTCTGAAAAAATATGAACAGTTCACAAAGTACAGACAAAATACAGTTTCATAAGTGTGAAGTTATTCAACTGTGTAATTGTGTAAACATGTGTCACTGATGTAGTAAAATAAATGTTTGTCTCTCTCAGTTAAATGATAAGATAGCTGTGTAATTTGTGTGTTAGAGAAATATGGTACCGATGTATAAAGTTGTATAAGCAAATACCATATTAACTAGGGCTCCTTGTGCTTGCCAAACACATGGTACACAAAGTAGGTGTGTACACCCCCCCCCCCCCGAGGATTAATGTAATTATACCCTCAGGTGTTACAGATTACAGTAATGGAATGAAATGTATCACGGAAAACCTTTGTATCATTGTAATTCAAAATTTTTTAAAAATAAATGTTTTAAGTACAAAATTAATCACTCAAATGCGTGTCCTGTAGCGCTAAATGTGCGTCTTGCTGTAAGATAATTCTGTGGAAGTGTCGTAGATATCGTCCACTGTAAGCAAAGTTCTGCTGAAGTTAACGTACTTACCTCATCATAAACGAAAGTGAAATGCTTTGCGTATAGATATCGTAGTTATTACGTACCTTACCGTGATCAAGAAAGTACTATAATGCAACGTATTGTTGTGCTACGAAAAAGGCTGTCTCATTGTAGCTATACCACAAAAGTTACTACTAAAACATGTTTTACTTTCCAGAATAATACAGAAAAACTATGCAGATATAAAACAGATACACCACAAAAGCAACAATGTAAATTATGTCACACATTAGTAGCGTCATGATAAAATCGTGTAGCTGTCACATAAACTAACCACTGTGTCATCTGGTATCTCACAGAAAGTACTTTAAATCCAGAATGTATTTTCAAGTAAACCAAAATGTTGCGTTAAAATCTCATTAGCAGTATATGTTCTAAGTATGTAAGCCGTATATTCGTTACGTAATCGTGCAACTAACAAGGAAGAATGTATAAATAACAACACTATAACAATGCATTCGCAATTACTTTTCTAAGTTACCTATGTTCTTGGCTGGATAGTTAGTTAGCTTTAAAACATAATTGCATGTTAACAGTTTGTAAGTGTGACAAAGAGTACTAGTAACGTGAAGTGAAAATTTTATAGCAAATTAAAAAACAGATTATCTCTCAATAAATGGTTTTACAAGTGAAATGTGGTGCAATTCTTTACTCTTCCTAGTGCGCAGAGGTTCAACTTGAAAGTAATTATCATGTTGTATACGTCGGTAAGGAATGCTAAAATTTTTTTCAAGGTTAGCGTCTATGTTATTTTTCGCTGAGCCAGCCGGCGCACGCGGCTGCCTGCGGTTGGCGCGCGTCGTTATTGGGATTAGTAGACGTAACTTCTACAAATTCACCTTGTCGAGAGTGCCCTGCTCTGTTTGAATCTCGCCAGTTCTGATGCAATTCAGGTCTGTCGTTACGATCATATCATCTGTCGTCATGTCGGTAGATTCCATAGTTTCTTTCTTGTCGGTCATGTGGTGGAGAATTTCTCCCTGAATCGTAACTGTGCGCTGAACTGTTGCGTCTGAAGTTATTCTGTCTCTCTTGATAATAATTGTTTTGTTACCATATTGTCTATTGCTATGGTTGTCTCTGTGATAGTCACTACTGCGGAGAGGTGATCTTTCCCTGTAATTATTACTACTCTGCCAACGGTTGTCATACGGGTGGTGTCTGTTTTGGTCACGATTTGTGTTGTGAGAATAGCCTTGTCGTGTCCAGTTATTATTTCTTTCATCGCTGAATTGAGACAGATGTGACCTGTAATTGTTGTGCTCCTGTTTTCGCGTTCCGCGATTGTCAGTGTCAATTTCCAGTTCTTGTAACAGTCCCTGAAAAGCTTCAATGTCGTCTTTGCAACGTCCTGCTAAAATAATATGCCGTAAATGTTCAGGCAATTTGATTAAGCAAATGCGAATGAGTTCTGAAGGGCTGTATGGGTTTGGCTCTGAGCACTATGGGACTCAACTGCTGAGGTCATTAGTCCCCTAGAACTTAGAACTAGTTAAACCTAACTAACCTAAGGACATCACAAACATCCATGCCCGAGGCACGATTCGAACCTGCGACCGTAGCGGTCTTGCGGTTCCAGACTGCAGCGCCTTTAACCGCACGACCACTTCGGTCGGCCTGTATGGGTTTGAAAGATATTGATTCTTATGCAACATCTCTTCAAAATATTTGACAACACTGGAAAATTCAGATTGTTCAAAGTGTTTCATCATCATGATGCTATGTTTTACTCGGTCTTATGTAGCTTGAGACCAATATGCTGAGAGGAAGGCATGATAAAATTCTCCTTCACTGTGACAATCGTGAATGACCGATCGCATTCTTACAGTTGGCTTATTCTCTAAGTAGCCACACATAAATTCTAATCTGTGCTGCAATGACCAGTTGGGAGGAAAACAATGAGAGAATTGATGAAGCCATGCTTGTGGATGAATGTCGTTGCCAGAATTCTTAAATGTTTTGAATTTACGTGTAGTAATGAACAGCTTATAGTCAAAATCATCGTGTAGGCGAGTCGCATATCGGTCACTGCTACGTCGTGTCGGCGGTTCCATCTCAAAATTCGGTGCACCTTGCCAATTTCTTTCATAATTTCCGAAATGCCCTGTGTTATTATTTTGTGGCTTTTCCGTATTTCTAAGTCCCTCTTCCCATGTTGGAGCGCGAGTGTCCTCTGAAATTTGTAATTTTTGTATTACTTGTGCCAACTGATCTTGTACTTCCCGGATTTCTCTTTTGTATTGCGTATTAATTTGATTCTGATTTTGTTTGAATTTCTTAATTTGTTCATACTCTTCTGTGTCAGTGATGGCTACAGGTCTTGTGTCATTCAGATCATCATCTACCTTTGAGATAAGTTAGTGAACTGATCCGAAAGTTCGGCTACTTTCTCCGATAGTGTACTTATTTCCTCAGTGTGTTTTTCTGAACCAAGTTCTAGAGTGTCCATTTGAGCTGAAATCGTATCTACTGTGTTCTTTAAGTTTTCCTGAGTTTTTGCAAGTAGCGTAACCAAATCGGTAGATGCAACTGAGTCAATTTTAGCCCACAAGGTCTCATGATTTTCATGAACAATGGTTTGCAGTTCTTTTATGGCTGCTTCGTGATTCTGTAATGCATTTTCATGCCGCGAAAAATTAGGTTGAAAATGCTCACAAATTTGTGTTTTTACGTCATTACAGACTTTTTGACATTTCAATTCAATGTTATGTAACTCAGTAGTTAAATGTTCACGTGTTTGTTCAAGTGTGGTGTCTAACTTCCGAAGATTTTGTTCCATTGTGTCTAACTGTTGCTGTGTTTGTGTCTGGTGTTGTTCCATTGTGTCTAACTTTTGAAGATTTTGTTCCATTGTGTCTAACTTTTGAAGATTTTGTTCCATTGTGTCTAATTTTTGAAGCTTTTGTCCCATTTGTTGCATTAATTGTAATAACAATGCACTGGTATCTGAAACACGTTCCTCAGTGCTATTCGGCAATGCATTTGAACCGGCAATATTGGCATTTTGAAAAGCAGAAAATGTGTCTTGACTTATTTGAGAAAACGGCGAGGACGCAAAACCTGAATCTACAGTATTTGCAAGATTGTGTCCTGTCATTTCGGATTCCTGAGACAAGCTGTTGCCGACCGATCGATCGATAATGCTTCCGTGTTCACTAATTGTTTCACTGCCTACACCATTATTTGCAGCCCGCTCCATTTCCCTATGCACAATTACCAAATTACTACTTTGAACATTAGTTAATTCATCACATGGTGGCACTAACACACTGCTTTCGTCTTCGCTGTCATTTCTCAGTTTACTTTGGAGCCTAGTATTACGTTTTTCACACGCCATTATTGTCACAATATTTCACACGATAACACAGAAAAGCACAATTTGAAGAGCAAAATAAGAAAACACATTAACATAGCATTGAAAATAATATCTCGTTAATTGCAAGCGTAGCTGTGAAATACTTGGTGCAAATCCACATGCATGCCACAACTGTTTTACTGTACAAGAATGAATAACTACAACTACAAAGGAAATTCTCTCTACAATTACGCGCTAGCAATAAACAAAGGCTGCACTAATTGCACAAACTACAAGAAAAAAATCAGAAGATTCCAATGAGGTATCCTAGGCTAAGGGTCGACATATGAAACGTCCCCTCAGAACAATTATACATGACTGTGCTTAAACTGACACACAATATTTTTAGCGCAACACCCTGACTAACATGGCCCTGACTAACATTAACCTATACCTTTCACAAATCACTTACCTCACAAAAATCTTGGTTACTCGAACTACTGCAATACAGCGAGCGCCACTACTGCCAGCTAAATAAAAGATTCAAACTACGGAAGGCACTAACTACTGATAGGCATAGTTAGCAAATGAAAGATTTTAATAGAGAACAAACGATGTATTTACCTTAATAGTCATCAAAAGTCATAATATATATATAGCAGTTCATGACATCCAGTCTTACAAATTTCAAAACTCCGCCATTTCTCTCCCCACATCCACCACTGCTGGCGGCTCACCTCCAACTGCGCAACGCTATGCGCTGTTAACATCCAGCTGCCCAACACTACAATAGCCAACAACAATGCAAACCAGCCACAGACTGCACACAGCACAGCCAGTGATTTTGATACAGAGCACTACGTAACGTTGCCAATAAGAAAACATAAACAGCCTACTTACACTCTTAGTACCCATGTGGATGACCTCGCACTTTTCTTTGTGTAGTGCTAATTGCCACTTTTCGCACCATACAGAAATTATCTCTAGATCATTTTATAACTGGAATTGATCGTCTGATGATTTTACTAGACCGTAAATTAGAGCGTCATCTGCAAACAATCTAAGGGGGCTGCTCAGATTATCACCTAGATCATTTATATAAATCAGGAAAAGTAGAGTGTCTGTGACACTACCTTGCTGAACGCCAGATATCACTTCTGTTCTGCTCGATGATTTACCATCTATCACCACGAACTGTGTCATCTCTGAGAGGAAATCACGAATCCAGTCACACAACTGAGATGATACTCCATATGCACGCAATTTGATTAATAGTCGCTTGTGAGGAACGGTATCAAAAGCCTTCTGGAAATCTAGGAATATGGAATCCATCTGAGATCCCTTGTCGACAGCACTCATTACTTCATGGGAAACGAGAACGATATTTTCTGAATCCGTGTTGGTTATGGATCACTAAGTCATTTTCTTGAAGGTGATTCATAATCTTCGAATCGAGTATGTGCTCCAAAATCTTACTGCAAATTGAGGTCAGTGATATGGCTCTGTAATTCAATGGGTTAGTCCTATTTAGCTTCTTGAATGTTGGTGTGACCTGTGCTAATTTGCATACTTTAGATTTATTTTCCTTATTTTTCACCGAGCGAGGTGGCGCAGTGGTTAGACACTGGACTCGCATTCGGGAGGACGACGGTTCAATCCCGCGTCCTGCCATCCTGATTTAGGTTTTCCGTGATTTCCCTAAATCGCTCCAGGCAAATGCCGGGATGGTTCCTTTCAAAGGGCACGGCCGACTTCCTTCCCCATCCTTCCTTAATCTGATGAGACCGATGACCTCGCTGTCTGGTCTCCTTCCCCCAACAAAACAACCAACCAACCAACCTTAATTTTCATTTGTTCTTTTATTCTAAAGGTCATCACCAGTTGGCTGGATGCAACACCTTTCCAGGTCCCCAATGTCCTTCTCATTGACCCAGGTGTTGGACGCAAAGACCCGTACCGCAGATGCCGATGCGGACGGGTGGCAAAGATGTTACGCACCCCATCGGGTGCTGAAGCACCAACACGCAGAGAAAGCGGAACCATATTGCTCTGAAACAGAACTGAATAAGTGGCTAGGTCACACTGAGGAACAACACCACTGTTCGATGACAAAATAAAATAAACAAATAAAACAGAAAGAGCAATACATCATTTAGTAATTAGCATAAAACTTAATCGGAAAACTCGAAAAAGTTCTGACTTCATATTTACTGCTGAGCATTGCACTGTGCATTGCTATTACAATAAACGGAAAATGCATTTGTCGAACAGTAATACAGCTAACGTATCTCTGCATGGCCAGTTACTATAATTACTAATCCGGAGATGTACACGTAACAAGCAAACAACGGCCACTCTAAGCCACACCCGAACTTAGTCACAGTTAGTACCTTAATTAGCTCGTCGCCACTTACGACTGTGTCAACAGGCCTGTACACCAAAATGTGTCTGCTCTTACAGGTACCAGCCTCATCTTAAACTAGGCTTCAGTTCAAGGTAGGGGACCTAATGGCTTAAAAACTAAACAGTCACTACCCACAACTTAAAATCAAATGTACTGTAATAGTAAAGTGTTCCTTAGGTTACTCAAGCAACACCAAGATAGTTTGATTCTTTGTGTAGGGCTTCACAAAAGAAACATAAGGACCCCCGCTTAGAAGTGGAGGACAGCGACAACAGAAACACGTCCGTTGTTCCTTAGTACAGCACCAAACCAACTAAATAACTGGAGATGCCCGTAACAAACAACATGGACAACCATGAAACATGTTCATACAACGAGCTACAAGATCTCCCCGCATTCCTAAAATCAGTCGAAATCTACAACAACAATTCTGAGACGACACGGCAATCAGAGACGAGTCATCACCAATTTTCAACGGAAACACGTGAAACCTAGTACAAGGAAACACGAGTGCGATACCCTTAAACAGGCCGATGTACTTATAAGTAGAACGATGAGATCATAGTAAACTAAAATGTAACCGGAAAAATACAGTACTGTGTCAGGCACATCTCTCAGAAGCAACACGTCTTCAAGTCACGCCTCTAAAGATCAGCGATACCTCCAGTCTTAATTTAGTAACAGGTAGTGCGTTTAGTACACACACGCGATACTTTCCGGTCACCCTCTCGGGAACGAGCAAATGATTTTCTCGTCAGTAAACACTGCTCGTGTCTTATCACTAAGCCGCGCGGGATTAGCCGAGCGGTCTGGGGCGCTGCAGTCATGGACTGTGCGGCTGGTCCCGGCGGAGGTTCGAGTCCTCCCTCGGGCATGGGTGTGTGTGTTTGTCCTTAGGATTATTTAGGTTAAGTAGTGTGTAAGCTTAGGGACTGATGACCTTAGCAGTTAAGTCCCAAAAGATTTCACACGCGTTTCAACATTTTTTTCTTATCACTAAGACACTGAATGAACCAGACTTCAAACAGTAGCTACACAGTCTTAACACAAGCTGATGCAACACAACAGACAGCCAAATTATACGGCGTTATCTTTCACGTGGTTGAACTAGTAACAAGTATGACACATGTGTGCCTCATTAATGATTACAAGTCACAGTGGAACCACTCACAGTGGAAGTGTAACCGATTACTGAGCCTGCAATCCCAACAAACGAGCGCAAACAAGACAGTGATACTACAATCCGGCTCTGAAAACAGCTTGTGGGTGCCAACCGTAGGAACAATTGACTACCAACGCACACCCGGAATGTACAGCTAATCCCAGCTCGCACGTCACAGCGGAACCACTCCCTATGGAGCTATACTCGATTCCGGAACGCACGACACAAAATAGAGCAGCAACACATAAACGTTTTACTATTGCTACAAAATCATACCGACAACTGTGCGTAGGTTGCCAGCTACCGGCAACAACTGTAATTTGGTGATGGTAGAAGCCTACCAAGGTTACACACTACTTACACATTCCAAAAATCGGTCAACAAACAATGTGATAACACACAGAAAAACTCAAAATCACTTCCACTTTTAGCAGCGTACTGTTCGCCAATGCGTAGCTTCATTGACTACACAACTCTTAGGACTGCGGCCATAAGCAGATAATACAAGCCCAGATAAACTCTTCACACACCGGAATGTGGGAAGCACGAATGGAGAACTTGAAACTATCTCTTTAATTATTTTTGTATTAAACACTCACCTAGAGAATTTTCCCTGACAAAGACTACTCAGTCTTACCCTATTCATTTCTTACCCACAATATACCAGCCCAACGCATTCTGACTGTTGTACATTGACAACATGACTTCCAATAACTAACACAAAAGAATGGCCCTGAATTACAAGAAATCCTAACAATAATACAAATCCAAAAAATATGAAATTAAAGAAATATGAAACTACCTCCAACTCTGTTAATTGCCTAAACTAATTTCGGTCACGTATACCGATAGTGGAAACCCCATTCCTTTTTTATAAGTCACTTACTTCACAGAAAATGTTTATAACACGAACTACAGCAATTACAGCAACAATGGCCAGCTAAATAAAAAGATTCTAACTACTATAGACTCTAACTACTAGGAGGCATATCGTTAGCAAAACGAAAGATTTTGTTGAAGAGCAAACAATGTATTTAGAAAATTTTACCTTGTTTTGTATTGTATTGTATGTAAACCGGGGACCTAGAAACGACGGAGAGGCATCGTCACACCGTAGCCCTCAGTGGTTCACAACCCCACAACAGGCCACAGCAGTCCACCTGCCCCACTGCCGCACCACACCGAACCCAGGGTTATTGTGCGGTTTGGCCCCCAGTGGAGCCCCCTCTCCCGGGAACGACTCATACCAGACGAGTGTAACCCAAAATATTTGCGTGGTAGAATAATTATGGTGTACGCGTACGTGGAGACAGTGTTTGCGCAGCAATCGTCGACATAGTGTAACTCAGGCGTAATAAGAGGAACCAGCCCGCATTCGCCGAGACAGATGGATAACCGCCTTAGAAACCATCCAGAGGCTGGCCGGCACACCGGACCTCGACACTAATCCGCTGGGCGGATTCGTGCCAGAGACTAGCACGCCTTCCCGCCCGAAAAGCAGTGAAACAATTTTACCTTACTCCTGTTCCAAAAATTATATACTTTTCATTAATTCCACTGCCCAAACATTATCGACAACCTACATCATCATACATTTCCTTGCATGTTTTCTTATAAACACGTCATTTCATCTCACTTGTAATGCATGTCATACCAACACAGAGTCTCAACTATCATGTCCATATACCTCCCTACCCACACGCTAACCGCTGGTCTGTCTAACGACAGACTCTCTTGCCGAAAGCGCAGAGCGCTGTCAGCGATATTAACACAGTCTATAGCGCTGCCAAGATGCAAACAAGGTACTTAAAAACTGAACAAACACTTAACAGATCATAGTTAGTAAGCAGAATACAGACACGAGTCCATTACATTGCCCATAGCGTCGTGATATCATGCCAGACTCAGGCCCGAGTGGCCGTGCGGTTCTAGGCGCTACAGTCTGGAGCCGAGCGACCGCTACGGTCATAGGTTCGAATCCTGCCTCGGGCATGGATGTGTGTGATGTCCTAAGGTTAGTTAGGTTTTATTAGTTCTAAGTTCTAGGCGACTGATGACCTAAGAAGTTAAGTCGCATAGTCCTCTGAGCCATTTGAACTATAATGCCAGACACATGAATATCAAAATACAGTACTCTTGCCTCGACAACGCAACGAGGAAAACATGATCGCGGCAGGTGAAATGGAGCACTAGTAACTTTACGAATGTCCGAATGGTGAGGAATTTAAAAAAAAAAAATATGTTTGGGTCGTGATCGGCATTCTTCAGTTTATGCAAAAAAAAAAAAAAAAAAAAAGGAAAAAAAAAAGGAGCAGGTCCCTAAGCAACAAAATCTGAGAAATCCATTTTCGTTAGTAACCTGCAGCTTTATTCATATGAACTGAATGCGGGTGATGTAGGCTGAAACCGACATTTCTATTGAAATTTCGTGTGACTCTGCTAGTGCTGAAACAATTTCGAAAAGTAATTCTATTTTTCACGGGTTGGTCTCCCTTACAACAGTTGTGTTTTTCTTCCCAGGATACGGCAGAACCACAACGCGCCTCGCCTACAGCATAGCCACCGCAGTTCCACCTCACGGCCATCCGTGGCTGTTTGTCTCCATTACAAAGACTGATTCCAATCTCAACAGCGCGCTCCCACGCATTGGATCTCCTTCTCTGTGAAGACGCAAAGCAATTTATTGCCTACGAAAACAAGTGCGACAGCCGTGTAGCGCCAAATCTATTTGAAGAGGCTACACATTAGCCCATTAGTTCGAGGTATCCTGTGAAACGTCCCTTAGAAAATTATATAAATGACAATGCTGGAAAACCTGTACGTTATTTGATTTTCAAACAGCTGAGCAAAACTGAATGTACTCAGACATTTCTCTCTTTACTTATTCCGATCAACACTAAACTGGCACACAATATTAGCGCAAGGCAATCTGACTTTCCATAATCCCTACAAAAGAATGGCCCTGACCTATACCTTTCATGAATCATTTACTTCACCAAAATCTTCGTTACTCGAACTATTGCAATACAGAGCGAGCGCCAATACTGCCAGCTAAATAAAAGATTCTAACTACTGAAAGCACTAACTACTGATAGGCATAGTTAGCAAATGAAAGATTTTGATAGAGAACAAACAATGTATTTACCTTAATAGTGTTCAAAAGTTATATATATATATATATATATATATATATATATATATATATATATATATATATATCAATGTTCATGACATCCACTCTTACAAATTCCCTTTTTATGACGGACACACGTCCAGATCGTCCGGTCTCAAAATTCTGCCATCTCTCTCCCCACATCCACCACTACTGGCGGCTCACCTCCAACTGCGCAACGCTACGCGCTGTTCACATCCAACTGCCCAACACTACAATAGCGAATATTCCAACAATGCCAACCAGCCACAGACTGCACACAGCACAGTCAGTGATTTTCATGCAGAGCACTACGTGGCGTTACCAACATAGAAACCTAAACAGCCTACTTACGCATGGAGACGCATCTAGTGAGGGTGGAAGATCGAAAGCGACGATGTCTCAAATTGAGAACAGAGCCTGTAGTTTCGTTGTTTGCTCCTATGCAGAAGAAATCTCCATAAGTGGATTGAAAATCCAAGGAATAGGTGACGAGGTTCGCAGAGAACACAGCTCTAGAGACCTATAAAAAAGAGATTTCAAACGGTTGAATGAAAGTGACTATCTATTTGAACTGTATGCTTGGGTCAAGAATAAATGCAGCAGAGGTAAAAGTGAAGAACAGCAATAAAACGGGAGAACAGAAACTTGCTGTACATAAAAAGATGGGGTACATTCTACATCTACATCTGCACATGTACTCCTCAAGCCACTTTCTGGTGCACGGCAGAGCGTACCCCGTACCACTACCAGTCATTTGCTTACCTGTTTCACTCGAAATAGAACGAGGGAAAAATGTCTATCTATATGCCTACGTTCGAGCCCTAAACTTTATAATCTTATCTTCGAAGTCTTTACTGGAAATATATACTGGCGGCAGTGGACTCGTTCTGCAGTCAGCCTCAAATGCTGGTTCTCTAAATTTTCTAAATAGTGCTCCTCGAAAAGAACGCCGCCCTCGGTCCAGGAATTCCCATTTGAGTTCCAGAAGCATCTTGCATGTACCATGATGTTCGAACCTACTGGTAACAAGTCCAGCGGCTCGCTTCTGAAATGCTTCAACGTCTTCCTTTATTCCGACTTACTGCGTATCCATAACACTCAAACAGTATTCAATAGTTGATCTTCTAAAGCCCTATAAGCGGTCTTCGTTACAGATGAACCACACTCTTCTCAAATTCTCCCAATAAACCGAAGTCTATCGTTCGCCTTCTCTACTACAGTCCTTGCATGCTCATTCCATTGCATACTGCTACGCAACGTTACGCTAGACATTTAATCGACGTGACTGTGTCAAGTAACACACTACTAAAGCTGTATTCGAACCTTATGGGTTTGTTTTTCCTACTCATCTCCATTTACTTACATTTTTCTTCATTTAGAGCTAGCTGCTGTGTATCACACTAACTAGGAATTTTGTCTAAATCATCTTTTATCCTCCTAACGTCACTCAACGATGACACCTTCCCATACGTCATAGCATCATCAGCAAACAGCTGCAGACTGATACTTACCCTGTCTGCTATATATATATATATATATATATATATATATATATATATATATATATATTTTCCTCACACACAAAGAGAGAAAATATGTTACGTGGACATGTGTCCGGAAACGCTTATATTAGAGCTCATTTTATTACTTCTCTTCAAATCACAGTAATCATGGAATGGTAAAACACAGCAACAGAAGCGTACGAACACTTCGACTGAAATGTGCAGGAGCTCCATCGTGCATGAACCACATGTTGTGTCGTACTTGTAAAGGCACATGTCCTAGCAGCACAAGTAGAGTATCCTGTATGAAATCATGATAACGTGCTCCATTGAGCGTAGGTGGAAGAACATGGGGCCCAATCAAGACATCACCAACAATGCCTGCCCAAACGTTCACAGAAAATCTGTGTTGATGACGTGATTGTACAATTGCGTGCGGATTCTCGTCAGCCCACACATGTTGATTGTGAAAATTTACAATTTGATCACGTTGGAATGAAGCCTCATCCGTAAAGAGAACATTTGCACTGAAATGAGGATTGACACATTGTTGGATGAACCATTCGCAGAGTGTACCCGTGGAGGCCAATCAGCTGCTGATAGTGCCTGCACACGCTGTACATGGTACGGAAACAACTGGTTCTCCCGTAGCACTCTCCATACAGTGACGTGGTCAACGTTACCTTGTACAGCAGCAACTTCTCCAGTCGCGAGTCATAGGCTGGAATGTTCCGTGCTCCCTAAGACGCCGATCAGTTGCTTCGGACGTCTTCCTGTCGGGACACCTTCGTTCTGGAAATCTGTCTCGATACAAACGTACCGCGCCACGGCTATTGCCCCGTGCTAATCCATACATCAAATGGGCATCTGCCAACTCCGCATTTGTAAACATTGCACTGACTGCAAAACCACGTTCGTGATGAACACTAACCTGTTGATGCTACGTACTGATGTGCTTGATGCAAGTACTGTAGAGCAATGAGTCGCATGTCAACACAACACCGAAGTCAACATTACCTTCCTTCAATTGGGCCAACTGGCGGTGAATCGAGGAAGTACAGTACATACTGACGAAACTAAAATGAGCTCTAACATGGAAATTAAGCGTTTCCGGACACATGTCCACGTAACATCTTTCTTTATTTGTGTGTGAGGAATGTTTCCCGAAAGTTTGGCCGTACCTATTTGTAACACCATATATATATATATATATATATATATATATATATATATATATATATATATGGGGGCGGTTAGTAGACCCGCAACCGAGCGCCTCCCCAGGTGGCGGATAGGGGAATGCCTCCTAGATATAGGTAGTACCGAGGAAATGAAATACTCGGGGCGGACCAAAACTACTAGCAGCGTCTCTGTTCCCACAGTGGGCGGCTAGAAAAGGCGTCTGTTCCAAAGTCAGTGGCGGCCTCAACCAACCTCCTGATGTGGAAAGTCAGGTTATACTGGGCAGCATGCCATATATCCAACTACTAAACATCATGATGGTACAACGAGAAAAATCTCATTGCCCCGGCCCCAGTCAATAGACTAGGATCGTCGTGAGCATCGGATTCCGGGGGTTCACGGACATCAGGAGAAGAATCGGAGCTTCTCAAACTCCCTCAAGACCAAACGCAAACACTACATCGGCGCACTCAACGTGAAGACACTGATGAAGACAGGAAAGATGAAACAACTTACAGACACTCTCGAAAAATTTCTAATCAAAATATGTGCACTGCAAGAAACACGATTCACAAACAAAGACCATTTCAACACGTAGAATTTCAGAATATACAAAGGAAAACCATCGAGACAACTGAAAAACGTAAGGCTTTTTGGCACAAGATTTGCAGTACACTGGTCCATCACAGACAGCATAATCGACTTTTCGACACCAAACGAAAGAACCAGCACCATCACAGTGAAATCAGCCAACAAATCCTACACGATAATCAACGCACATGACCGACTAATGACTATAACAGGAAAAACTCGGACGAAATTGGTGACTTCTGGACGACAATGGAAGAAACTGTCAGAAAAATTTCTGCACATAGAGTCAAAATAATACTGGGAGACTTCAACGCTAAACTCGGAAAAGAAAAGATATACAGACATACCACAGGATAACATACTCCACACAAGGACACAAACAAAAACGGAAAACACCTGATAGACTTTTGCAAAAGCCACGACCTCGCCATTATGTCAACAAAATTCAAGAAACCAACAAGGAAACTTACCACATGGAAATTCCCCAGCGGAAAGCAAGAACTACAAATTGACCACGTAATAGTGCAGAAAGGCTCACAAAAAGAAATTTTGAACATAGACACACGTAAAGGCTACTTCGACTCAGACCACCACCTACTACAGATCAGGATTCGTCTTTTGCCCAACAATAAGCTCCAGAAGAACAATATTCTTAGACCAGACCTAGAATACCTTACTTTAAACCAGACAAAAATATTAGACAAAATTAAAATTGAGAAAACGACAGACTGGACACAACTTTCAGGAAAAATACGAGAGGCGATGAAACTAGCACAAGCACCACGCACAAGGAAACACCGTTGGTGGAATCACACGTGTGACCAAGCTATTGACCAACGAATCAGTGCATGGAAAAAATTTAGTAGCCATAAATCCCAAGAGAATTGGGTGAACTTCTTGAAAGCACAGAAGCAATCAAGCAAAATCATTCGCAGTGAAAAACGACAGTATGATAAACGGCGACTGACGGAGATCGAATCGGACTTCATGAAGAACAATACAAGAAACTTCTACAGAACGTTCAGAGAAAATATGACAGGATATCAACCATTCAACTTGTGCTTCAGAAGACCGGATGGAACCCTAGAAACCAATACCAAAAACAATTGTGACATTCTGACAAAGTACTTTGAACAACTGCTCAACACGGACCCCCCCCCCCCCCCCCTATGGAAGAAATGATGACAGAAATGAGGACATACAATCCAGATAGTGTATCTCCAACTCTAGAAGAAGTTAAAGAAATAATCAAGTCACTCAAGAATCGTAGAGCACCAGGAGAAGACGACATCATCGCGGAAATCTGGAAGTTACAAGACCCAGAACTCATCAAAGACATCCACAGGATCTTGGAAGATATCTGGAAGACCATGAAAATTCCTGACGACTGGAAAACTGCCCTGATACACCCATTACACAAAAAAGGTGGCAAAACTGACCCGAACAACTACAGAGGAATATCACTACTACCGGTCACATACAAGATCCTCTCTAAAGCTTTACTAAACAGACTAGAATGCCACACTGACCACTTGATTGGGGAATACCAAGCAGGCTTGCGTAAAGGGCGGTCTTGTGCGGAACAAATTTGGAACCTGAAAATGATTTTACAACACAAACAGAACCTGATCATTACCTTTGTCGACTTCAAAAAGGTCTACGACTCTATCGACCGGAAAACTCTCTTCAAAATTCTAGCAGAATACAAAGTAGACAACAAAACACGGGCTATCATAGAGCAAACTTTAACCAACACGACCTCCAAAGTAAAGATCTGTGAGGAACTATCAGAGCCCTTTGAAATCCGCACAGGTGTCCGACAAGGCGATGGCCTCTCACCTCTCCTTTTCAATCTGGTGTTAGATAAGGTAATAAAAGAATGGGAAAGATTACAACAAGGGTTAACCTTAGGAAACCTACAGATTAAATGCCTGGCTTTTGCAGACGATTTGGCGATTGTCACGAAAGGTGTAAAAGAAACAAAAGACGCTATTGAAAAACTACACGAAATCGGTTCCAAAACTGCACTACAGATCTCTTACGAAAAGACACAGTTTATGAGCACAAAGAAACTCTCATCTCTGAACACAAGGTATAGCACGATTTACAAAACGTAAACTTCAAATACCTCGGTGAAAAACTACAAATGAGTGGACATAACAGAGACTCAAACGAAGAAAGAAAAAGTAAACTGGACAAGGCATGCAAAGAAGTGTGGAATCATTACAACAATAAGTCTATCTCACAAAAAACCTAATTACGCCACTACGACACGGTGGTGCTCCCCGAGGCACTATATGCAGCAGAGACCACAGTAATGCTAGGGCATACACGTATCAGACAACTAGAAAAAGTAAAACGGAAAATACTTAGGAAAATATTTGGCGCAACTCACAACAATGGAATATGGATTAAGAAACCTACAGAGGAACTATACAAACATACGGAGACAATCACAGAAAAGATTAGAAAAGGCAGACTACGATTCTATGGACACCTATACAGAATGCCATCACACAGACTGACCAAACAGATCTTTGGTTGGGTAACCACTAGCAACAACAAATGGGTGGCAGAGGTAAAAAACGAGCTGAACCAACTCAACATAACAGCAGACACAATAAACGACAGAATAAAATTCAGAAACATCATTAAGAAAAGTAAACTACATGAGATACAATGTGACAAACGAACAGGCGTAAAATGGACCGAAGAACGCAAGCAAGATCACAGCCGGAAGATGAAAGAAATATGGGCAACCAAAAAGGCAATCAAGATGAAGCCGAAGACACAAAGCCGACAAGAAGCATGGACAGAGGACCGGAAACAGAAACACAGCGAGCGAATGAGGGAAGTTTGGGTAGCAAGGAAGGTAGCAAAGGCAGCAAAGGGAAGTGGCCATGTAGTTTAGCCCAAATGCACTCTTTAAGGGCAAAACACCAATAATTATATACAGGGTGAGTCACCTAACGTTACCGCTGGATATATTTCGTAAACCACATCAAATACTGACGAACCGATTCCACAGACCAAACGTGAGGAGAGGGGCTAGTGTAATTGTTTAATACAAACCATACAAAAATGCACGGAAGTATGTTTTTTCCACAAACCTACGTTTTTTTAAATGGAACCACGTTAGTTTTGTTAGCAAATCTGAACATATAAACAAATACGTAATCAGTGCCGTTTGTTGCATTGTAAAATATTAATTACATCCGGAGATATTGTAACATAAAGTTGACGCTTGAAACCTCCGACGTTCAGTTGCGTGTTGTAACAAACACGGGCCACGGTCGGCGAGCAACATCTGCAGGGACATGTTTACGATGACGACCGTGTTTACGAGTGTGGCTGTAGTACACTGTTGTGGTTTGGTCTAGCTGTCGCAGTGTCCGCATGTAGCGCTTGCTGCTATTGTTGTTCTGCATTCGTCTCCGCACGCAGACCAACTGTAGTACACCGTGTTACCAGACGTCTGTGATAGTGTAGTGTTCTAGGAACTGTGACCATGGTGTATTCGAACTCTGAAAAGGCGGAGATGATACTCATCTATGGCGAGTGTCGACGAAATGCAGCTGATGCCTGCAGGGTGTATGCAGAACGGTACCCGGACAGAGAGCATCCAACGTGCCGCACATTGCAAAACATCTACCGCCAACTGTTTGCAACTGTATGCCATGAACCCACACATGAGTACACGGGACATTGCGAGAGCCGGTGGACTGAGTCAAAATAGTGTCATGCGCATACTGCATCGTCACCGCTTTCACCCGTTTCATGTGTCGCTACATCAGCAATTACATGGTGATGACTTTAATCATCGAGTGCAATTCTGTCAATGGGCATTAACAGAGAATGCGTTGCAGTTCTACCTGTTTACCGATGAAGCGGGTTTCACAAACCACGGGGCAGTGAATCTACGGAACATGCATTACTGGTCCGTGGACAATCCTCGCTGGCTCAGACAGGTAGAGCGACAGCGACCGTGGGCTGTAAATGTATGGTGCGGAATCATTGGCGACCACCTCATTAGTCCTCACTTCATTGCAGGGGCCCAAACAGCTGCAACATACATCGCGTTTCTACAGAATGATCTGCCAACGTTGCTCGAAAATGTCCCATTGGAAACGCGTCGACGTATGTGGTATCAGCATGATGGTGCACCTGCACATTCCGCAATTAACACTAGGCTGACCCTTGACAGGATGTTCGACGGGCGTTTCATAGGACGTGGAGGACGCATAAATTGGCCAGCCCGTTCTCCTGATCTTACACCTCTGGACTTCTTTCTGTGTGGTACGTTAAAGGAGAATGTGTACCGTGATGTGCCTACAACCCCAGAGGATATGAAACAACGTATTGTGGCAGCCTGCGGCGACATTACACCAGATGTACTGCGGCGTGCACGACATTCATTACGCCAGAGATTGCAATTGTGCGCAGCAAATGATGACCACCAAATTGAACATCTATTGGCCTGACATATCGGGACACACTCTATTCCACTCCGTAATTGAAAACGGAAACCATGTGTGTACGTGTACCTAACCCCTCATGGTAATGTACATGTGCGTCAGTGAAAAAGACCAATAAAAAGGTATTAGCATGTGGACGTAATGGGCTGTTCCAGTCTCTTCTGTACCTAAGGTCCATCACCGTTCCCTTTGGATCCCTACGTAATTCGGTGCTCTCCGATACACACGATCGAACAGCGGAGGAGTGGTACTCAAGCGTCAACTTTAGGTTACAATATCTCCGGATGTAATTAACATTTTACAATGCAACAAACGGCACTGATTACGTATTTGTTTATATGTTCAGATGTGCTAACAAAACTAACGGGGTTCCATTTAAGAAAACGTAGGTTTGTGTTAAAAAACATACTTCCGTGCATTTTTTTATGGTTTGTGTTAACCAATTACACTAGCCCCTTCCCTCACGTTCGGTCTGTGGAATCGATTCGTCAGTATTTGATGTGGTTTACGAAATATATCCAGCGGTAACGTTAGGTGACTAACCCTGTATATATATATATATATATATATATATATATATATATATATATATATATACTCATAAATAAAGGATAATGCTGATACATGGTGAATCAACGATCTGGTGGGCGGTCTGCGGGTTTAAATCACCGCGGGATATGACCATGCGGTGCATTTGACCTGCGTTCGTCGCACGGTGGCGCCGGTAGCAGTCCACATACGCAGAGGTGTGTTGGTGCATGTCAGAGTACGGTGCAGCGAGTAAGTGTGCAGACGTTTTCAGACGTGCTAATGGTGACAGCGCGTTGAAAATGGCTTAAAGAACACACATGGATGACGTTATGAGTGGTAGAATATTAGGGCACTGGAGGCTAGTCAAACACAGCAGGTCGTTGTACAGGCCCTCCGTGTGCCACAAAGTGTGGCCTCACAATTATGGCAAAGATTCCAGCAGACAGGAAACGTGTCCAGTACGGGACGTCGACAGTGTACAACACCTCAAGAAGACCGATATCTCAGCATCAGTGCCCACAGACGGGCACGGAGCACTGCAGGTTGCCTTGCTCGGGACCTTACCGCAGCCACTGGAACAGCTGTCTCCGAACATATAGTCTACTGACGACGGAACAGACATGGTTTATTCGCCCGGAGACTGCAAGGTGCATTCCACTGACCCCTGGTCACAGGAGAGCCCGTAAAGCCTGGTGACAAGAACAGTGGTCCCAGATTATGTTCACGGAAGAGTCCAGGTATAGCCTGAACAGTGATTCTCCCCGAGTTTTCATGTGGCGTGACCCAGGAACCAGATAGCAACCCTTTAATGTTGTTGAAAGGGACTTGTGTGGAGGTCGTGCTGTGATGGTGTGGGGTGGGACAATGACTGGTGCATGTACGCCGCTGCATGTCTTTGACAGAGGAACTGTAACAGGTCAGGTGTATCGTAACATCAGTTTTCACCAGTATCTCCGCCTTTTCAGGGGTGCAGTGGGTCCCACCTTCCTCCTGATGGATGATAACGCACGGCCCCACCGAGCTGCCATCGTGGAGGAGTACCTTGAAACAGAAGGTATCAGGCGAATAGAGTGGCCTGCCTGTTCTCCAGACCTAAACTCCATCGAGCACGTCTGGGATGCTCTCGGTCGACGTATCGCTGCACGTCTTCAAACCCCTACGACACTTCAGGAGCTCCGACAGGCACTGGTGCAAGAATGTGAGGCTATACCCCAGCAGCTGCTCGACAACCTGATCCAGAGTATGCCACCTTGTTGTGTGGCCTGTGTACATGTGCATGGTGATCATATCCCATACTGATGTCGGGGTACATGCGCAAGAAACAGTGGCGTTTTGTAGCACATGTTTTCCGGGACGGTTTTCTCAACTTATCACTAATACCGTTGACTTACAGATCTGTGTCTGTGTGTTCACTATGTGCCTATGCTACTAGCGCCAATTTTCTGTAGTGCCACGTCGTGTGGCACCACATTCTGCAGCTATCCTTAATTTACAGTTGTCTTATCACACATCCCTGGGCTATTTCTGACAGTATTCTTATCTCTGATGAACACTCACCGTTGAGGACAACGTACCGCCTTCTATCACTTAAGAAGTCTTCGAGCGACTCACATATTTATGAACCTACTCGGTATGCTTGTACCTGCGTTAACAGTAGGCAGTGTCTCACCGTGTCAAATCCTCCATGAAAATGTAGGAATATGCAATCCTCCCGTTGCCTTTCATCCATAGTTCGCAGTATTTCATGTGAGAAAAGGTCATGCTAAGTTTCGCACGAGCGATGTTTTCTAAAACCTTGCTGATCTGTGGACAGAAGCTTTTCCCTTTCAACGAAATTTAATGTATTCAAACAGAGTATATTGTCGAAGATTCTGCGGCAGACCGATGTTAAGGACACTGGTCTATAAGTTTGCAGGTCCTTTCTTTTACCCTTCTTATATTCAGGAGTCACCTGCTCTGCTTTTCAGTCGTTTGGAAATGTACGCTGGGCGAGAGATTCGCGATGAATGCAAGCTAAGTAAGGGATAAATGCTGTAGAGAACTCTGTTTAATTGGGATTCCACTAGGATCTGGCGACTTATTTGGTTTCAACTCTTTCAATTGTTCCTCTACGCCAGGGATGCTTATTACTATATCTTCAATACGGGAGTCTGTGCGATAGTCAAACGACGGTATGAAACTTTCTGGCAGATTAAAACTGTGTGCTGGACCGAGACTCGAACTCGGGACCTTTGCCTTTCGTGGGCAAGTGCTCTACTATTTTTTTTTCGTCGCGTTTGGTCTGGGTGGACGTCACAAGACATCCTTTCAAGTTGACCGTTGATTCCTTTACTCAGATTTTTTATTACACAGGGCGAGGAGCCCCCTGACCGAACACGCTGAGCTACCGTGCCGGCGACCATCTGAGCTACCCGAGCACGACTCACGCCCCGTCCTCACAGCTTTACTTTCACCAGTACCTCTTCTCCTAACTTCCAAACTTCACAGAAGCTGTCCTGCGATGCTATAGAGCTAGCACTCCTGGAAGAAAGGAGTTAGAGTCTCGGTCCGGCACATAGTTTTAATCTGCCAGGAAGTTTCATATCAGCGCACACTCCGCTGCTGAGTGAATAGTTCATTTTCGAAACATACCCCACGCTGTGGCGACCCATGTCTCCGCAATATTCTTTCTTCCAGGAGTGCTGGTTCTGCAAGGTTCGCAGGTGAACTTCTGCGAAGTTTGGAAGGTAGGAGTCGACGTACTGGTGGAAGTAAAGCTGTGAGAATGGGCCGTCGGTCGTGCTGGGGTAGCTCAGATAGTTCCGTTTCAGCCGCGCTAGCGAGTGAACTTCGTTTACTACTGCGCTGCACTTCCGTGTTCACATCGCTGTACTTGTGCTTCGCCGTCTGCTAATCTCCGTGTTCGTTCATATTTCTTGTGAACTGATCGCTCCTTTGGTCGTGCTGCTGTTAACTGGAATTTCGGATGTTTAACCGAAATATCGTCGATGGATTAACCATGGCTACAGCCTCAGGAAGAATACTCTGGTGTTTTCTTTTGACAAGGAATCCCGGCCTGTTCAGCCGATATCCCTGGAAGCAGGTGATTGGATTACACAGATAAATGGTCTCTATTCTGAAACCGTCCATACCTGGCAACTGGATCAGGAAAAATACTGTGTTTTTGTCACGTTATTCATTGTTGCGACTGTTGATAAAGTGTAGTAGATTTTGTGCATAGAAATGGTTATAAAAATAAGGTTTCCATCTATAGAGCTGACGTTGATTACAAAACCATTCGTGTCTTGAACCTTCCCATTGAAATTGAAAATGATAAAATTAAGGAAACTCTTTCAAACTACGGGAACGTTAAATCAATTGCAAATGAAAGATGGTCGCCTCGCTTTACACAGCAATGTTTCGACGGGGTTCGCTGTGTAGAGATGGACTTTAAGACAAATTATTCCGTTTCACACAACTGTTTGTGGGTATAAGGCACAAATTGTTTATACAGGTCAGGAAGCTACATGGCGTATATGTAACGAAACCGGCCACTTCAGACAGAAATGTCCACAGCGAACTGTTGTTCTTAAAAGTAATTTCATAAAGCGGCAGAAACTTATCTTAAATGATCTGTTACCAAAGAATAGCCCGGATCAACAGGTTGAGGATGTTAACGCAGCCGGCCAAGCTGATGTTCCCCTTCACGATAACTGTCAATTTCACCCATTAACAATAACTGGAAACCCTTTTACCACTATTCGTGAAACTGAAATGCAACCGAAGAAACGTCTTCTGGAGACAACTGACGGTTGTTCAGAGGACGAGCTGTCCTGAACTACTTCCTCAGTTCGCAATCAAAAACAGTGCGATGAGGAGGCAGAGGAACCGGAAGGCACAATGCGAATGAAAACTGATGAATAGAAACATAATAAACATATGGTACCAGAAAATGAAGGGGGTGTAGTCAGTATTAATTTTCAAGAAACAACAGGTGAAGTACCTGATTGCAAAGCTCAGCAGCTATCCGTTAGTGAAAAAATTCAGGGAGAGTTTGCAAAACTGCCGTCTCCATTCGTTTCCCTCGATCAGGAAGTAAGTGATATTAATAAAGAACGAGGAAGTGTTGGCCAAAATGAAATCACGGTCAACACCGTAGGGCAGGTGCCAGCAACAGAAATTGCGAAAGCGTCTGCTGCTACTCCAGATGAGGTGCGAAGTAAAATAAAAACGTAACCAAATGTAAATGTCGCTCGTAACCAAGGGAAGGGAAAATCCGAAAAGGGCGACCCAACCCCAAAGAATGTTCCGTACGAAACGGTCCTACAGGAATCACTGGAGGTTAAATCAGAAAGTTTACAAGGAAATCAGTCTGCTAGCGGTACAAGAGAAAACCTTAGAAGTAGAAAAAAATGGGACAGTTACTAATAAACTGATTGAAGTATTATTCCATGTTCAGCCTTCCGAGAAAACTGCTAATAGTGTAACTGAATCCTGAACCACATGAAACTAAATTAGTTCATCAAAACAACTATATAGGAACAGCGCAATGACGCAATCTTATTCTTTCACCACTATAAACATAAATAAAATTTCGTCCGGTTTGAAATTATCGGCACTTAAGAAGCCAACCTCGGGGAAGATCAATTTGGATTCCGTAGAAACACTGGAACACGTGAGGCAATACTGACCTTACGACTTATCTTAGAAGAAAGATTAAGGAAAGGCAAACCTACGTTTCTAGCATTTGTAGACTTAGAGAAAGCTTTTGACAATGTTGACTGGAATACTCTCTTTCAAATTCTAAAGGTGGCAGGGGTAAAATACAGGGAGCGAAAGGCTATTTACAATTTGTACAGAAACCAGATGGCAGTTATAAGAGTCGAGGGACATGAAAGGGAAGCAGTGGTTGGGAAAGGAGTGAGACAGGGTTGTAGCCTCTCCCCGATGTTGTTCAATGTGTATACTGAGCAAGCAGTAAAGGAAACAAAAGAAAAATTCGGAGTAGGTATTAAAATTCATGGAGAAGAAATAAAAACTTTGAGGTTCGCCGATGACATTGTAAGTCTGTCAGAGACAGCAAAGGACTTGGAAGAACAGTTGAATGGAATGGACAGTGTCTTGAAAGGAGGATATAAGATGAACATCAACAAAAGCAAAACAAGGATAATGGAATGTAGTCGAATTAAGTCGGGTGATGCTGAGGGAATTAGATTAGGAAATGAGGCACTTAAAGTAGTAAAGGAGTTTTGCTATTTGGGGAGCAAAATAACTGATGATGGTCGAAGTAGAGAGGATATAAAATGTAGGCTGGCAATGGCAAGGAAAGCGTTTATGAAGAAGAGGAATTTGTTAACATCCAGGATTGATTTAAGTGTCAGGAAGTCATTTCTGAAAGTATTCGTATGGAGTGTAGCCATGTATGGAAGTGAAACATGGACGATAAATAGTTTGGACAAGAAGAAAATAGAAGCTTTCGAAATGTGGTGCTACAGAAGAATGCTGAAGATTAGATGGGTAGATCACATAACTAATGAGGAAGTATTGAATAGGATTGGGGAGAAGAGAAGTTTGTGGCACAACTTGACCAGAAGAAGGGATCGGTTGGTAGGACATGTTCTGAGGCATCAAGGGATCACCAATTTAGTATTGGAGGGCAGCGTGGAGGGTAAAAATCGTAGAGGGAGACCAAGAGATGAATACACTAAGCAGATTCAGAAGGATGTAGGTTGCAGTAGGTACTGGGAGATGAAAAAGCTTGCACAGGATAGAGTAGCATGGAGAGCTGCATCAAACCAGTCTCAGGACTGAAGACCACAACAACAACAACAACAAGGAATTTTTGTACGAATCAGCGACCGATATTGTTCTCTTACAAGAAGTTCTCATGTCGGATTTAGTAATCCCCGGTTGTGTCAGTTACATAAATGTGTCTCACGAAACAAGTGTTGGAACAGCTGCTTTGGTGAGGGAAGAGATTCCAGTAGGTAAGGTGGAACGACTGAAACCCGGAAGGGAAATAGGACTAAATATCTATGATGTGACTATCATCAACGTGTATGTCCCTTTAGGAAGTTCTCACCGACCTGGCAGGGCACGTTTCTTAAAAGATGAACTGATATACTTGTTAAGGAAAAATCCAAGACAATTATTACTTGGAGGTGGTTTTAATTGTGTTTTAAATCGAAAAGGTTAGTTACTTAATTTTAATTTCTGAAGTGAACTATAACAACTAGTTACTGGTTTAGAATTAAAGGATATATGGGAAATCAAATACCCCTCCATTGCTGAATTCACTTATGTCACGCCAACATCTAGTAGCAGGATTGATAACTTATATATTTCTAAAAATCTTGAAACCATTGCTACGTACTTCTCAGACCATTCAAGTGTCTTAGCTTGCATAAATCTAACAAGACAGCCAATTCACCGATTCAAGAATCAGTGGAATCTGAACATTTCCTTGTTAGTAAATCATGATTTAGAAGACATGATTAAAGAAGCATGGGCAATATGTCTGCATGCTCGTAGTCGATATGCCACTGCTATCGACTGGTGAGTTGAAATGGCGAAGCCAAAGTTGAGGAAGGTTCTTATTCAATACAGTGCCCTAAGTGCAAGAGAAATGAAATGCACTATAGAATATTACTATTCCGTTTTGAGAGCTCTATACGATCAGGTCTCAGCAGGTTCCTCACTTCGGATAGCAGACATCAAGAAAGTCAAAGCCAAGTTACTACGGAGAGAAATCAAATGGAAGGGTTGAAAATAATATCGAAGGCAAATTCGGTGTCAAAAGAAAAAACTGCTTTCCCGTATCATTTAGTGAAGCATAAGAAAAACGGAGGAAGGACGTTTATTGATGAAATTCGAACCAAAAACGGTACGATTCTCAGAACCCAGCAGTATATCATGGACGAGATTTATCGCTGTTTCTGCGAGCTATATTCTGTAAATCAAAGCAGTGATGCATCCTTGGAAGAATTCCTTGACCTCCTAGCCCCACAGCTGACAGAAGACAACGAAAATTTTCTCGAGGTAGTTAGTGAAGTCTATGAAGAGGACTCACCACAAAAAAAAAAAAAAAAAAACAAAAATGCCCAGAACCGGATGGTCTGCCAGCAGAGTCTTACATCCGTTACTGATCAATAGTGGGTGCAAAAATCACGGACATTGTAAATGATATTATTCAGAGTAAAATGATTTCGGCTGAGTTTAAGGAGCGTAAAATTGTTCTTGTGCCAAAAAATAATGGAAACAAAGATTTAAATAGTTTTCGTCCAAATTCACTGCTGAATTCTAATTATAAATTAATAGCTAGAATAGTGAACAAGAGAACTTCGTGCCTTACAGATCAGATTATTAGTAAACATTAGAACTGCTCGCAGGGAGAACCATTTTTCAAAATGTAGCAGAATTCAGGGATATCATTGCAGTAACTTCTGTTCTTTTAGATTTTTATAAAGTCTTCTACGTAGTAAATCATGAATATCTTCTACAGACGTTGAAGAAAATAAGTTTCAACGATAGAGTCATACAGTTGATAAAGAACATGGCAACTAGAATAAATGCAAAAATAACTGTGAATTGTCAACAATCCAGGACGATACAAATTAAAACGAGGTGTTCCTCAAGGAAGTCCTCTGGCCATGTCACTGTTCACCATTTCAGTGGAATCTTTCCTCCGACATGTCTATGTTATATTACAAGGCTTAACGTAATCAGGAAATATAACAGTTATAAGAGCCTATGCTGACGGTATAGGGTTCATTATAAGGAATAATGAAGAGATAACCAAGCCAGCATCAGTGACTGATACGTGCCGTAGAGCATCTAGAGCCAATGCAAACGAAAAAAAAAGAAGATGTTAAATCTCAGTGGTTTTGATAATGTCAACGTCGAGTGGGAAAAATTAATCCGACAACATAAAACACATGGGATCACCCTGACTGCATGACCCATAAAAATGACGGCTTTAAATGGAAAGTTGCAGCAGATAAAGTGAAAGGAGCCATTATAGAGAATTTAACTCGTTATATGAACGAAGTTCTAAGAACAGAGTATATCAACTCATGCATCCTTGGTAAATCTTATTATACTGCCCAGCTGTTTCCAATACCGAGAATGACATGGAGAAGAATAATGTCCAAAATTATAAACTTTTTGTGGAAAGGTGAAGTGTTCTGAGTACCTGCTACAGTGGCCACTTTAGATCCCAAAAATGGTGGACTAGGATTAACTGATATAACTGATAAAGCCTCTGCACTTCTTATCGGAAGGCAAGTTAATTTTAGAAGAGACTCGCGAGAAAGCATAACTAGCCAACTTTTAGAGATCATTAAGTCTCGAACGCTGCTTCCCCCGATTGACGTGCAGAATACCAACAGTCGTTTACAGCATGTGAGGGTTTTCTATGTTGAGTTCAGATAGGTAAGTGCCGAAATCAGTCACGACACTTAACATCAAGAGCCATAATGCGGGAACGAAAGAAAAGCGAATAGAGGAACAAAATAGAACGACAGTTTCCACACGTTGACTGGACTGAGATTTGGAAAAACATTAGTTCTAATGTGCTCACGTCTAATATAAAAACGTCATGGTACAAAACAGGTAACAACAAAGTTAGCACCAATGAAAGACTGTACGCAGTCGGACTCTGTGAAACAAATTTATGTCAACAATGCCATCTAGTTGATACAATCATTCATAGATACACTCGCAGCGGCCACATGAATAGTTGGAAGTGGATCCGAGAGCAAATAGCTCTGATTACAAGGATATCCTCTGAGAGTATATGGCTGTCGTTGATACACAGGCCTGAAGCACGCTGTTTCCCAGAGGCAAAAAATAACGCTGTGTACTGGTTGCTGGGAAATTTTGTTAATTACGGCATTAACAAACTAGGATCCGACAGCACCATAGAGTTCAAAGTACACATGCTGTCCCAATACCAAAAAATTAGAAGGTATTCGAACCACAAGAAAAAGTTCGGTAATATGTTAAAATTATATTTACAAGAATGGGCACTGGTTAACATAAAAAAAAGAAGATGTGTTGACAGTGATGTATTGTAGTTACCTTAAGGATATCGTTTAAATATTTACTGTAAATTTTTGGTGTGTGCTTTTTCTACTTCATAAAGTAGTTTTTGAAATTTTATAAGCTAATACACAGAACTTACGTGACAGTCAGATTGTGTGTCTAATAGTGTCAAAACACAAAACATTAAAGCTGCATTATTGGTTTACAGTATAAATATGGAAGTTGACAGTTTTTATGGAAATGTCTTTATCGATTGGTTAAAACCATAAGATTGTATCTGATATAATGTAATATTCAATTGTTGGCAAATTGAACTGTTAATTTTTGCACTGTGATATGTACGTCAGTTTTCCAGTGAAAGATCTATTATATAGGTCTGATCACTTCAGATAATTAACATTCCATTAATGTCCAGAAAGTGTTATTGAAGGCTAGTCAACTTTATAAAATCTCTTTTCCGCCATTCTCAAGTATTTAAGAGATTGTCTGCTACGGTATTAAATTGTTTTTATGTGCGATGGGCATAACTCTTCATATTATGTATAAGTTTTGGTGACTACCATACAATTGTGTGAAATGCTTATAGCTAGTCTGACTGAGCTGAGAAGGTTAAAGATCGGTTTCTTCCCATAATCTGTCTCTCATGGAGACGATTTCGTTGTGTACATTAATATATTAAAAATAATCCCAAAAATTTTCTGATATCCTTCATAAAGTGCTATTTATGCTTATGTAAAGATTGGAGCACACGTAATTCAAAGTTCAGTTTTTTTATTTATTCACGTTTGAAGAAGTCTGAATGTCTTAAAAAAACTTTCTTGATGTTCAAACTAATTCTTTCTGGTAATTTAGTCAGTAACACAATATTCTGTTGTATTTATTTTACATCAGCATAACTGCAATCGTCAAACCGTTTTTGTTTAAATCATTTTTTGTATAACATGTGCATGCTTAGTACATATACTTTGTATGTATTTGGAATGTGTAACATTGTTCCTTAAATATATATTTTTTTAAACAGATGGTAGGACACTTGCCGTCGAAAGGCAAAGGTCCTGAGTTCGAGTTTCGGTCCGACACACAGTTTTAACGTGCCAGGAAGTTTCATATCAGCAGGCACTTTGCTGCAGACTGAAAATTTCATTCTGGACACGATTTTCTTGCGATTTTCTTGCGTGAACTACTTATTAAACGTGAAATTTAAAACTTCGGTTTTACTTTTGTCATCTTTTACTGCCACATCAGACTGATCAATGAATAACTGGATAGAACCCTTAGATCCACTTAGCGATTTTACATAATAAGAATTTTCTCGGGTTCTCGGCAAGACGTTTTGCTAGGTTATGACGGTGGTAGTTGTAAACTTCACGCATCGATCTTTTCAGGGACACGAATTTTTATCAAATTTTGCTTGTCGTCATTTGGGCGCTCTCCTTTGAATAGAGAGTGCAACAGCCTTTGCTTCCTCAGCATTTTTCGAATATCGTTGTTAAACCACAGTAGGTCTTTTTCATCATTTATCCACTCCATTTTATGGTTTACAATCCGTTTAACCGTTACCCAGGGTTCCTCTACGTCCAAAGCAGTTTAACTAAATGATGTTAATTCATTGTCTAGGTGGGATGCTAACAACCGTCTATCTGTTATTTGTAGCAGAAATACTCTCCCAGCCTTCTTGATTGATTTATTAATTTCAGTAACCAAAGTCTCTATGAAGACATCATTGTCACTAATCCCTGTCTCTACACTGACGCCTTCGATTAGGTCAGGACTGTTTGTAGATACAAGGTCTAAAATATTTCCATACACATGCATTATACACATGCTAAGAGATTTCTTTCCAGCATGTGTACAACATATGAAGACATGCAGATCGAAGAGGTTGACAGTCTTAAATTTCTGAGATTACAACTCGATAATAAGTTCAGTTCGGAAGGGCATACCACAGAATTGCTTAAGCGCCTAAACAAGTCTGTATTTTCAGTGAGAATGACGTCAGATGCAGGAGATGTAAATATAAAAAACTTGGAACTTGCTCACTTTCATTTTGTTACGTAATATGGAATCATAATCTGGGGAACTCATCAAACCGAGCAAAAGTTTTTAGTATTTGTGGTATAAATTCAAGAACATCATGTAGAAACCTGTTCAAGGAACTTTGTATTCTGACCACTGCTTCTCAATATATGTATTCCTTAATGAAATTTGTTGCAAGTAATGTATCTCTATATCCAACCAATATCAATACTATATCTATATCTAGTATCAGTACTAGCAATAAGAACAACCTACATAAAGACCTAAAATCACTTACCTTGGTCAGATAAAGCACGGTTTAAACAGAGTTTGAAAGACTTTTTGATTGGTAACTCCTTCTACTCTATAGATGAATATCTTAACTGTTAAGCCAGCTTAAGCAAAAATGTCTGTTAGATTTCAATTTTGACAGAACTTGGTCACAACAGTTAAGATTACGCATTTTGTGTACGATAAATCTATTAATAGTGCACAACAACGTTTCATTCAGACAGCGTGTTAATTCTGTAAATACTAGCTGTACCAGTTTAACGCTTTGTATTCCCTTTTTTCGACAATCTTCTGACAGATGATCAGGGTAGCAAGAATTATATTAAAATGTTTTATGTTTTTCTGTTATACTTTCTGACATGTTCCACACCCACGAGAATCACCTCATTTCTTATTTTTTTGGTCTATGGAACGAAAACTGAATGTAATCTAATCTCTCCATTGCGGGTGGACTGTCGAACTGGATGCGCAAGATAGTATTTAAAAAACGTGTTCAAAATAACTCTGCATACCTGTCTGTCTGCACTCCCGGCAATGAAGCCACAGACGTCCCAGTCTATGCTCGGTAGGTTACAGTCGCCTCCACATAATAGGGCCTATTGCATGATCTGCGCATTTCCGCACAACTGACCATGACTTACAAATGACTATAAAACCATCGCAGCGGAATCGGTGGTCGGTAAAATCATTCAACAAATAACTTGATTTCACCTAGACCTGTTACACGCGATCAGACCTTATCCGACGAGTAACGGTAAGAATGCAGCTACTTATGAGGCCCGATTACATAAAATAGCAGAAAAATGGAAGTAATGTGGTCACAAAATTGCTAGCGTGATTTTCTTATGAATAACAGTGAAAGTAATTAATCTTTTAGCTCGAAGAAGATGAAAGGGATCTATACAACCAGAGAAATAACTAGTATCTTGTGGATCTGAATGCACGTTTTCCCATTCTTCTTCTTTTGCGAATGTAGTGAACGTAGTTGGGATACTCTCTGAGCTATTTTGCACACTCAGTCGGTGGGCAGAGAAGTTCCCGTAATTCAGCCGAGGTTACCGGTAACAGCTACTGCGGAAGCACTATGGGCTGCAATGGGAGAGGCAAAGTAAGTGGTTATGAGTGTTCATGACGTGACTGCTCGTTCACTGAGTTATACAGGATCAGCATGCACGCCGCGCAACTCGTTAGTATAAATCATGTGAGGATCCATTAGAAGCTGGGATGTCTTCTCTCAATGTCTCAAGTGCAGCCTAAATACTTAATGGCATTTTCTTTTCTCTCACATGAGGAAGAACGTTCTTTGCTAATATTCCGAAGTATATTACAGACTTAATTGTCCACTTTTGTTATACTTTCGTTGTGTGGTGAAGTGTGTGGGTTTTAAGTCATTTAGATGCGCCACAGGACAAGTAGGTGTTTTCATAACCCCTCCATTCCTCTTTAAAATGGTATAAAAATGTTTTGCTTACTATTTTAATGTAGGTTGCTGATTTAACTGTGAAATTTTCTGATATTTTCATTGTGTGCTGGACTACATCTACATCTACATTGATACTCCGCAAGCCACCCAACGGTGTGTGGCGGAGGCACTTTACGTGCCACTGTCATTACCTCCCTTTCCTGTTCCAGTCGCGTATGGTTCGCGGGAAGAACGACTGTCTGAAAGCCTCCGTGCGCGCTCTAATCTCTCTAATTTTACATTCGTGATCTCCTCGGGAGGTATAAGTAGGGGGAAGCAATATATTTGATACCTCATCCAGAAACGCACCCTCTCGAAACCTGGCGAGCAAGCTACACCGCGATGCAGAGCGCCTCTCTTGCAGAGCCTGCCACTTGAGTTTATTAAACATCTCCGTAATGCAATCAGGGTTACCAAATAACCCTGTGACGAAACGCGCCGCTCTTCTTTGGATCTTCTCTATCTCCTCCGTCAGACCGATCTGGTACGGATCCCACACTGATGAGCAATACTCAAGTATAGGTCGAACGAGTGTTTTGTAAGCCACCTCCTTTGTTGATGGACTACATTTTCTAAGCACTCTCCCAATGAATCTCAACCTGGCACCCGCCTTACCAACAATTAATTTTATATGATCATTCCACTTCAAATCGTTCCGCACGCATACTCCCAGATATTTTACAGAAGTAACTGCTACCAGTGTTTGTTCCGCTATCATATAATCATACAATAAAGGATCCTTCTTTCTATGTATTCGCAATACATTACATTTGTCTATGTTAAGGGTCAGTTGCCACTCCCTGCACCAAGTGCCTATCCGCTGCAGATCTTCCTGCATTTCGCTACAATTTTCTAATGCTGCAACTTCTCTGTATACTACAGCATCATCCGCGAAAAGCCGCATGGAACTTCCGACACTATCTACTAGGTCATTTATATATATTGTGAAAAGCAATGGTCCCATAACACTCCCCTGTGGCACGCCAGAGGTTACTTTAACGTCTGTAGACGTCTCTCCATTGATAACAACATGCTGTGTTCTGTTTGCTAAAAACTCTTCAATCCAGCCCACAGCTGGTCTGATATTCCGTAGGCTCTTACTTTGTTTATCAGGCGACAGTGCGGAACTGTATCGAACGCCTTCCGGAAGTCAAGAAAAATAGCATCTACCTGGGAGCCTGTATCTAATATTTTCTGGGTCTCATGAACAAATAAAGCGAGTTGGGTCTCACACGATCGCTGTTTCCGGAATCCATGTTGATTCCTACATAGTAGATTCTGGGTTTCCAGAAATGACATGATACGCGAGCAAAAAACATGTTCTAAAATTCTACAAGAGATCGACGTCAGAGATATAGGTCTATAGTTTTGCGCATCTGATCGACGACCCTTCTTGAAGACTGGGACTACCTGTGCTCTTTTCCAATCATTTGGAACCCTCCGTTCCTCTAGAGACTTGCGGTACACGGCTGTTAGAAGGGGGGCAAGTTCTTTCGCGTACTCTGTGTAGAATCGAATTGGTATCCCATCAGGTCCTGTGGACTTTCCTCTATTGAGTAATTCCAGTTGCTTTTCTATTCCTTGGACACTTATTTCGATGTCAGCCATTTTTCCGTTTGTGCGAGGATTTAGAGAAGGAACTGCAGTGCGGTCTTCCTCTGTGAAACAGCTTTGGAAAAAGGTGTTTAGTATTTCAGCTTTACGCGTGTCATCCTCTGTTTCAATGCCATCATCATCCCGTAGTGTCTGGATATGCTGTTTCGAGCCACTTACTGATTTAACGTAAGACCAGAACTTCCTAGGATTTTCTGTCAAGTCGGTACATAGAATTTTACTTTCGAATTAAATGAACGCTTCACGCATAGCCCTCCTTACGCTAACTTTGACATCGTTTAGCTTCTGTTTGTCTGAGAGGTTTTGGCTGCGTTTAAACTTGGAGTGGAGCTCTCTTTGCTTTTGCTGTATTTTCCTAACTTTGTTGTTGTACCACGGTGGGTTTTTCCCGTTCCTCACAGTTTTACTCGGCACGTACCTGTCTAAAACGCATTTTACGATTGCCTTGAACTTTTTCCATAAACACTCAACATTGCCAGTGTCGGAACAGAAATTTTCGTTTTGATCAAGTGGTTCTAAGGTCAGTTAGATGTGCCATATGTGGAAATGTGTTTTCATAGGGTTCCCTTTAGCTTTTAAAATGCTGGTAGAACGGTTTGCTTGTCCTTTTGATGCAGATTTCTAAATTAAATGTTCAATTTTTTTGGGATGATGAACCACGTGCGTGTATGACCCAATTAGTAGTTACTCGAATTGAACGACTGTTCCATTAATGCCCCCTTTCTTCTCTCTCTGTGCCACAAAATGCATTTCGCCTGTCATTCTAGCACAAAATATGGTTTAACTGATAAATTAAAGGCTTCTTGCTTTGTCTGAAAGTCCACGTGAATTGTACCACGTAAAATCCAGGGATGTTTCTCAGGTCTGAAATAACTTTAAATTCGAATTGAGCTGTTGGCTCATATGGAATAAGCGCAACTATTGTGTGCGTAATATCTTTATCGTACGTTTTGCTTCCTTTACCGTTTCTTCTATCAGAATCACATAATGAAGAATCTCACCAAACTCTTGTACCTCAAACTTTCTCTTCGTGTCTGGAACGAGTGTTCATGTTTACCACCGGTATAATATTTTCCCCTATCGGATAAGTATTGTAACCTATGACTATGTATTTTGTTATTTGAAAGATTCATTAATTACTTACTCTGGTTATGTTTCAGATTTCTGCTTGTTATTGTTTTAGTGGCTAATATGATGACAGAGGATTTACTTGCATTGATTTGGTCATTAATTACTTTCTTTTTCATTGCAAGGGTTCTTCGTATGCTAAAAGTTTCTTGTAATGCCAGGAGTTTTTGCTGTGGTAGTTCAGTCTGATGATCTTCATGCTTCTTCCATCTGGATAGTTCACGTACATGTTTTACATGGTGTTCAGAAAATGTAGGATGGCTAGTTTCATACTTCCAATTTTTTATATGTATTTATATCTAGTTTTGAAATTCCTGCCTCTCATTCCCAGATACACTGAATCGCATTCTTGGCATTCTAAATGGTACTTACCTGGTTTGTCTCGTATTGTTTGTAAAGTTGACAGGAGTGTGTTTCTTACTGTCTAAGCAATGAGTAATCCCTGTTTCTTTAATATATCTGCTATCCTGTGTGTTGAGTTGGTTAGTATTTTGAAGTGTACCATTTCTTTCTGTTAATCATGTCATGAGTGTTACTGGTTTGTGTTTCCGTGTGTGCTGTAGTATCTATGGGATTCCTTGGTACTTCCTTTCTCTGTTTGTTTTCCTTTTTATTTAGTTGTGTTTTGATTTTTTTTTTTGTTTGCGTCTTCGTACCATATTGTGTTGTAGCCATTGTTTAGGGCTATGACTTGTATTGTTTGTGTAACATGTGTCGCAGAGCCGCTAATTTTTGATTTTGGGGGTGGTGGATGAAATATGTATTATTGTATCCGTGGCTGTTGGTTTTTCTGAAGATGTGAAATGTATGTTTATTGCTGTCTCTATTTACTGGTATATCCAAGAAATTTATTTACTTTTGTATTTCTTTTTCCATGGGGAATTGAATGTTTTTGTGTATATTCTTTATGTCTGTATGGCGTTTATCTGTTTTCTCTATTGGTTCATCTGCCATAGGGATTATGTGATCCCTTGCGAATGTACCCGATACTGGGAATCCCACTGGAAGCACATCTTTTTGTAAGTAAAATTCCTTTTCAAATTGAAGTAATTATGGGATGCGATTGTTTTTGAAGGTTTCTGTTATTTTGTTAATGTTGCCAGCAAGTAGTTTGTTGTATGTCACTAAGTTTTCTTCTATTAGTTTTATTGTGTCTGCATTGGGTATCGAGGTGTGCATGTTCTCCATGTTGATAGAGATGAGTGGTGCTGTTTATGAAAAGTGTAAGTCTTTTATTTGTGTTATGAAGTCATCTGTGTTTTTTTCTGTCATGCTGTTCTTCATTTCATAATGTTGCTTCCCGATTTTGTTCATGTGTTTTGCCACATGGTGTGATGGTGCGTTCATGAAACCAATAACAGGCTTCAACGGAATGAGGGGTCTGTAAATCTTGGGTTGGCTTCTGAGTATTACTGTTTTCGGGTTCTTCTGTGTGATGTGTTGTTTTTGTTTATCTGTGACTATATGTGTGATGTCTTTGAGGTGGTTTTTTACATATGTCAGGGAAATCTGGTGTTAGATCAGATTTCAGTTTTGTGATATTGTTCGAGGAGATGAAATCTTTAGTTTTTCTATATTTTGTTCTATATTGATCAGGACCACACATATGGACTAACAATACTGGAAATCATAAGTAACACCAAACGACAATTCAATATCACGAAATTTGTACTACACAACTTGTTCCTAATCTGAAAAACAAAAGAAAAGGGTGGCAAAATGTAACATAGTAACATATTGCAGCTACTATCCTTCTGTAATATGTATAAAAAGAAAAGTATTATAGAACACCGAAGATGTTTCAAAACTAAAAGAAGGGAAACACGTACGACGAAAAACAAACTACCTTTCATTTAGTTGCATAGACGGAACGTATCTCCATGAAAATGGACTTTACTGTTTTCAACAACAAGTACCATGAGTGAATGGAACAAGCGTTTTCAGACAAGACACACAATGCATACCGTGAAAATTTGCAGTGTTACGCATATATTGTCAGAGCAATACAGCTACAAAAATAAATTTCTCTTTAAAGTGCTACTGGAGACCATGGCTTCCTTACACCAAAATAATGAGTAAATATTCGTGTACAGCTTTCGCGATTTTGTCGGTGAAGTTCTGGTTCATCCTACATATGTGCTGTTAGCTCCATATATCATTATTTTAATTCGCAATTTGCGTAACATTCTTTCACTTCTATTTCTTGTGCCTTTACTCTGCACCGGTGAAGGGTCAGCATTGTTTTTAACGATTTAGCATAGTTAATTCAAGAGATGGTCGCAGGCTCTTCCTGTGAAGTCCAACTACTTTCGTGTAGTTTTATTCATGCAACAGTTAATGGAAGTTTTCTAAATGTTGGCGATTCGTGAATCATGTAAATGAAGTTGGATGCGGGAAACCATCCAAAAACATCCAGATGGGTCACCATACCGACTTTCGTAAATCTGCCGGGAGGATTCGATCCGAGACGGCACACGTCCCCGCCCCAGATGCAGAGCTTTAACACGCACGGCCATGCGGCACGGGTTCACCACTTGTGTAATGATTCCATTTTTCAAGTTTTTCATTTAAGTGAATTGCTAAATAGCTTGCGTCTCATATACGCTTGCCAGCCAGGATACCCCCCCCCTCCCCCGCCTCCTTCTCCTCCTTCTTTTGTTCATAATATAACTCAGGCTACTTGCGCAGTCGACGACGATGTTATTAGAGACAAAGAACAGGTTCATTGCGGAAGCACGGGAAAGGAAATCGACGGCGCCTTTTCAATGGAATGATCTTGCCATTCACCATAAGCGATTGGGTAATTCAAGCAAAACTTAATCCGGATGGCCGGACGGTGACTTGAATCACCGTCCTCCATGAAGGTTTTTTTGGGAATGATTGTGTGTAATGCCATGTTATACGTACTAGTACTATCATTTCTGGTGGCAACTGAACTTCAAATCTCCACCTACAAAGAGCAGTACAAAGTAGTTAGTCAGGTTATCAGTCACGTCATTTACTTGTGGGTGCGAGATGTTTCAGTGAAGTTGTACTTGGCCATATTTTAAAAATGCAGCAATTACCGTGGTACAGTAAGATCCATGTTAAAGCCTGAAAAATCAGTTATGTGAAAACATACACCACCGCTGCAAACTGCAGAAACTGAAGAAGAAGAAGTACACCGAGCAACAAGCAAAAACATCAAAAGTGTTCAGAAGTATGTGACTTTTCTTTAACAACATAGCACCATCATATACTGACACTGTATAGAGCAAGACACTGAAAAAAATGAAAATTGCACCGTAAGAAAACAAGACAAAGATAAACTTGTAGAATTTAGACTGTGAGCAGCAGGATAATACCAAAAATATGGTGGATAGATAACGTAGGAAAGTAAATGCACTTTTAGGAAGTATAAATCTCTGTTTTCGGACAAAGTACGAGAGTTTGGTAAGACCATAATCATGACCAACGGAAAAATGCTGCTATCGAAGAAGAAAAAAAATAAAAAAAAAAACGCGAATATGTTCCTGATTATTTAAAAGATTCTGACTGAGGAGTGGGGTACCAAGTGCCTCATTCTCCCTTCCTCTCCACCCTTAAAATTTTTCCCAAAATGTTTGGCATGCGAACCCATTACCGCTTTTTTAGACATGCAGCTCACCTCAGATGCCCACAACCTCCCCTAAATGTAACTCAATCATTCCCATACCCATTAGTCCATCACTGTAAGTCGCTCGTACCCGTCCACTACCAGTTGCCCTTTCTCACTCACTCAGTCAGCGCAATTCATTGCCATATCTCTTTCCGTATCTCTGTCACTGTCTCCCGTGTCATAGCCACGGTCCTATTCGGTCTGACCTGCTACTATAGTCTCCTCTCAGTGTCTCTGTCACCCTGTTACTCTCTCTTACGACTAATATATCATTCCTTCCTTCATACTGCTGAGTTCTCTTCTCACTGTCGCTGTCTGTCTCTTCCTCATTGTCAGTGTCATATACGCTGTCCCTCACTGTCACTGGCTCTCACCCACTTCCAACTTTCGTTTCTCTTTATTCCTTCCCTCTGGCATTGTCTCCGTCAATCTTTTCCTAGCAATGTTTTGTCACTGCCAATTATGTTCCATTGCCAGTGTGTCCATCTTTTTCTCTCACACTGCCATTGACTCCTTCGCCCTTTCAATAAAACAACTTTTGTCTACAGTTGTCCAGTATTTATTATTTTTCCGTCGCTTTACCGCTATCACAATCTTCTTCTTCCTCTGCATAAAAAGGTGCGAATATTTATGCATGCTAAAATTTTTGGGAAAATTTTTAAACCTGCTGAAGAAAACAGAATGAGACAGCTAGTATTCCACTTTACATTCAGAGTCTTTGAAATAAACAGGAACCCATTCATATTTTTTGCGCTCCAACACAAGCACTTTTCCTCTGGTTCCCTTATTTTCTCTGCTGCAGCAAGGCATGTAACTCATTTGAAAAGAAATGTATTGATCAGTAAAATTTAGATGGTTTACTTATTTGAAACTGCAATAACGCAAAACTTGTGGTATCGATAGTAACGATGCCACATACTTTCAAAGGTTGGCACTACCACGAGATACCGACGGCAGCGCCCTCTAGCTGGTGCTGTGCAGCTCAACGAGCTCCGCTACAGATTCGGCCCATTTCATCAGGTGTAGCCAGCCAGGACACTTCGCTTCAGCTTCACACCACCTTGCGAGTTATGTAATCTGTTTGCATATGTTTATACACTAGTAAAGGTGATTTAAACTGATACTGAAGTACCGACGTAGATTACCTTTTCCCGTTCCTACCCACGCGCCGCCTCCCAGGCGGGATACAAAAAAACAAATGTTACACCTCAGGCTGAATTTTAGTGCAAACAAATTTTGCATGTGTTTGACTACTACAACATGAGATTTCCAGATGATAACGAAGACACTTCAAAACATATCTCTACGTGCTACTTCATTTTATAAACTACGTTTCCGTATCAACCAAAAGTCTGTATCTTGGAAACGGAGAAAGATATAAAGAAAATTTTCAAGGTTGTTCGAGATTGGGATATTAGGAATACATTGTAAAAATTACAGCCATATGTTATGCATAGAGTTCTTGGAATCCATGACTGGGTTTTGGTACTCAGAAACGATGATTTTGAGGTGTTTCTCGATAACGAATAAAGATTTATGAAAGCGAGGAGACGTATCTGCTACGTAGATGCCTAAAGAAAATAACGTTAAAATTTGTGCAATTTGTTGCGGTTACTAATTATTCAGATTTCATCTCACACCGGATTTTACGTGTGTATGTTACGTGTACAAGTAGGATAACTTTGAATCATAAAGTCCATCGTAGACTACATCAAATGGCCGTGCGCTTCTACGCGCTACAGTCTGGAGCCGAGCGGCCGCTACGACCGCAGGTTCGAGGTTCGAATCCTGCCTCGGGCATGGATGTGTGTCATGTCCTTAGGTTAGTTAGATAATTAAACCTAACTAAGTTCTAGGCGACTGATGACCTCAGAAGTTAAGTCGCATAGTGCTCAGAGCCATTTGAACAATTTGAACTACATCAAATACAAAAAGAACCAACCGATTTGCTCCATTTCCCTAAGCAAGAGGAAGTGAGTAATATTCATATTTTGACACTACATTGTAGAGTAGTGATTTTAAGACAATGCTTCTGTTGGGTATATAAAGGTCTCCAGCCCAAACTGCGCAAACCGACAAATCTTCCAGCTAAATACGACAAACTGCTTACTCTCATCACTTTCTTGTTTGCTGCTTATTCCAGTTCTACTAAGATGTAATTACTCCATAGAGGAAGAGGTTCTATTTATTCACCCTCATTCATTAGCTCTTCTTCATCCATAGAGTCACTCAAATCTACTTCACAACATCATTACCACAACTTTTTGCCTGCTACCGTCATACAAGCAACCACACGAGAAGTACACGTCTAATCACGTAGCGTAATATTATACAGGGTGTCTCAAACGTTTTGGGTCAAATTAAAACACGTGATAGTGGGTTTGCAACCGATTATTGAGACAGGGAACGAATGGTCGTAAATGCATATTTATTGTGTTTTGGGCATAGAAAGCGTACACCGCATAACAATAAGGTAGCTCATAGTAACTGCCCAAAGTGACGACCACCAGTCTCAATACATACGTGGCAATGGTGAATGATGTTCTACGGCACCATAAACTAAATGCATATCTGTCAACTCTCGTGACGAGTAACGTTCCGTCTTTGACTATGCGTCACAGATTATACACAGCAACACTCTTCACCATGGATCCACCAAAAACTGTTTGATGCAATGGACATGTGACATCAGGGTTAGTAGTGTGCGTGCGGCACAGGTTAAGGCTTCCGTGCAATCAGTCCGATCTCACATGACACACATGCTATGAGCTAAGTTGGGTACATTATGCCTGTTTGGTGATCAGGATGTACGCTTCTCGTTCCAGTGACAACAGATACCCGGAATGCGGCGCGGAGTGGCATCGCGGTTAGAGGCGCCATGTCACTCATTGTGCGGCAGCTCCCGTCGGGGTTCGAGTCCTCCCTCGGGCGTGGGTGTGTGTGTTGTTCTTTGATTAAGTTAGTTTAAGTAGTGGGTAAGTCTAGGGACCGATGACCTCAGCAGTTTGTTCTCTGAGCAACTCACACACGTTTGACCATCTGATAACCGGAATTTGGCGAGAGTGCGTCAAAACTGCATGCCCTGCTTCAATACGTGCAATGAGTCTAGCGGGCGTCACTGTGAGTAGTTACTATGAGATACGTTGTTGTTATTCAGTGCAGGCTGCGTATGTTCATAACACAATAAATATACATTTCCGATCATTGGTCCCTATCTCCATAGAATAGGTATTGGATCAAATATCACCTGTTTCAATTTGAATTAAAAGGTTTGAGACACCCTTTATACAGCAAACGACTTGCGCTATCTGTTTGTCAGTCGGTACTACATGACGGAATGTGCTGGACTATCTGTGACACAATGACAGGTGGAAAAAATAACAAAAAATATATAGCGAGTCAAAGTGTAAACTCGGAGTGCCGAACAAGGCCTGACGCTGGAGATGAAAGCATAATCTAGGTGGTCGGAACTTGGTTTCCCCCACCGCGAGCTCACTTGTCTAATGAATTCGGTACTTCGCTCTGTATCAGTAACAAGTTCACATTAGAAGAGTAAGAATACGTAAAACCGACCACGAAGATGCTGGAGTTAGGGGGTTTGCCTGTTTAGTGGAAAGCAAGATGAGCACAAGTTGGGTGACATCAAACATACCGATGAATACATAAAAAGAGAACAAGGCCTATACATTTCGGTAGAGGAGTGTCACTGGTTGGCACAAACACTTTATTTCAGTTATTTTTAAATCAGGTGTTACCGTTTTTAACTCCTGTCACAGAGAAACGAGAAGCAACTTGTTAATTTTTCCAGAGCGGTGTTTAGCAGTGTTTAAGACAACGGCTGCGTTCCAGATTTAGACTTTCCGTGACTTTGTCAAATCATTCCGTGCAAACGTCGGGTCTGTTTGTTCATCAAGGCAACGGCAGGATCCATCTCTGTGACCCACTGGCCTCTGACCAGGTATGCAATTTGGCGAGTGCCGCGTCGCGCTACGGCTGGAGTCCGGCAACTGCTGCTCGTGACCCATAGGTCTCTGACACGAACTGAGCGACTCTCGCGAGAGAAATTCTTGATCAGCCACATTGTACATAATAGTACTTTTGGTTACATTATTAACAGTAATTCGCATCTAATATTCCGGAAGTTTTCTGTTGTAGATTCTTGTACTGTTTTCACAATGCTGTGACAGGTCACTCTTTACAATATAACGGAGTGCTCTCTGTCGCATGTTTTAATATGAGTCTCCTTTACTCTGTTCTCCTTAGAAGTCGGCAACAACTTGGTCTGCTCATCCTGAGTCATTTGCATTTTTTGTTTTTTATCGGTGTTAGCTGATATAATATTCACATTATGCGATTGTTGCTACTTACATCGATATCCAAATTTGACTGTTTTTTATCTCGTTCTATATTACACCCACATTCGTCAGAACTGACTACATGTCACCAAATTTATGCGACAAATTTTAATGTAATTTTCAGGTGATTCACTCGATAAACCACTCACTATATTTCTGCCGTATAGCGTTTGTATTTACATCCATTTCTCATCATGCTTATTAATTACATATAGATTCAAACTGTCAGAGCATCTGATGATACTTGACAGTTTTCCCTGCAACATTCTTGGGAATTCTGTCCTCTATAAACTCTTTTTTGAAATCCGTGCTCTGCATAATAGGGCATATTTGACAGAACGTCACTGGCATACCCAGGAACAGCTGCTATTCTTAGCTGTTCATTCACAGAAATAAGATATGATTGTACATATCGCCGGCAGGGGTGGCCGAGCGGTTCTAGCCGTTACAGTTCGGAACCGCGCGACCGCTACGGTCGCAGGTTCGCATCCTGCCTCGGGCATGGATGTGTGTGATGTCCTTAGGTTAGTTAGGTTTAAGCAGTTCTAAGTTCTGGGGGATTGATGACCTCCAAAGTTAAGTCTCATAGTGCTCGGAGCCATTTGAACCATTTTTTGTACATATCATCTGTATGTATTCAAATTGACTGGTGTATATTGTACCAGTTTCTAATCACATGTTGTTGTTGTTGTTGTGATCTTCAGTCCTGAGACTGGTTTGATGCAGCTCTCCATGCTACTCTGTCCTGTGTAAGCTTCTTCATCTCCCAGTACCTACTGCAACCTACATCCTTCTGAATCTGCTTAGTGTATTCATCTCTTGGTCTCCCTCTACGATTTTTACCCTCCACGCTGCCCTCCAATGCTAAATTTGTGATCCCTTGATGCCTCAAAACATGTCCTACCAACCGATCCCTTCGTCTAGTCAAGTTGTGCCACAAACTTCTCTTCTCCCCAATCCTGTTCAATACCTCCTCATTAGTTACATGATCTACCCACCTTACCTTCAGCGTTCTTCTGTAGCACCACATTTCGAAAGCTTCTATTCTCTTCTTGTCCAAACTAGTTATCGTCCATGTTTCACTTCCATACATGGCTACACTCCATAGAAATACTTTCAGAAACGACTTCCTGACACTTAAATCTATACTCGAAGTTAACAAATTTCTCTTCTTGCCATTGCCAGCCTACACTTTATATCCTCTCTACTTCGACCATCATCAGTTATTTTACTCCCTAAATAGCAAAACTCCTTTACTACTTTAAGTGTCTCATTTCCTAATTCCCTCAGCATCAGCCGATTTAATTTGACTACATTCCATTATCCACGTTTTGCTTTTGTTGATGTTCATCTTATATCCTCCTTTCAAGATACTGTCCATTCCGTTCAACTGCTCTTCCAAGTCCTTTGCTGTCTCTGACAGAATTACAATGTCATCGGCGAACCTCAAAGTTTTTACTTCTTCTCCATGAATTTTAATACCTACTCCGAATTTTTCTTTAGTTTCCTTTACTGCTTCCTCAATATACAAATTGAATAACATTGGGGATAGGCCACAACCCTGTCTCACTCCCTTCCCAACCACTACTTCCCTTTCATGCCCCTCGACCCTTATAACTGCCATCTGGTTTCTGTACAACTGTAAATAGCCTTTCGCTCCCTGTATTTTACCCCTGCCACCTTCAGAATTTGAAAGTGAGTATTCCAGTTAACATTGTCAAAAGCTTTCTCTAAGTCTACAAATGCTAGAAACGTAGGTTTGCGTTTTCTTAATCTTTCTTCTAAGATAAGTCGTAAGGTTAGTATTGCCTCACGTGTTCCAACATTTCTACGGAATCCAAACTGATCTTCCCCGAGGTCCGCTTCTACCAGTTTTCCATTCGTCTGTAAAGAATTCGCGTTAGTATTTTGCAGCTGTGACTTATTAAACTGATAGTTTGGTAATTTTCACATCTGTCAACACCTGCTTTGTTTGGGATTGGAATTATTATATTCTTCTTGAAGTCTGAGGTTATTTCGCCTGTCTCATACATCTTGCTCACCAGATGGTAGAGTTTTGTCAGGACTGGCTCTCCCAAGGCCATCAGTAGTTCTAATGGAATGTTGTCTACTCCCGGGGCCTTGTTTCGACTCAGGTCTTTCAGTGCTCTGTCAAACTCTTCACACAGTATCGTATCTCCCATTTCGTCTTCATCTACATCCTCTTCCATTTCCATAATATTGTCCTCAAGCACATCGCCCTTGTATAAACCCTCTATATACTCCTTCCACCTTCCTGCCTTCCCTTCTTTGCTTAGAACTGGGTTGCCATCTGAGTTCTTGATATTCATACAAGTGGTTCTCTTATCTCCAAAGGTCTCTTTAATTTTCCTGTAGGCAGTATCTATCTTACCCCTAGTGAGACAAGCCTCTACATCCTTACATTTGTCCTCTAGCCATCCCAGCTTAGCCATTTTGCACTTCCTATCGATCTCATTTTCGAGACGTTTGTATTCCTTTTTGCCTGCTTCATTTACTGCATTTTTATATTTTCTCCTTTCATCAATTAAATTCAATCATATGAATAATTCATGAATAATCATATGAACAGGTTTAATAATTGAAACAGCTCTACGACAATCACTTGCTGTTCTCATTTTTTCTATATAACAATGTCCATATTTTACAGCACATTTTGGATTGAAATGCATTGTGTTTACGCGATTATATCCTGTGATTAAGCGTGTTAGGGCCAACACTTTAATCCCGTTACTTGGCGCAGTGTCTTTCCCTTATTCCTATGAAAATACAATTAATCTTCATTCTCGCATCCATCAGATATAACATTTTATTTGTTTGTCACGCATTACGTTACGATGCGGATATGTCATAACTTCCCTTCGCACGCACAAAGAAATATCTTATTTTCATCTCCTTCGAGAGGTTTAAAAAAATTATCTTAACCAGCAGATATTGTCAAACTCGTGTACATCTTAACATAAATTTTCACTTTTCTAGGTTGGTTATAACTGTGTCTGATAGACTAGCTGTATACATGCCACAGCATGCATACCAGTATGTTCCAAAACCCCGCCTATAAAAACGGGATTATTCGGGGCTCATACCTCGGGCTCTTGGTGATGAAAATGTAGGATCAAGTGTTTTGGATAGCCCTTGTGCTAGAGACGATTAGTACATCTAACTGAGGGATGCTCTTTGTATCACATCCTGTGGTACGGGGTCGAAGCCTGAATATCACTCACTTCCTCCTGCTTAGGTAAATTGAGCAAATCGGTTGGTTCTTTTTTCATTTGATGTGGTCTACTGTGAGCTTGATGGGACTTATAGAGGCACCGTTATTTCATGGGTGGTTCTTCGGAAAACCCAAAACAACGGTTTTTCTCACTATACTTTTGCCGTAACGGCAATGCACAACAAATGGCTGAACTGTTTACGGTATATTCCTAAAATCCCGATCTCGAACATCCTTGAAACTTTTCTTAATACCTTTATTCCTTTCCCAGCTACAGAGGTTCAAATTTACCCTGCTCGTACACGTAAAATATGCACATAAGAATTAAATAAATTTATTGATGCCGGGCATACCCATCATAAACCACTGATTTAATTAAACTGACCGGTGAATGAATGAATGAATGGCGCATTAGTGTAAATTCATGAGCGGTTTCTGAGAAAATCCCCTAAAAAGCGTTTTCCAGAACTTTTTGCCGTCAGCAGCAGACCAAACCACTGTCGTGGATTCCAAGAGTACTGTGCACAGCAAATGACTACAATTTTTATGACATATTCATACGATTCCAGTGTGGAAAAAACCTTGAAGTGAAAAAATGATGTAAAGTGTCTGTGCTATCATTAGAAGGGTTCTGGGAAACCCACGTTGTAGTACTGAAGCATACGCAAAATTATTGTGCACACAAAAGAATCCGTCTGAGGACTAAAATTAGTTCTGCGTTATTTCAATTTCACGTAAGTAAACCATCAAAATTTTACTGACCGATCAAGTTCTTTTCACTTGGGTGACATGTCCTGCTGTGGCAGGGAGAGGAAGAGAAACAGCGAAAAAATTCTCCTGCCGAAGCATAAAAAAGGCGAGTATATTCCCCTACACTAAAAGACTCTGACTGTAAAGTGGGGTACTGGCTGTCTCACTCCATCTTCCTTAGCACCTATAAAAATTTTTGCAGAAATATTGGCATGCGAATCTATTCCCACTTTTTAATGCTGAGCGAGGAGACAGTAGTAGTGGGAATGAGATGGAGAAGTAATAAATACTGGGAGGTAGGAGACAGTGGTTGGGGTATAGAAAGTGCGAAGGAGATAATGACTTTGTGAGAGACAGAGAGGTACACAGTAGACAGTGAAAGAATGGTGCTAGGTAAACAGCGAAGGAGACAGTGCCAATAGGAGAGGGATAAAGAGAAGGAGAAAGTGGAAGCTGACGAGAGTCTATGACAACGGTGACGAGGAGGAGAGACATAGTCACAGTGAGAAGAGAAAGCAGCAGTAGGAAGGAAGGTATGAGATAGTAGCAGTAAGAGGAAGTGAGAGGGAGACAGTGAAAGTGAGAGGATACATTAGTAGTTGGACAGAATAAAGGAGGCTGTGCTGTGAGACAGGAGGCAGTGGCAGTTGGACAGCCACAAAGAGATAACGACAGTGAGCTGGCCCGAATGAATGAGTGAGAATAGGCAATTAGAAGTAGATGGTCACGAGAAACGTACTGCGATGGACTAGTGGGTGGCAGCGAGTTACATTTACGGCAGATTGTGGGAGTGAGAGGTGAGTTTCATGTTAAAAAATAGAGCGAATATATTCACATGCCAATTTGTAGAAGTGCTGAAGAAGGTAGAATGAGGCATCTGTTGCTCCACTTTTCAGTCTAAGTCTTTCAATAAGGAGTAACATGTCCAGCTTTTTTGAGCTCCGATAGGATCATTTAGCTGCTTGTTTTTCTTATGTCTATCCATTTTATTTGGATGTTTCATGGAAATCTGTTCTTGATAGTTTGTTTTTCTTCAAGTTCTTAATGTGTATATTGACATTGTCAAGTGTTATGTCATTTGTTAAGTTCTGTTGCAGGGTCGTGAGCTTCCTAATGAACTTCGCTAGCCAATGTGCCCCTTTATACAGGGGATAAGGAGAACCCTCTACTAAGCCAACGACCTTCTAGAGGGCGGATGAGCTGGTAGAGCAAGGGCACCGTCTTGTCCTTGGAGTGAGAAATCACTCCTAAAGACGGAAGAATCACCAAGGGTGGTCAACGGCATAGGATGCTGAAGGCAACGGGAAACCACAGCATTAAAGATCCAATGGATATCCCCAGGAAAACTCATCATGGCAGGGTTCAATGTCAAATTATCCGGAGTTTCAACTCCCCCACTCAGATCTCCGGGGGGGAGAGCCTTGAACAATGTCACAAGTAAATACAAAAATAATGCAACAATAGCAACTTGGAATGTAAGATCATTATACCAACCAGGCAAAGTAAATAATGTTATACAAGAAATGAAACGCCTAAAAATTAACATTTTGGGTGTAAGTGAAACAAGATGGCCTGACTCAGGAGAAATGACCATTGACAACATGAAAGTATATTACTCGGGAAATTCTGATAGCCAGCACAGGAATGGGGTAGGAATAATTTTAGATGAGTATGCTAGTAAATCTGTCAAAAGCATTTTACCAATCTCAGATAGAGTAATCAGTCTACATTTACAAACGAAACAAACAAATATTAATTTAATCCAAATCTATGCTCCAACAGCCGACAAAGACCAAGAAGAAATAGGAAAATTTTATGAAGAATTAACACAAGCAATAGGAACCTCAAAAAGCAGAGACATTATTATCATCATGGGAGATTTTAATGCCAAAATAGGTGAAGGAAGTGAAGGTGATCTTATTGGACCTTTTGGTTTAGGAACAAGAAATGAAAGAGGAGATTTGCTGTCACAATTTTGCCAGGAAAACAATCTGTCTATTACAAACACATTTTTTAAACTCCCTAAACGAAGACTTTATACTTGGAAATCACCAAGAGACTGTAATGAAGAAGTTTGCAGAAATCAAATTGATTTCATACTTATAAACAAGAGGTACAAAAATTCTATTCATGGTGTGAAAACATATCCAGGAGCTGATATAATTTCTGATCATAACCTTTTAGTAGCAAAGTTCCATGTGAAACTGAAAGCCATACAAAAGAAACAAAAGAAGGACTATATAAATACAACTATTCTAAGAGACCCCTTGACTAAACAAAAGACTTCTGAAGAGATTAATAAGGAATTAGTTAGGATAAAGAATAATCAAACAGAAGACATTGATGGCAAATGGGAACTTATAAAAGACACATTAAATAATGCATGTAAAAACACAATGGCGACCAAACACGACAACATGAAAAAGAAGTGGATGACAGAGAAGATATTACAATTGATGGAACAAAGAATAATACTTAAAAATAGAGATGAAAGCGAGTATAAAAGATTACATGCAGAAATACGAAAAGAAACACGGCGAGCAAAAGAAGAATGGTACAAGGAACAATGCTCTGAAATTGAGAGTTATGAAACAAGACATGATAGTTTCAACTTACACAAAAAAGTTAAAGATTTAACTGGACTTAATAAAAAGAAAAGTACAAGTTTATTGTTAGATAAAAATGGCAAAATAATTCCTGATGTTAAAGGTAAACTGGACAGGTGGACAGAATATGTCAAAGAACTATTTGAAGATACAAGAAAAGATCAAAAATTTTATGATAACATGATCGGAGAATGAGGACCAAGCATATCGAAAGAAGAAATATTACATGTTATCAACAAATCAAAGACAGGAAAAGCCCCTGGACCGGATAAGATACCAAATGACATCCTGAAACTCATAGGAATAGACCATATAGATATATTTGTACAATTGTTTACTGATATTTATAATTCGGGAATTATTCCTAGGGATTGGTTGACATCTACCTTTGTTACATTACCCAAAAAGGCTAATGCCAAAACTTGTAATGATCACCGTACAATAAGCTTAATGAGTCACACCTTAAAGATATTTCTAAAAGTTATACACCAACGAATATACAAAAAAGTAGAAGAAGGTATAAGTGAAACACAATTCGGTTTTAGAAGTTCCCTCGGTACAAGAGAAGCATTGTTTGCTTTTAACATATTAGCGCAACGATGTATGGAGGTTAACCAGCCACTATATGTGTGCTTCCTGGATTATAATAAAGCATTTGACAAAGTTCGTCATGATCATCTCATAGAATTGTTAGAAAAGAAAACACTTGATAAGAAAGACATCCGCATTATATATAACCTCTACTACAATCAAACCGCAACCGTGAAGGTAGAAAATGAGTTATCGAATGATATAGAAATAAAGAGGGCTGTGAGACAAGGTTGCGTTCTCTCACCCTTATTGTTTAATATGTATTCAGAAGACATAATCCAGGCAGCTCTATCAGATGAAATAGCTGGCATTAAAGTGAATGGGCTAAACATTAACAATGTTAGGTTTGCTGATGACACTGCACTACTAGCTGGAAACCTCAAAGATCTACAATTACTGCTTGACAAAGTCGCAGAAAAAAGTGAAGAATTTGGCTTGACTCTTAACGTAAGCAAGACTAAGTTCATGGTGATATCTAAAACACACCAACAAGAAAATCTTACAATCAATAGGGAAAGAGTCGATCAAGTACGTAAATTTAAATATCTCGGAACAATTGTAAATGAGGAGATTGAAAGCTCAGAAGAAATTAAATCGAGAATAGGACAGGCCAGAAGTATCTTTAATAAGATGAAAAATGCATTCTGTTCGAGAGACATTTGTTTAAACACAAAAATGAGGTTGCTAAGATGCTATGTATTCTCAAAATTATTATACGGAATGGAAGCGTGGACATTGAAAAAGAAGGACATGAACAGTTTAGAAGCTTTTGAAATGTGGGCATATAGAAGAATACTTAGAATTAGTTGGGTGTCGAGGATTACTAATCAAGATGTCCTAAGAAGAATGGGAAAGGAAAAAGAATTAATTAAAATTATTAAAGTAAGGAAGCTACAATATTTAGGCCATGTTATTAGGGGAGTAAATTACAAAATATTGCAAATAATACTAGAAGGGAAAATTTGTGGGAAGAGAACGAGGGGTAGAAGACGGACATCCTGGATTGACAATTTAAAAAATTGGTACAACTGTTCAACGTCAGAACTCCTTAGATCAGCCAAATCAAGATCAGAAATTGCCATGATGACAGCCAACCTTCTTAGAGGAGACGGCACATGAAGAAGAATACAGGGTTATTACAAATGATTGAAGCGATTTCACAGCTCTACAATAACTTTATTATTTGAGATATTTTCACAGTGCTTTGCACACACATGCAAAAACTCAAAAAGTTTTTTTAGGCATTCACAAATGTTCGATATGCGCCCCTTTAGTGATTCGGCAGACATCAAGCCGATAATCAAGTTCCTCCCACACTCGGCGCAGCATGTCCCCATCAATGAGTTCGAAAGCATCGTTGATGCGAGCTCGCAGTTCTGGCACGTTTCTTGGTAGAGGAGATTTAAACACTTCACCATTAAGGAAAAATGTTGCTTCATCACTGAAAACAAGTTTCGCACTGAACGCATCCTCTTCCATGAGCTGTTGCAACCGCGCCGAAAATTCAAAGCATTTGACTTTGTCATCGGGTGTCAGGGCTTGTAGCAATTGTAAACGGTAAGGCTTCTGCTTTAGCCTTTTCCGTAAGACTTTCCAAACCGTGGTACGTTTAGCTCCCTGCTTGCTTTATTCGTCGACTTCCGCGGGCTACGCGTGAAACTTGCCCGCACTCGTTCAACCGTTTCTTCGCTCACTGCAGGCCGACCCGTTGATTTCCCCTTACAGAGGCATCCAGAAACTTTAAACTGCGCATACCATCGCCGATTGGAGTTAGCAGTTGGTGGATCTTTGTTGAACTTCGACCTGAAGTGTCGTTGCACTGTTTTGACTGACTGATGTGAGTGCATTTCAAGCACAACATACGCTTTCTCGGCTCCTGTCGCCATTTTGTCTCACTGCACTCTCGAGCGCTCTGGCAGCAGAAACCTGAAGTGTGGCTTCAGCCGAACAAAACTTTATGAGTTTTTCTACGTATCTGTAGTGTGTCGTGACCATATGTCAATGAATGGAGCTACAGTGAATTTATGAAATCGCTTCAATCATTTGTAATAGCCCTGTACATCCTGAAATGTCCTAAATCGCCTGAAGAGTGTGAGAATGACTTCATACGTTTTCTCCACAAATGTGAACTGTTGCAGTATCATGCCATCGTGGTCTATATCGGAAAAATAGATGAGGGACCCTTATCTTCTCCGGCAACAGAACGACTATCACTCGGCGGGTATCCATGCAATGTTTATTAACGGCCTTGCATAATATTAGGGCTCAATCCACAAGTAAGTACCACGATGAAGATGTTACGACCGGTGCCTAATTGCACTCACCTGCTGTGTGTGACGTCGATTAAACCACAAATACCGTTCTTAACTGAGTTATCAACAGGCAAGGTTCACATCTGCGCCATCAACATTAATGATCTCCCAGACCTCAGGACTCATACACGGATGCTGTCAGCACCAGAACTCCAGACACATTGGAGCGGACGTTGCTGAGAATTAGTAGACTACATGCCAGTTGTAAATTCAAGGAGCTAACTTTGAAATGGTTTGGGTGCTGTCGGAAAACGAACCTTAGCCAGTTTATGGATTGTGCGTAAGAGCTGATGCTGGTATGATAGTTACTTGGTACTCTATATCACGAAGAAATTAGCAGTTTTAGAAATGGACAATCTGTGTAATTTTACTTTTCTCTTGCGTAAAATTGCATAAGATACAGTTATTACTCTTGTAGTATCATGGATTACATTGAATTACAGTAGTCGCAGGGCAATGGATCTACTGAAGACCATGTAGGGTGGGGGTCTGGGGATCTGGAATGTGGAAGTAAATCGAAACGTAAATTTTTATTTAAAGACAGTACAATGAAACAGCTTAAAATTGCGAAAGAGGATTTTATCAAAGTGCTAATGTTAATCATAAAATAACGTAAAAAATTAATTTTAAGAGTTTTTATGAAGATACTCTTGTATGGAGTCCAACACCAAGTTAATCTATGTGCACTATTCTCCCGAATAAACAAAGAATGCACACACAGTGAGTTACAAATTGTAGTCTATTCTGTTCGCTTGCCTGCTAAAATGTGTACTAATCAAGGCGTCTCAAACATGTTGTGGAGTGTAAAGAACTAGCTTACATTAATGCCGTTAATAAGTTACATCATTTGTCGCCCATCTACAAATGGGCAACATGAAAAAAAAGACTCGTTTCAAATCGTTGCATTATGGCTCTCAAATAATCTGCGGGTTACGTAACGGAATAGCTAGCTAATTGACCAGGTATGAGTCAAAGTATATAAGAGAAGGCAGCATTGAGTAATTAAGTTTTCAAATGGTTCAAATGGCTCTGAGCACTATGGGTCTTAACATCTAAGGTCATCAGTCCCCTAGAACTTAGAACTACTTAAACCTAACTAACCTAAGGACATCACACACATCTATGCCCGAGGCAGAATTCGAACCTGCGACCGTAGCAGTCACGCGGGTCGGGAGTGAAGCGCCTAGAACCACTCGTCCACCGCGGCCGGCTATTAAGTTCTCAACTAATAGTTAAATTGCATGGTACATAAGTATTGTCTTTAGCTGCAATATAGTAGCTTTCTGTCTGAAGAGTTTCAGCGTAATAGAAAAGATAATATCCCCTTGTATAAGACGGGGATAGATCAGTAGCGTGAAGTCACAGATCCCTATCACTGACGTTTATAAACAGCAGAGTACACCATAGACTCCAGTATAACGAATTTTCCTGGCAATGAACAGCGGCGCCATAAATATCAAGTATGGTTGAGATAACACTGCAGATGTGAGTCATTGGGGTGAATGAAGGACTGTTAGATTTTAGCGTCCGGTCGACGTTGAGGAAGATGGTGCAGTATGAATTAGATGAAATTAGATATATTAATCATTTCGACTATTCACAATTATGATAAAAATACTTAATCAGCGTTAATAATCAGACAAAGGAAAACTGAAAATAAATCACATAAATACTAAGTGATCATCGTGAAATGGGTTAGTAAAGGACAGAACTGCAGAAGACAACATGTAGAATTATGAAAGGTAGTACCTCTTATCTGTCATGGAATTTCGAAGCAAACGTTTTAAGACTTGCAAGATAACTCAGTGTGAAGCTCTAAGATGTTAAAGTTGTAAACTGCTTTGACTTCCCTACACATCATCCAGAAGCGGCTCGGTCTCGCCATGCTGCAGCTGTTAGTGGGAGAAATACAACGACCTCAATTTGCGGCAGCACCAGCACCTTCCCTTGGCGGATAAGTTGAAGATATGTGATGGAGATCTAAGCAGAGGTCCTGCAGTGAAGCTCTGTGAAGTGACATGGAGGACAAAAGAGTGAGAGGTTCAAATGGCTCTAAGCACTATGGCACTTCACATCTGAGGTCATCAGTCCCCTAGACTTAGAACTAGTTAAACCTAACTAACCTAAGGACATCACACACATCCATGCCCGACGCAGGATTCGAACCTACGACCGTAGCGGTCGCGCAGTTCCAGACTGTAGCGCCTAGAACCGCTCGGCCGCTCCGGCCGGCTCTTAAGCCAAAAATGAACTTCGTTTCGGCATTGCCGTGTTCTCAGTCACTCTGGCAAAAGTTCCAGATGAACCAACGTTTGTATTTCTTATGTTCATAAACAAAATTTGATTTTTTTTAGGAGTCTTTCATTTAGTGGCGTCCCATAGTTTTCACTTGCACAATAGCGATTTCCGGTGTCCGTCCCAAAAGTCGTGTCTCATTTCGGCAGACACTAGCGCTTTCTACAAAGATTTCTCCTCACTCCATCTCTTAAAACGTTCTCGCAGCTGGTCGCCTGGTCGCTACAGCGAGCTCTCGCTATTGGCGAATTTGCATGGTGGCACCGCAGGGTGTCAGAGAACGCTTTGCCAGCCCTCGACCACTGTGTGACCGCCACCCCTCACGGCCCCTTCTCAGAAGAAGTACAGCGAGTGCCTGGCCATGCTGGTGTTTGGTTCATAGGCTGTGTAGTCCAGTTTGCTTCCAAACCATTTCATCACTTCTCAATAGGATGCAGGTCCGTTTTGGTATTACTGCAAACAACGATCATTCGTACATTTAACATCAATTAATTACGCAGGGCCGGCCGGTGTGGTCGAGCGGTTCTAGGCGCTTCAGTCTGGAACCGCGCGACCGCTACTGTCGCAGGTTCGAATCCTGCCTCGGGCATGGATGTGTGTGATGTCCTTAGGTTAGTTAGGTTTAAATAGTTCTACGTTCTAGGGGACTGATGACCTCAGATGTTAAGTTCCATAGTGCTCAGAGCCATTTGAGCCAATTACGCAGGTTGAGAGTGAGTCTCTAATTTGAATCTTGTGAATTTACAATTGTTAGGACTCGGAAAAACGGTCCCACAATACCAGCCATACTGATTTAGGCTTTCCGTTGTTTTCCTTCATCTGTTGAGGTAAATGCCAGGATAATTCTCTTGAAAACGACACGGAGAATGTCCTTCCAGATCCCATCCAAGTCTGTGCTTTGTCTCTAACGATCTTGTCACCGACAGGAAGCTAAACGCTAATCCTTTTTTCTTTTCATCTAGACAATTATTCAGAGCCTCTGATAGGACATGGTCATAATGTACTTGAAAGCAACATACTGGTATTCGTATGATGTGATTTAGGAAACACTGGACAGTGTCATGACCTGTACTCTTCTCAAGTGCAAGGTCTTACTTAGCCAGTATGCCGTTCCACTCGGTTTCAAGCCTGAAGTTGTGTAAAGCTCAATGATATGTATAAGTCTCCAGGAGTAATCCATCGTGCATAGGGAAAACCATTTTTGTATAATTCGTAGGTCATGTTAAGAGAATTTGGATCTATTTAATCTTAGTGATGATGTGACCCGCCAGGTTAGCCGAGAACGCTAATGCGCTACTTCCTGGACTCGAGTAGGTGCGCCGGCCCCAGATCGAATCCGCCATGCGGATTAACGACGACGGCCGGTGTGGCGGCCAGCCTGGATGTGGTTTTTAGGCGGTTTTCCACATCCCCCTAGGTGAATACCGGGATGGTCCCCACATCCCAGGTTGCAGACATTTGAACACTTTCGTACTCTTCCATGGATTACACTAGTCGCAGACAGTTGGGGTACACTAATTCCGTCCCGGGGGGTGCGGGGTGGCGGCAGTAAGGGCATCTTCCACTAACATTGCCAAATCCGATTAACCATGCCGACCCAGCCTAACTGTAGGAAAAAGGCAAACGCGAGAGAAAGAAAGAATCTTAGTAATGATTTATTAAAACGCAACTTTCATATCCAATATAAAACTTACGTTTTACGAAGCACAGATCGCCGGAGAACGTGGACATTTCTTTGAATGATATTTGTATTTTTGTGTGGGGAGTAGTGGCTGATGTCAAATGTAAATCGTGGAAGGTGGGCAGAATAAGGATTCGGGGCGGTTTTCGGAGTAATTACGATCAGATACGCACCTCTTTTCCGACGTAAATCAGTCAAATATGCACGGGTGATGATGGAGATCGATGGAAAACGGAATCGAGACAGAGTGCATGCAGCACTCTAATTAGAGTGCACGCCACGTAACTTGGCGGGTGGCCGGAGATTTTGCGCAGCCAGCGTTTAGTGGTGGTGGGAGAGGCAGCTGTTCCATTGTAACCGCACTGTGCTTTAGCTGCGCTCCATTATGCAGTCGCCTACTGGCTGCCGACCAATAACGTTCAGTATGCACACAAGAAAGGTGACAAGCGCAATAATTTACGCCTTTGTGAGGAAGCCCACATCATCAAAATGTGTGTCTTTAAAATACGAGGTTGTATAAAATGTGTAACGTAGAAAAATAGCAACGCAAGGCAAAAGGGATGAACAGTGACAACAATAATAGACAGTTTACTATTGTTAGTCGTTTCCGTCGATCGGTACAAGAAAATACCGCCGTCAGTAATTTGGAAAAACCACGACACATTTATTTATCCTTCCTGCAGAAAATGGTTGGCGTGTCACGTGACGTATCCATGGTTCTGCGTGCAGACCTCACCCACCAAGTTACGTGGTGTGCACTCTAGCACTGACTGATTTATCTCCTAGCTCACTGAAGAATGCGATGGTGTAGCAATTTGCGTACTAGAATCGCATTCGGCAGTGGTAGGATTAAAACGCCCGATCAGCTACTAGACGTACGATTTTCTGTTTCTTCTCTAAAAGAGTCAAGATAAATATCAGGATGGTTCTGTTAACAAGATCATGAACCCATTTAGACTCTTTGTCTAGTTGAGCTTGTATGCCGCGCGGGATTAGCCGAGCGGTCTCAGGCGCTGCAGTCGTGGACTGTGCAGCTGATCCCGGAGGAGGTTCGAGTCCTCCCTCGGGCATGGGTGTGTGTGTTTGTCCTTAGGATAATTTAGAATAAGTAGTGTGTAAGCTTAGGGACTGGTGACCTTAGCAGTTATGTCCCATAAGATTTCACACACATTTGCACGTTGAGCTTGTGTTTCCTCTGTAATAGTACCGATGCTAGTGGGACACTGAGCCGATAAGTTACAAGCAAAGCCATCTCTCGCTTCATTTGGCGCTGAAAATGACGGGTGTTCACATATCCAAACATCGGTGGTTATCGTTATGACTTCGAAGCCCTATCAAGACGTACACACGAACACACACATTCACATATATCTGCCATACATTACTAACCATTCATCGTTTATTGGACGAATTAGGAACATCTACTATGAAATATTATGTTCTCGAACAGACAGAACATAATATGGAGATCTATATGTCCGCGGTGTGTGTGTGTGTGTGTGTGTGTGTGTGTGTGTGTGTGTGTGTGTGTGTGTGTGTGTGTGTGTGTGTGTTAAGCATGAGGTTGTCTTGAGACATACGTGAAAAGGAGACGTTAATGTGTGTCTCGATGTTGATGAACAACTTTCGAAACATGTCACACTGTAAAGTCGAAACAAAGGATTTACGACAATGAATCTGAGGTGACACAACCTCACAAATCACTTACCAAAAATTCTTAAATTACCACCAGAGTGACTCAGATCTGAAATTGTAGGGTGGTTAGGACTGGTTTCTCGTACAATACCTAAAAAAACAGCTGACTCAGTACGACAGATGCTGGGACGACATGGAATCATATGAGATGGCATATGGTGGACTTGCTGATGATATAATTGAGGTAGATAAAGTGTTTGCCAAGTTAAACCTTAATTGCTAGGATCAAAAACGTGCAAATAGATTTGAAACGCACAACAAATGAAAAAAAGAAACAGAGACGCACAAAGACGACGAAAAATGTATAACGAGGTCGAAGTGCAGATGGAGTGTTCAATTTTGAACAGTTGCGCTGAAGACAATGAGCACTTTTCCAATATTTGCGAAGTGTGAAAATGATGAAGTTAAAAACAAAATTTCCTCTCTGGGTCTAAGGCGAGTTATGCGTGAGTAAAGCGATTTGCAAATACGACGCGATATTCTTGAATATTGCAAAGTATAATAATTTCGAACCGTTAAAAATGTAGCGAAAATTGTGGAGCAACACCATCACTAGGGCTCTAACCTGCACCCTTTAGCGTGGAAACTCGTGCGCGAGTTTCTAATGTACCTATAGGAAATCTGACAACGGTACAAGATGTTGAGGGTAGTAATATATGGCGAGGTTGTCCTTCTCGTAAAAATGGTTCTAAATATTATTTTCAGCCCAGTACTTGATTACTCAAAGACCACATTTTACAGAGCTGTGTTTCATGTAATGACGATGCAAGATAGAAGAACATATATAACGTCATTATCAGCAAACACTTCCGGGCTAAGTTGCCGTGGTCGATCTGTAGAAATTCTTCTCCCTGACGTTTCGTTCTCAACTACGGAGAACATCTTCCGAGGTGAGTCGACGACTGGCTGCTAGGAGCTGGGGCTGCCGCTTATATGGAGATCATAGAGGGCGCCACCACACGTCACGTGGCGTCGATGTGCAGCTATCTCTGGCTATCGTCTGTTCTGTCGATTACAGGCAATCGATTGTCGCGTGATTGATGCAACGTCGACCGCCATATATAGTTCAATTTTAATCCCTCTTCTTTACGATTAAAATTGTATTGATGTTTGTGGATTTCAATTGCCTCTCTATACATACGTGTATAATAGTGCGACGTCCTCGCTAGCACGCTTGTCTCACCAAATTTTATTTCGTGATCTCCATCCTTAAAAACATGTTCCTATGGAGGACATTATTGCTAATATAGCTAATATAGCTGATGAAATTAGGATGGAAACGTCCAGGATACTACGTAAAGTTAAGCCACCCAGCAGCAATCTGTCTCAAGGAGAAAGGAAGGCATTGCGGGAGATCAATGCAGACAAGAATGTTATTATAGTTGCGCTAACAAGGGAAATGTTACTGTTTTAATGAATACTGAGGATTATCACAAGAAGATCAGTGATCTCCTGGAGCCCAGCACATATAAGAAGTTGAAAAAGGACCCCACAACGAATGTGCTGAATGCCACCAATCGTCTGATAAAACAGTCTTCCATTCCTACAGAAGTTAAAAAGTATCTTTGTAAAACGGAGGCTTATCCTCCGAGATTATATGGATTACCAAAGATACATAAGCCTGATGTTCCTTTGAGACCAATAGTCAGCGCAATTGGAGCTCCTACCCATGAACTAGCCAGACACCTTGCCTCTTTGTTATAACCTTACATAGGCAAAACTGAGAGTCATATTAAAAACTCTCTACACTTCATTGAGAAATTGAGGGAAATTACTGTCGGTCCTAATGACATCCTTGTCAGCTTTGATATAGTGTCTTTGTTCACTATGGTTCCAGTTGATGAAGCTCTCTCTCATATAGAAGATATATTCCCTACTGATATAGTGGCCTTGTTCCAACACTATCTATCCTCGACCTATTTTCAGTACAATGGTGAATTTTATGAACAGATTGATGGGGTAGCCATGGGAAGCCCCCTAAGCCCCGCAATTGCGAATTTATTCATGGAATATTTTGAACATCAAGCACTGCAATCGGCCAAAAAAAGCCCCTCGAAGTGGTATCGGTATGTGGATGATGCCTTTGTAATGTAGAATCATGAGCAAGAAGACTTGAATGATTTCCTGGTGCACTTAAATAGCATCAACCCAAAGATCAAATTTACTATGGAAAAAGAGAAGAACGGACAACTTAACTTTTTGGATGTATCAGTAATCAAACGGACGGATGGGACCTTAGGCCATAAGGTCTACAGGAAAGGTACACATACTGATCGCTATCTCCATAAGAACTCAAACCACCACCCTAGGCAAAAGAGGGGGGTCATAAAAACACTAGAGGATAGGGGCAATAATATTTGTGACCAGGCTATTTACAAGAAGAACTAAATCATTTACGAATGGCTTTTGCGAAAAATGGTTATACGAAAAACGAGATTAACCGAGCACTTCACCCAAGTAGAAAAATGCCTAAAAATAGGAGACAGCAACAACCATCAGCTGGAAAAGTATTTCTTCCGTTCATCCATAACATCGCTAATCGCATTGGAAAAGTACTAGCCAAGTTTCAGGTGGAGACTATTTTCAGACCTACTAAGAAAATTAGTGAATGCCTAAGATCAACAAAAGATGCTCGTCACCCCCTAGCCACCCCAGGGGTATATAAAATTCCGTGTAGTTGTGGCAGGGTTTACATAGGAACTACAAAAAGAAGCATCAATACACGGTTGACGGAGCACAAAAGAAACTGTCGCTTGGGACATACCGACAAATCCGCAGTAGCGGAACATGTTTTTAAGGATGGAGATCACGAAATAAAATTTGGTGAGACAAGCGTGCTAGCGAGGACGTCGCACTATTATACACGTATGTATAGAGAGGCAATTGAAATCCACAAACATCAATACAATTTTAATCGTAAAGAAGAAGTATTAAAATTGAACAATATATGGCGCTCGACGTTGCATCAATCACGTGACAATCGATTGCTTGCAATCGAGAGAACAGATGATAGCCAGAGATGGCCACACATCGACGTCACGTGACGTGTGGTGGCGCCCTCTATGATCTCCATATAAGCGGCAGCCTCAGCTCCTAGCAGCCAGTCGTCGACTCACCTCGGAAGATGTTCTCCGTAGTTGAGAACGAAACGTCAGGGAGAAGAATTTCTACAGATCGACCACGGCAACTTAGCCCGGAAGTGTTTACTGATAAAGACGGCGGCCGTGAAAGCCTACATGGGATGATATATAACGTCGCTTCATCGTCGGGTAGATGGATAGTTGAAACGGAGGATCTATCACTTGTTACTAGAGCCAGGCACTATGCGTTAATTGATACTTAATGGATTTGGATGTAGGTGAATGACAGGGGGTGCTCCAAAGCTCAAGAGCTGATGGCTGAGGAGAGGCGTCAAAGAGTGCGTTCCACGCCACGTGACAAACCCTTTCCTATCCTCCCCCTCTCCTCACCCGCTATTATTCCATACAAATTATTTCAGTGGCACGCTTCAAGTTCGGTTGTCTGCTGATCTTATCTGCTAGTTAGAGGTACATCGCAAAATGTCTTGCGTGACCAGACGTTTCTGCATTAAATCAGACTGTTTATTTTTACGTTCCATCAGTTTAGCTTGCCTGACGGTGCCAGGAAGAACCTAGGGCAAAATATTGGGCCCATTAAGCACCGTTAACAGGGAGGAACACAGATAAGATTCCAAACTGCCAGGTTGTTTTCGCTGCTGCTCCTTGCATAACGTGACAAGCATTAACAAAGTTTAGCTTTCTGTTCAGTAAAAGTGATACTGTAGTCCTCACATAGTAATGAGTAGCTAATACAACTATTTTAAGATCTTTAAAACATCAGCAGTTAGTCTACTAATAACAAAGTATTAGTGATCATAAGGTCCGCATGTCAACTGAATCTGCTAAAAGCTCGGAATGGAGCTACAACTATCTACAGAACAGTAAAGTCAGAAAAACAGCCGTAAGATAAATAGGAACAAATGAAAATCAATGCTTTTCAAAAAGATACCAGGTTAGATCAGGATAACATGGTAGATGGTCGTCGATAGTAGAAAGCTATCAATCAAAGATTAAACACAATAAGATTAATACCAGAGTGTGTATAGGAAAAATGCAACAATTTAAACTCAATTGATAGCCGATCTGCTCGCCGTAACTTTTTCGAAACATGTTACATATAATGAATGATACGTGTTAAACTTGATCAACAGGACTGGGAAAACAATAATAGGGGTTTCAGATGCAGTAATATCCGAATGTTGATTTGTAGATTTTGGTCAGTGATGATCATCCTCAGATCTGATCGTCAATATGTAAAAGAGTGCATGCAATAAAAACAAAATAAAATGCGGAATACATTCAGCATGTCCTGAATTAAAACTCATTAAATGACGTCCAGCATGTTGAAACCTCATGCGCAATGGTCAAGATTAAGTGATGACTGCATTGCTTATTGTTCTCTCAATAAACAACAGAGACCATCTGCACTTACGTATTTACTCCACTACCCATCCTGTCTGACAAATCGTTTACATGCGATGAGAACATTAGATGCCCTATTACGCTAAATTGCGGCATATCGGATGTTACTTTCCCTTCCGTAAAACATTCACTATAATATCTACAGTTTATTAGGCGTAACAAAGTACACCGCAAATACAATTGCAGTAACGGAACACTAGAATTCACACACACGTAGACAGAAACAGAAGCGGTAACAAGGAAGTTCGTCGTATACAAATCACCGAACAGTCCTAATTGGCAAAAAGAACGTTGACGGAGGACACGAACGACACAAGAGAGAGCGGACAGCGAGGTTGGCATGTGTCCGTACTCATTCGGCCTGCGGTGACGCTGGCGGCAAGCGAAGCAGGTGCTCTCGTGGTTGTGCTGCTTCCTCACTTCAGTGAGCCGGTGCCGCAGGCGTCAGTGAATAACGGCGTGAGGCCGAACGAGGAGGACTGCCGGTGGAGACAAGCTAGTGTGGTCTTGGGGACCTTGGAACACCCTCCCCAGGTGAATCCGTGGCAGTATTTTGACGGTCTTAGCCTTCGGCGGCTTGTCGGCGTACGATAAGGCATCGATGTCACGGCACTGGACAGTCAGCCATCACCAGACCTGCACCCCCACGTCCAACGCGGCAATTTCTTAATGGTCACAGCAAAACATGTAACCACTGTCGACCGCTGGCCATCATAAAAAAAAACTGTGTGATCCTTCTGGTCAGTGACTTCTCTTCTTACACTAAACCAAAGGTCTCGTGTGTCTTTACACCGTGCAACGCGTAATTTCTACTCATCTGATAAGGTGCTCCAGGAGTGAATGTATACTTTAACCTGTCCGGTAAGAGAACGAAACTCTTCATGGACCTCCATCTCCAGGACTGTCACTCAGCTGTCACATTACGTCTAATGTGACGAGCGATTCTGCCCAAGGTCCCACGTCCGTAATATGACCTCATACAGTTACGGAAAAAATCATAATACCAACAGGTAATTAATGCAGAGTAATAAAATTTCGGGAATATGTTTCTATAGCTAACATATTTAAGTGATTAACGTTGCAAGATTACAGGTTACAGTAAGCGCGGGATAAACCACTCAAAATGTGAAATGCTGGTACATTAACAACCGGTGTAACCATCAGAACGTTGAGTGCAAGCCTGCAAATGTGCATTCATTGTGTTGTACAGCTGTCGGATGTCAGTTTATGGGATGGAGTTCCATGCCTGTTGTACTTGGTCGATCAATAAAGGGAGGATCCAGTGTGTCTAGCACGCAGACAGGCTGTTGCAGGCACTTAGCTGGCATCCTTGTAACAACACAAGGCCATCATGTCACCAAGGCGGAACCAGCTTTCATCAGAAAACATAACAGACTTCCACTCTGCCGTCCCATGAGCTTTCGCTTGACACCACTGAAGTTGCAAAAGGCTGTGGTATGGGGTCGTTGGGATACACGCTGCAGGGAATTTGGTTCGGATCTGTCCTTCAAGTAACCGATTTGCAACAGTCGTTTTGTACTGTGGTGCCAACTGCTGCTTAAATTGCTGCTGCAGATGCAGTACGATGCGACACAGTCATTCGCTGATTACGATTGTCTTCCCTATCAATACTGGCACTTGGCCACCCGGAGACCGCTTTTTTCCGACGGTATATTCTTTTGCAAGCAGTCATGCACAGTGTCTACATTCCTGCAGATCTGTCTGCAGTAGTGCAGAGGGTACATTCAGCTTCTCGTAGCGCTATTACATGACCTTTTACAATCTCAATGAGATGTTGATAATGGTGTCTGAGCCTAATTAAAGGCATTCTTGATTGACATCAACTCACTACGTGCAATGTCAAAGGTATCTAACGCTGACGACCGTTACAAAATATGTTTAAACGTTCCTAATTTCATTCTTGAAATTATCCAGGCGTAAAGAGTACTCCATGAAGTTTCCGAGTTGCAGCCGGATAACCTCGACTTCTTGCCACGATACTGCGGCTGACAACCACTCAGCCACCTTAAGGTGGGTGTTTTGCACCGGAGATTGCTACTTCACTTCAAATTCCAGCCTTTATACAAAATACTGTCGCGAAGACGCTTGCGCAAAGACAACCGCTACATGAGCGACCGTTTCCCTAATAACTGAACCCCAGAAGGACCTCGTCGAAGTCAAGATTTCCGTGGTAGCGTAATCTAGGGAATGTCCCGTGGAGATACAATGCTCTACTACGCCTGATTTACTGGGCTGCGAAAGGCGAGTGTGGTGATCATGTTCAACACATCTTTCACACACTGTGGGGCATTCCGTTTACCGTAAGCCCAAGCATACAGACCTTTATTTGCAGGTGTCTAGCTGCCACCAGCCATCACAAACTATGGGCGTCCTTCGATTGTTGGTTCACTGGACACATGTTGTGTCTGATGGTGATAGCCTAGAAAACGAGCTTAAAACCTACAATTAGTGTTCAAAGATATTGCATATCCTCCACATCTTATCATCACAGCTTTAAGGAAGAATAAATGTGACCATCCACGTGATCGAGAGACACGGTTCAAGTCTGTGGCGTTCCTCCCCTATATCGACTATATTTATTCGAAATTATGCAGAATTTTAAGTAAACATTAAATCAAAGTAATCTTCCGCACACCTAAAAAGACGTGTGCTCTTTTCGGTAAAGGAGGATCTGGGATTGCGGAAGGCTGGAATCTACAGAATGCCTTGCCAGTGCTGCAAAGCCTTCATTGACCAAACACTGCGCACAGTGAGTCAGAGATGTGTAGAACATGATCGCCACACTCCCCATTTGCAGCCCACTAAGTCAGCCATTGCTGAGCATTATATCTCCACGGGACATTACATGGATACTTTGCCACGGAAATATTTGCCTCGACGAGATCCTTTTGGAATTCGATTGTTAAGGAATCGGTGGGAATACATTTAGCGCAAGATCTTATTACACTCCTGGAAATGGAAAAAAGAACACATTGACACCGGTGTGTCAGACCCACCATACTTGCTCCGGACACTGCGAGAGGGCTGTACAAGCAATGATCACACGCACGGCACAGCGGACACACCAGGAACCGCGGTGTTGGCCGTCGAATGGCGCTAGCTGCGCAGCATTTGTGCACCGCCGCCGTCAGTGTCAGCCAGTTTGCCGTGGCATACGGAGCTCCATCGCAGTCTTTAACACTGGTAGCATGCCGCGACAGCGTGGACGTGAACCGTATGTGCAGTTGACGGACTTTGAGCGAGGGCGTATAGTGGGCATGCGGGAGGCCGGGTGGACGTACCGCCGAATTGCTCAACACGTGGGGCGTGAGGTCTCCACAGTACATCGATGTTGTCGCCAGTGGTCGGCGGAAGGTGCACGTGCCCGTCGACCAGGGACCGGACCGCAGCGACGCACGGATGCACGCCAAGACCGTAGGATCCTACGCAGTGCCGTAGGGGACCGCACCGCCACTTCCCAGCAAATTAGGGACACTGTTGCTCCTGGGGTATCGGCGAGGACCATTCGTAACCGTCTCCATGAAGCTGGGCTACGGTCCCGCACACCGTTAGGCCGTCTTCCGCTCACGCCCCAACATCGTGCAGCCCGCCTCCAGTGGTGTCGCGACAGGCGTGAATGGAGGGACGAATGGAGACGTGTCGTCTTCAGCGATGAGAGTCGCTTCTGCCTTGGTGCCAATGATGGTCGTATGCGTGTTTGGCGCCGTGCAGGTGAGCGCCACAATCAGGACTGCATACGACCGAGGCACACAGGGCCAACACCCGGCATCATGGTGTGGGGAGCGATCTCCTACACTGGCCGTACACCACTGGTGATCGTCGAGGGGACACTGAATAGTGCACGGTACATCCAAACCGTCATCGAACCCATCGTTCTACCATTCCTAGACCGGCAAGGGAACTTGCTGTTCCAACAGGACAATGCACGTCCGCATGTATCCCGTGCCACCCAACGTGCTCTAGAAGGTGTAAGTCAACTACCCTGGCCAGCAAGATCTCCGGATCTGTCCCCCATTGAGCATGTTTGGGACTGGATGAAGCGTCGTCTCACGCGGTCTGCACGTCCAGCACGAACGCTGGTCCAACTGAGGCGCCAGGTGGAAATGGCATGGCAAGCCGTTCCACAGGACTACATCCAGCATCTCTACGATCGTCTCCATGGGAGAATAGCAGCCTGCATTGCTGCGAAAGGTGGATATAAACTGTACTAGTGCCGACATTGTGCATGCTCTGTTGCCTGTGTCTATGTGCCTGTGGTTCTGTCAGTGTGATCATGTGATGTATCTGACCCCAGGAATGTGTCAATAAAGTTTCCCCTTCCTGGGACAATGAATTCACGGTGTTCTTATTTCAATTTCCAGGAGTGTATAATGATGGCAGCATTCGGAAGGATAAGACCTGGGACCCGGTGATATCTTGAAATCTTTCAGAAAGAAAACATTCGATGACCAATGACACGTTCAGCGATATTTAACTTCATTCATTTTGATATCTGAATTTTAACTCCGCGAGTGTACATTCCGTCAGAGAGCGTATGTAGTATCCCATTATGCATGCGCCTGCGCGCCATGGATATAAATAAACTCCTAACTGTAATGTAAGCACCAGAGTATATAAAAGAAACATTGGTAAAAAATAGATAAAACATTCAATGACATTTCACTTGAGGTCTCTACAACAGCAAGCAGTCATATTAAATTAACTGTTCCTGCCTCATGAGTTTTATATTATACACTATAAAACCTACAAAGAATTTCTAACTGTATGTTCACAGAATCAAGCCACCCAACGTTTTGCTCTCGCAGCAGCCGAGTTATTCTCTACGAGAACATCATTAAAGAAGTTCAGAGTTGAGGTCATGAGGACTTTCGGATTGTCGCTCAATACATTCCTTTAACTAACGTTTGTGCAACATTTTTGCTATTTTTCGATCTAATTTTTTTCTTTAATTTGAACCTGGTTTTCTTTGTTTTTGTGATTCCATATTCAACCATGTTCCTTTCCTATTTAAATTATTCGTTACTGCTTTCCGACTTACCCAGTAATTTCTGTATGTAAATTATGGAAATGAGATGTACTGCTTTTGGTACAAGTTATGGTTCATATCACGATATCGTATTTCAAGTCGCTTCTGGTGCTATATAGACAACACACGGTTTCTTTGCTTGCTTACATTGTTTAACACAGAAGTTTTAAAATTATTTCTAATGATAGTTTCGGACATTATTTTAAGACTTATTGAAATTTCTGTTGTCAAACAGAAAACGTGATAAGACGCGGGTTTGTATGTCACATGATTCGTAGATACCGAGTCGTTGCATTCGATACTTCTCTTAAGCTGCAGGGATTGAGAGAGATCGGTCGCAATCAATAACGGTTAGAAAGTGATGCGATTGTCGTGGTGTTCCTTTCGTGGTGCCACACAGCCATCCAAGTGGTACAGATGATGACTGCTAACCTACCGATTACTAATAGTGTACTATTAAATCCTCCTGCATGTCACAATCCCTTCCCACCCTCTTCCTGCAGGATGATCAAGACAGTTACTTCTGTGTAAAGGAGTGAATAATGAGTAACTGATCCATACAACGATGATTTTAACTTTTGTCGGCTGTGATTCTTTGCCAGACACTTGAGCAATTAGTAGAGGTAATGTGTTATGCCTGATGATTCCTTCTGCAGCGAGTAAGAATTTTGAAGCTTATAACGCGCGAGATTTAACAGATGGAATCATCACTTGAATAAATTCTAAATCACGTGGAGTTCCTTACTTTCATTAAATTATAGGTAGCAATCCTACTTTCCTCGATTTAATAAGTAAATTGAACACATATAGAGGCGAGCCTGTTATTCTGGTGCGGTTGGGACTATAAACTGAAACAGATTGTCGTGAGTTACATACTGGCATAGCGGGAAGCGTGCTTGTTATTGTGCAATCCAGTGAGTACTACGCAGAAAGGAAAATGGTAGAAAAGGCTAATTGTCCTCTTAATGTTAATTCTTCTTGCAGTAACATAGCTCTCACCCCATGTCCTACTACATCCTCTTCCCATTTCATAATATTGTTTTCAAGTTCATTTCCTTTGTACAACCCTTCTGTAAATCCCTTCAACTTTTCATTGTTTCCTACTTTGTTTGGTACTGGCTTTCCATCTGAATTCTTGATATTCATAATGTCACTTCTCTTTTCACTGAAAGGTTCTTTAGTTTCTTATAGCTGGCATATACTTCTTCAACAGTTTTGCATGCCTCTAAGATTTTGTATTTCTGCTCTAGGCATTCCTCCTTTGCCATTTTTCTGCCAGCAGCTCTGTACGAAAGGGCAATAGTTATGGAGAGTTACGTCACGACTCGTGCTACAGCAGCCCGCGACGATGGATTGTGTTTGCCCACCAACGGCTTCCAGCACTGCTACTTTCGTCAATAATGCATTACTCCTTCTTCTCCCAATAACATGGCTGTCTGTCTCTTCAAGGCTTCAAACGTATCGTGCAAAGACGCTGCACAAGTTTCTGGCATTTACGTAACCTCCATTTGCCGTTGTTTGAAGAAACAATAAGGAAACTGAACCCATAATGCACAAATAAGATACAAAGTACACTAACCCTTGCCCCATATCATATCTCAACGGCAGCTTGTGCACCGCTGTGCCTCGTGGCTAGACCTTCTATGTATGTTACGTATTGTTGACAGAGCCTAAATATACAATATCTCGTGTCCAGACAAATTACAGTATGGGCACCTCACCAGCTGGAGGTAAATTTCCTTACAATTTCCTCATGACTGAGACAGGTCCTCAGGCTCCTGTAACTTAGCAAATGACAGTTTCAAGAACATGTGGCAATCATGACGCTCGACCATGGTCGTAAAAAGACCAAGAAACGACACTCGCTGCACCACATGGTGAAATGCACGCTGTAGCAGTTGAACTTGAGTAGGAGCTGGACAGACAGTGTCAGCTACTGATGCTATACAGATGCAGGTGTGGGACCTGGAGTAGAAATCTCCACTGCTGGCAGCCACTTACTCACACAAAATATAGAGGGCGGCACCTTGGCCTCTACACTCATTATAATAGTGTCTTGTGCGACAGTAGGATCTGTCGAATGCCTGAAAAATGCCCGAAACAAGTACAGTGTCCTCTTCTCCAGATCATCGGTAGTGAGGCGAGCCAGAAGTGACTCGCCAGCTAGTCTTTGCTGCCTCAACTCACTTCTGACACCAGTGTAAAGATGCACAGGACTCCACTGCCTGTGATCGGATTCGAACATGGGTTCTCTGCCGGGCACGAGGAAGTGGATTGTGACGGTGTGTTCATGGATGTCTCCTGAAGGCAGGATAACAAAATTTACTGTTCAACAGCAATACATTAGTTGTTTCCCCTCTGGGCGAGGTTTTTCTTCCTCTCGTAATATTGTCAGCAGAGACTCCTGGCTTTAGCTAACTTGATCGCTGTAATCATTCGACCCTCTACATAACTGTCTCATGTGTTGAATACGCTTAGTCAGTTACAAATGTTATGTAACATGCCGTTTACACTCACATCAAAAAAAGTTTTCCATCACTCCGGTTCCCAGAACGCCTGAAGATAGACGTTGACTGCGGATATTGTATCACAGGCACAGTCCCTTTGACTGTTCACAGATGTCACTAAACCCGCCCAAAGATGTAAACAACCATGCACGAGCAGCGCCTATTAGAAGAAGGGGGACCGACAGCCGATCAGTTCCAGTCATTCCACCAGGAAGGTGGTACACAGCTCGTGTTGTCTGTACTTCAACCATCCCTAGACGGTCAATACCGCTGTTCGATCGCGTTCGGATTGTTACGTTGTGCCAGGAAGGGCTCTCAACAAGGGAAGTTCAAATGGTTCAAATGGCTCTGAGCGCTATGGGACTTAACTTCTGAGCTCATCAGTCCCCTAGAACTTAGAACCACTTAAACCTAACTATCACACACATCCATGCCCGAGGCAGGATTCGAACCTGCGACCGGAGCGGTCTCGCGGTTCCAGACTGAACCGCCTAGAACCGTTCGTTCACACCGGCCGGCCAACAAGGGAAGTGTCCAGGCGTCTCGGAGTGAACCAAAGAGGTGTTGTTCGAACATTGAGGAGATACCGAGAGACACGAAATGTCGATGACATGCCTCGCTGAGGCCGCCCAAGGGTTACTACTGCAGTGGATGACCGCTACCCACGGATTATGGCTCGGAGGAACTCTGACAGCAACGCTACCATGTTGAATAATGCTTTTCGTGCAGCCACAGGACGTCGTATTACGGCTCAAACTGTGCGCAATAGGCTGCATTATGCGTAGCTTCACTCCCGACGTCCATAGCGAAGTCAATATTTGCACTCACGACACCAGGCAACGCCGTGCAGATGGGCCAAACAACATGCCGAGTGGACCGCTCAGGACTCGCATCACGTTCTCTTCACCGATGAGTGTCGTACATGCCTTCAACCAGACAATTGTCGGAGACGAATTTGGAGGCAACCCGGTCGGGCTGTAAGCCTTTAACGCACTTTCCAGCGAGTGCAGCAAGATGGAGGTTTCCTGCTGTTTTGCGGTGGCATTATGTGGGGCAGACGTACGCCACTGGTGGTCGCGGAAGGCGCCGTAACAGCTGCACGATACGTGAATGCTATCCTCCAACCGATAGTGCAACCATATCGGCAGCATATTGGCGAGGCGTTCGACTTCATAGGCGACAATTCGCGCTTCCTTCGTGCACATATTGTGAATGACTTCCTTCAGGATGACGACATATCTCGACGGGAGTGGCTAGCATGTTTTCCAGACATGAAGCCTATGCCTGGGATAGATTGAAAAGGGCTGTTTATGGACGACATGACCCACCAACCACTCTGAGGGATCTACGCTGAATCGCCGTTGAGGTATGGGACAATCTGGACCAACAGTACCTTGATGAACTTGTGGACAGTACGCCACGACGAAACTCTTTTCTTGCCATTGCCAGTCTACATTTTAGATCCCCTCTACTTCAGTCATCATCAGTTATGTTGATACCCACATAGCGAAACTCGTCTACTGCTTTAAGTGACCCGGTTCCTAATCTAATTCCCACAGCATCACCGATTTAATTAATTCGACTCCATTCCTTTATCCTTGTTTTGCTTTTGTTGATGTCCATCTTATCTCCTCATTTCAAGATACTGTCCATTCCATTCAGCTGCTGTTTCGATTTCTTTGCTGTATCTGATAGAATTTTAATAAATGCAAGCTTCGAAGTCCTTACTTCTTCTCCCTGGATTTTAACACCTATTCCAAATTTTGCTTTGGTTTCCTTTACTCCTTGTTCAATGTACAGATTGAATACCATCGAGGATAGGCTACAGTCCTGCCTCACCAACTTCTCAACAGCTGCTTACCTTTCAAGTGCCTCGACTCCTATAACTGTCGTCAGTTTCTGTACAGGTTGTAATTAGCCTTTCGCTCCCTGTATTTTACCCCTGATACCTTCATAATTTCAAAGAGAGTATTCGAGTCAGCATTGTCAAAAGCTTTTTCTAAGTCTACAAATGCTATAAACGCAGGTTTGCCTTTCCGTAACCTATCTCCTAAGAACAGTCGTAGTATCAGTATTGCCTCACTTGTTGCTACACTTCTCCGGAATCCAAACTGGTCTTCTCCGTGTTCGGTTTCTATCAGTTTTTCCATTTTTCTGTGAAGAATTCCTGTTAGTATTTTGCAACCATGACTTGTTAAACTGGTAGTTTAGTAACATTCACATTTGTCGGCACCTGCTTTCTCTGGAATCGTAATTATTTTAATAACTGTCCAGGTGGAAAATATTGTCCTTTATAAAATACTGCAGGACTGTGTACGCAAGTAAACAGAAGATAATAAAGCTATGATAGACACAAATGACCCGTAGATTGTGGTCGCAGCCAGCAAGCGCTTACACACTAATTTCTCGATGGTAGCTAAAACTTTGTGAGACAGCAGAAACTGTCCACGTAACTAACAGCAGACTGCACATAATAATGAACACTTTTTTCCTCTGTGATATCTGACGCCGAAACGCCTACGTCCGGGTCTCGTCGGGGGCGCGGACTTTTCCAAACGAGGGAGGGGGTGGCCTCTCTGAGCAGAGGCGGATCGCAACTCCCCCTCCCAGCCCCGTGCCCTGTCGCTGCAGACAATCCGCCATTAACGAGCGTCATTACTGGCGACTCCTCGTAATTTCCCAACGGGTGGGCGGAAAAGGCGCCGTTCCGCCTCTTCTACGTTACAAGAGTTGCGCATAATGGCAACCTTCACAGGACTGGCCGAATTAGGCAGGTTCTTCATCGCATGTGTCTACATGCTTAGCAGTGTGATATTATGGATCTATCGTGAAGGCGTCTTGATTTTATTCATATGAACGACTTGGCACGAGGGATACATTTAACACTGCCTAACAAAAAATACTCATATTCCCAACAAGGCATCCACTTTTAATTGGTGTCAGTGACTCCCTCTTGTTGATGGTACGGTTTCCTTCAATAGGTAAGATGCTGGTTCTGTCATGTTAACATGGTCTGGTAAAACTGCTGCTACATTTGCAGTCATTCTGTGCTCCATTCTCATTTTTGTTTACTTACTCCAATTAAACAGATTATGTAAACTGATGACACTCTCACTTTAAAGAAAATACTCTGTCTACTAGAGCCAAGTCTATTGACATTTCAGAGCGCTCACCACTTACTCATTCCTCACTGTACTGATTTACTGGAATGTAGTGGAGTAGAAGTCGTAACATAACAAGAAGGATATATGAAATTAAACGATTTAGCTGCATGTCAGTAATGACTTAACAGGAATTTCAGTAGCTTAGCAATTAATACCTGTAATCAGTCACGCTCAATACGTCTGCTTCTATGTCTGTCTGTCTGTCTGCCTCTCTCTCTCTCTCTCGTTTTTGGTTTACACCGTGTGTGTGTGTGTGTGTGTGTGTTTCTGGTTGGCTCGGTTTTTTATGATCATTTTCCACAGACAGGACATAAATATTCAAACCTCTTTTCGTTACTGCATTATAACATGTATTTACATTCCGCCCACGTTTCGCCTTTTATATAAAATGCTCATCAGCGAATTTTTCTGCAATAATAGAGTTTTGCTTAAACTTGCTATTCTTACAGATTGCAAAAACAATTCACACCATAAATTTTGCGTGAATAAAAATTACAAACAGTAGGTCGCCTGTCCTGTCAAAATTTGCGTTTCCTGTCATCTCGTCGTAGGTCAGATGCCGTGCTTCTACTTCTCTTACGATAATTCAGCTCATATTGACATAGGGATCTTCGGATTTTCTTGTTTTCACACTTCGTTTTTTCGTTAGTTGTGTCATATGAAATACTAACTGCTTATCTGGCAAAATTGCAGTACGAGAACTGTGAAGATTTTTGTCGAAAAACGGTCCGTTCACTTGGTTTCTTTCATCTTGTTTGTGTATATATCGCCAACCTGTGATTTTCTTGTCGGATTATAAAGTGTTTGTACTGTTCATTGATTTGCCTCATACCCTTTGTATCGGTTGTCGAAAGTTCAGTCTCTTATAATACATACAAAACCAAGACAGAAAGAGAAAACCATTTAAATGCCCACTGACCTTTGCAGCAACTCATTCTATACATCAATTGATAGAATAGTAGAACACTATCCCAATAGAAGATCACAACCGCTTTTTCCTCACTCTTCCCTGATTTCTTCGAAATAACCACTAAGCCAAAACTCCAGTCGTCTGAACACCTAGACCACTCCCGATCCTTTACCCAATCCCTAACTGCTATTTTATGCAAATTCACCATTCTGCAATCTTCACCCCCAACACCCAGAACTCCACTCTCACAATGCCGTAACATTACGTTAACATCTCTGTAATAAACGTGTATCCACACAAAACACCATTCTTTATATGTATTACACACACCCGCACAACCATACATGCACACAGGCAAGCAAGCACTCACTCTCTCTCTCTCTCTCTCTCTCTCTCTCTCTCTCTCTCACACACACACACACAAACGCGCACATGCCTGCGAATATAGATAAGGAAGAAACAGACATGTTAGTAACACTTACATACACTATCTGATCAAAAGTATCCGGACACCTAATAGTGGACATTAATATGGCGTGTGTCCACAATTCGTCTTGTTGTTGTTGTTGTGGTCTTCAGTCCTGAGACTGGTTTGATGCAGCTCTCCATGCTAATCTATCCTGTGCAAGCTTCTTCATCTCCCGGTACCTACTGAAACCTACATCCTTCTGAATCTGCTTAGTGTATTCATCTCTTGGTCTCCCTCTACGATTTTTACCCTCCACGCTGCCCTCCAATACTAAATTGGTGATCCCTCGATGCCTCAGAACATGTCCTACCAACCGATCCCTTCTTCTGGTCAAGTTGTGCCACAAACTTCTCTTCTCCCCAATCCTATTCAATACTTCCTCATTAGTTATGTGATCTACCCATCTAATCTTCAGCATTCTTCTGTAGCACCACATTTCGAAAGCTTCTATTCTCTTCTTGTTCAAACTATTTATCGTCCATGTTTCACTTCCATACATGGCTACACTCCATACAAATACTTTCAGAAATGACTTCCTGACACTTAAATCTAAACTCGATGTTAACAAATTTCTCTTCTTCAGAAACGCTTTCATTGCCATTGCCAGTCTACATTTTATATCCTCTCTACTTCGACCATCATCAGTTATTTTGCTCCTCAATAGCAAAACTCCTTTACTACTTTAAGTGTCTCATTTCCTAATCTAATTCCCTCAGCATCACTCGACTTAATTCGACTACATTCCATTATCCTCGTTTTGCTTTTGTTGATGTTCATCTTATATCCTCCTTTCAAGACACTGTCCATTCCATTCAACTGCTCTTCCAAGTCCATTGCTGTCTCTGACAGAATTACGATGTCATCGGCGAACCTCAAAGTTTTTATTTCTTCTCCATGGATTTTAATACCTACTCCGAATTTTTCTTTTGTTTCCTTTACTGCTTGCTCAATATAAAGCCTTAACAATGGCTTTATCTCTGCTGAGGAGACTTTCAGTGAGGTTGAAGGGTTACTCTGTGGGTGCTATATAAAATGATTGAGTATTTATGCAAAATTTAGTTTACTAACAACATTAATTTTTCCAAAACAAAGACAGACATAAATTATTGATTGACTACTGTAAACAAATAACAGTTAGTTTAAGAGTATAGTGAACAAGGTTCCTGGGTGGCAGAAGTGAATCAAGTACTCTAGCCCTATAAATGTGGATAACGCAATCTGAATTCATCTGACAATGAGCAGACTTTGATTGATTAAATCTACTGTAGTTTCTCCACATAGGTGCAGCTGAGAACAAGTGGCGATTGACATCTGTGCGCCCTGACAATGCTGAAGCAGCAGTACGTCACCCTGTTTGCTTCGTGCGGCGATGTAACTTGCAGCTGGCGAGATGGCTGCGGCGGAGGTGAGACGTGAGGCGGCACCTGAGAATCGATCACGGCCACGAAAGGAACGTAAAAATCTCACGGGCTAGCGATCAGGCAGACGGATCGCAATTTACTCTCTTCCAGAGCCCTGAAATCATGGTCAATATCAGTGTGTGTCACACCCGTTCACTAGTCGTACCAAAGACGAATTTCGCTCACTTATACGACAGAGCACACAACGACACCAAGCGTCAAAACTGGTAAACCAAAAACGAATAAGTGTGCCCTTGACAAATGAGTAGTCCGAGACGTTTGAAGTCACACTGTCGGTAGAGTAAGAACTTCATCACAGGCTCCCCAGTCTAAAGTACTCGCAAGTGAAGTCAGTCTCAGGACAGGTCCCAAACACCAACCACACATGCCAGAGCTTCGACAAGAAGACTTCTTACCAGATCAAAGTCCAGCACCCAAGTGCCTCACCCCTCTTCAGAAAATATTCCGTTTTCCCGCAAAGTGCATGAACGACACTGCCTTCACACCATCTTGAGCCAGTCATAGGGCTCTAGAGGCGCTAAATCTCCCCTCCCACATGACAGCACAAACTCATGTCAAACGAGGGCTAGTGTTACGAAACCTGCATCTCTGGCTATTTTAAGTTTTCGTGGAGGGGGAAGATAATTTTCTCCAGAGTCATGTTGCTTCCCACGGCAACAAGTGAACAAAATTGTTAAGGCTTTCGTGGCTACTTGTTGACAAACTGCCTATTGGCTTCTGTCTCGGGTTCTTCGGCCGACATTCATCTAATGATTTTTCTGACGTTTCGCCAGCACGAGTGGCTGGCATTGTCAAAGCTTCACCCTCCATTGCCGGTGGTGAACTGGAGCCGAGCTCGCGACCGCAGACTATATGTACCTGGCGCGCCAACGTCCGAGGGCTTCTCCGCGGTCATTTCCGGTGCGGTTCTCCTCTTGCTACCTGCGACGGTCGTTCGTTGCAGTACAGGAAGCCAGGATCCGTTGACCTTAAGGCTTTCCTCTTTCTTGTTCAAACTGTTCGCGTGTTTTTGTATTTCTACAGCTTCTGTGAACAAGCGCGTGTGATAATGCTTCTCTACAGCCAGAACTTCCGTGTCGGCGAATTTTATTACGTGGTCGGTCTCATTCAGTGCGTGCTCTGCCACGGCCGATTTCTCCACCTGCCCCAACCTGCAATGTCGCTTATGCTCTTTGATCCTGGTGTTGATGGATCGTCCAGTCATTCCGACATAAACTTTTCCGCATGTGCATGGTATATGGTATATTCGCGACATTGCAAGTGGGTCTCTTTTCTCCTTCGCCGATCTAAGATACTCTTTGATCTTCCTTGTCGGTTCGAAAATCGTCTTTACGCCAAGCGCCTATTCACCACCGCCCAAGCACATCGTATCTACGACAGAATGGGACGAGCTTTTCTTCGTGAGCGAATACATACAACACGGAGAGACTTGACAAGAACGGATCAGGAGCTTCTGGACATTTTCTATCAACTAAGTAGCAGAATGCATCGACAGCATCACTCACAGGAGCATGCAGAACGAACTCGAGTGCTGCACCGAGCGACAGAAGAAAAAGTTTGAAAGATGCCGGAAGCAGATCGACAAGGCGATTCCCGACATGTCACACACAGTGGCCAACCTCACCGAACGACAATTGACCGAAGAGGAAGTGTCTGTTCTTCAAAAAGGAGGGAATTTCGCTATCACCCCGAGAACTATACCTATGGAGGATATCATTGCCAACACCGAAGCAGCCATTCGGACCCTTCCTTGTGAAAGGGCAGAGGAAATACGCACGGATACAGCCAGGATACTGCGCCGAGCGAAACCACCAGCTTGCAACCTAAAGAAAGAAGAGGTACAAGCCATTAAGAATCTCAACGCCGACAAGAGTATATTGGTACTGCCTGCCGATAAGGGGAATGCGACGGTCGTAATGAAGACCGGAGAGTATGAGCAAAAGGTCCGAGACCTATTAGATCCGACAACGTACCGAAAACTAAGCGCAGATCCGACGCAGCGTATCACACGGAATACGAATCGATTAATCAAGGCGTCTTCTCTGCCGGCGGACATACAGAGAAACCTGCGCAACACAGAAGCCCTACCACCTCGGCTCTATGGATTACCCAAGATCCATAAGAACAACGTTCCACTGAGACCGATCGTTAGCGCTCCTGGATCACCGACATATAAACTGGCAAAACACTTGGCCTCTCTGCTCCAGCCACACGTGGGGAAGACCGACACATACATTAAGGACTCAGGACATTTCATTGAGAAGCTGAAGAAACTGAAACTTGCACCAAACGACATCTTGGTCAGCTTTGATGTTGTTTCGTTATTTACGAAAGTGCTACTCAGTGACGCTCTGGAGCACATCGGTTCCATTTTCCCGCAGGACATCAGAAAGCTCTTCCATGCATGTCTCACCACGAGCTATTTCACGTGGAATGGCGATTTCTACGAACAGCTGGAAGGTGTCGCCATGGGTAGTCCTCTCAGTCCAGTGGTGGCCAACTTCTTCATGGAACAATTCGAAGCACACGCACTGGACTCGGCGACTTGCAAACCTAAGGTGTGGTGCAGGTACGTCGATGATACTTTCGTGGTGTGGAGCCATGGCGAAGAACAGCTCGGTGACTTCCTAAGACACTTGAACAGCCTCCATGCCAACATAACATTTACCATGGAAGTAGAAAGGGACAAGGAACTGCCATTTCTAGATGTGCTGGTCACAAGGGTCGGCGAAACCCTGGGACACAGCGTGTATCCCGTCTCTAATGACCTCGTTGTCAACGGGACGTTAAACACTAACCACCACCACCACCACAGCGTGTATCGAAAACCAACACACACGGACCGATACCTGCACAAACTGTCAAACCACCACCCGAGCCAGAAAAGAGGCATGATTAGTACGCTCGTAACGAGAACAGGACGAATATGTGAGCCGCAACACCTCAAACGAGAAATGCAACACATGGAAACTGTCCTGAGGAGCAATGGGTACTCCAGAAATTATATTAGAAGTGTAACAGAGCCAAACACTCGGCGAAGTAAGGAACCAGAAAAAGAAATGTCGGGTACGGCCTTTCTGCCATACATTCCCAGAGTAACGGACAGAATCGGCCGTATATTGCGCAAACATGGCGTAAAGACGATTTTCAAACCGACAAGGAAGATCAAAGAGTGTCTTAGATCGGCGAAGGAGAAAAGAGACCCACTTGCAATGTCGGGAATATACCGTATACCATGCACATGCGGAAAAGTTTATGTCGGAATGACTGGACGATCCATCAACACCAGGATCAAAGAGCATAAGCGACATTGCAGGTTGTGGCAGGTGGAGAAATCGGCCGTGGCAGAGCACGCACTGAATGAGACCGACCACGTAATAAAATTCGCCGACACGGAAGTTCTGGCTGTAGAGAAGCATTATCACACGCGCTTGTTCACAGAAGCTGTAGAAATACAAAAACACGTGAACAGTTTGAACAAGAAAGAGGAAAGCCTTAAGGTCAACGGATCCTGGCTTCCCGTACTGCAGCGAACGACCGTCGCAGGTAGCAAGAGGAGAACCGCACCGGAAATGACCGCGGAGAAGCCCTCGGACGTTGGCGCGCCAGGTACATATAGTCTGCGGCCGCGAGCTCGGCTCCAGTTCACCAACGGCAATGGAGGGTGAAGCTTTGACAATGCTAGCCACTCGTGCTGGCGAAACGTCAGAAAAATCATTAGATGAACGTCGGCCGAAGAACCCGAGACAGAAGCCAATAGGCAGTTTGTCAACAAGTGAACAGATACAGTCTTAAAGATTTTCGTATAAACCGCCTGTGCCTTGAAGCTTGTTAGTCCTAGGTATGAGATGTAATAAAGATTCTACCTCCAAACTTTTCTCAGACGCTGGAGTTTTTTATACAACCGAGGCTGCCGATAGAAGTGTCATAGGCGTATTTGCAGTATTCGCAAACACGAAAACTTTTGAATTTTTTTTATGTTTGGGTCTGAACACAATGCCCAGTTTATGACGCATTCCTTCAGTCCATCGCCCCATCAAGGCTTTGGCTGGCGCCAATACAGGTATCACATCATTGTTCTGCTGGAGACCTGTCTTGATGAGGGGCTGCTCTGTCTGCCCTGTACCGCTGTGGGCCTGTCAGGCAAAATTTCCTGAGGGATGGGCTCGCCGCTCATTGCTTCCTACTCCCAACATGCCGTTCCTGTGAGCTAAGAACCATAAAAATACCTCAAGCCTTTAGCGCACTACCAGGCTCCATCAACATCTGCTCAGGCCTGCTAGAGTCTCGCTCAAGGTGCGTCCGGTTGTAATAAAATCTTTAATAATTTTCCGTATATGAAAAATAGGTGAGAGAGTAACTTGTCGTCTCTCAAGGTGTCTGAATGGATCTGGAGGATTGGCAGCACATTCTTCCTCGAGAGCACTACCCACAAAAGGTAGTGGTGCTGCACACTGGCGCTGGAAAGAAGTTAGGGTTCTAACTCATCCCAAAGGTGATCCAGTTGCTCTAGGTCAAGACTCTGGGCAGGCCACTTCATTTCAGTAACATTACTGTCCACAAACCATTGCCTCACATATGTTACATTACAATGGGGTGCTCGGTCATGCAGATCAAACAGTCATCGTCTTCAAACTGTACCTGTACTGTATGCAGCACACAAAGCTATAAAATGTCTTCACATCCTGCCGTATTTAGCATTTTCTTAAGCGCAAAAAGCTGACCACACCCTAATCATGAAAAGGACACCTGTACCGCAACACCATCTCCCCGTGATTCACTGTTGGCACGACACATGATGGTAGGTAACATTCTCCAGGCATTTGCCAACCCAAAGTTCCCCATCTGATTACCACCGTGCATAGCGTGATACATCACTCAAAAGCACTCGTTTCTAGTCATCTACTGTTCAATGCCGCCGCTCTTTAAAGGAACTCAGATGTTGCTTATGACGACTACAAAAATATATGGCTTATGATGTGCTGTCTGACCACATCATCCCTTCTTTTTAATTATGTAAGTGCGGTTATATGCTATCGGGACTGATGTTAGCAATTTGGAACTAACGAGTGTTCCTTCTGCGGCCCACCACATTGCTCGACGTTTCCCGTCAGTCACTTCATGAGGTCTGCTTGGTCTTGGCTCAGCAGTTGTTCCTTCTTGTTTCCACTTCACAATAACATCGACAGTCGTCTTGGGCACTCCAGTGACTAATCTACGTTCGAAGTCACTGGAATCTCCTGATCCACCCATACTGTTTTTACTGCTTCTTTACTCAATACTCCTCGCTTCGTTTTAGACTGGCGGATCCTCCTCTTGTGAAATCTGCTTGTCAATTCCGCATCGCACAGAGGTGTTCTGATACTTTTGTTCACATTGTGTTTATGTCACACTCGCGAAGGATTCTGTAACTGACGCTGTCCTCTTAGCAGCATCTGTGGTAAAGTTGGACTGTAGCTATGATAGAATGGCGATTTTATTTCATCATGCACTAAACGGCAAGTATTGATTATGATGGTACATTGCAGCCTTGGTAATCTTTGGTTGAATCTTCTGGATGGGGATTATCACGTTAGAAAGTGATGCAAGAGAGTGTAAGGACGGACTTACAGTAAACCACCTGGCTACCTCTACCTGAATTTGAACTACGAATAAACCTTCATTACCGCTCAATTGCTAAGTGATACATCAATTCTTCCAGCTAATTAGTATCTCAGCTGTTTTTTCTAACTTCGTGAACTGCTATTCCACTGTCAAACAAGCAACTGGCTACTGTGTACGGGTTATTCAAGTAGATTTGTAATGTTGTTGTCTATCACATACTATTTTTTATTCAGCACTAAAGTTACAACAGCAATTATGTAGTATATTCTTGGGGGTTTTTAAAAGTCGTTGGTTTTGTAAAATTTAACAGCTTTTGGGAAACCAGTGAGTTTCGACATAGCAGCAGCGCCTATAGCGATGAAGTAGTTTGTACAAATAATCAATGTCTCATGTCCTCTAATGCCAAAGAACTGCACACGTTCTGGTATCTACTTCTAGCTCTACACCTGTTCCGATAGGGGTAGTGAGCTTTCTTTCTAAGGCGGAGCAGCTGCCAGCAGGCTTCGCGCTGTCTCTGGTGTCTTCGGCGAAGTGTCTAGTGGTGTAGTGGGAGCATGACGCCGTGGAATGAAGGTGGTGTAGTGGTAAACTGTGGTGTATACTGAAGCGCCAAAGAAACTGGTATAGGCAGGCATATTCAAATACAGTGATATGTAAACAGGCAGAATACGGCGCTGTGGTTGGCAACGCCTGTGTAAAACAACAAGTGCCTGACGCAGTTGTTAGAGCGGTTTCTGCTGCTTCAATGACAGGTTATCAAGATTTAAGTGAGTTTGAACTTGGTGTTATCGTTCGCACACGAGCGATGGGACACAGCGTCTCCAAGCTAGCGATTTTTCCATACGACCATTTCACGAGTGTACCTTGAATATCAGGAATCCGGTAAAATATCGAATCTCCGACATCGCTGCGGCCGGACAAAGATCATGCAAGGACTGGACCAACGACGACTGAAGAGTATCGTTCAACATGACATAAGTGCAACCATTCCACAAGCTGTTGTAGATTTCAATGCTGGGTCACCAACAAATGTCAGTGTGCGAACCATTCAACGACACATCATTGATAAGGGCTTTCGGAGCCGAAGACCCACTCGTATACCCTTGATGATTGCATGACACAAATCTTTACGCCTCGCTTGGGCCCATCAACATCGACATTGGACTACAGATGACTGGAAACATGTTGCCTGGTCGGACGAGCCTCGTTTCAAATTGTATCGAGCGGATGGACGTGTACGGGTGTGGAGACAACCTCATGAACCCATGGACCCTGCATGTCAGCAGAGGCTGTTCAAGCTGATGCAGGCTCTGTAATGGCGTTGGGCGTGTGTAGTTGGAGTGGTATGGGACCCCTCATACGTCTAGATACGACTTTGACTGGTGACACGTACGTAAGCGTACTGTCTGATCACCTGCATCCATTCATGTCCATTGTGGATTCTGACGGATTTGGGAATTCCATCAGGACAATGCGACACCTCACACGTCCAGAATTGCTACACAGTGTCTCCAGAAACACTCTTCTGAGTTTAAACACTTCCGCTGCCCACCAAACTCCCCAGACAAGAACATTATTAAACATATCTTGGATGCCTTGCGAAGCATTGTTCAGAAGAGATCTCCACCCCTCGTACTCTTACGGATTTATGGACAGTCCTACAGGATTCATGATATCAGTTCCCTCCTGCACCACGCACCACTACAGACATTAGTCGAGTGCATGCCATGTCGTGTTGCGGCACTACTGAATGCTCGGATGCTCGAGGAGGGGGGGGGGGGGGGGGAGGAGGGACCTACACTATATTAGGCAGGTGTACCAGTTTCTTTGGTTCTTCAGTGTAGCATGTAGCGCTACTAAGGAGAGGTACGGATTTGAAGAATATTTACAACATGACGCTACAGATCGTAAGATAACAATGCATCAAGAAGGAAGTTTGCTGCTCTGATGGTCTACATCTCGATGGCAGAATATTACTTGGCAGTTCTGACCCATTATTTGCTACCAGTCCATGAAGGGCTTTTTGAAGTGAGTGTCGTTCGATAAAGGCACGAAACAGTGATTTATAATGTCGTTGGGCTCGAGAATGAGCGATTTTGTTACAAGAAACGCATCGACTGTGGAGTAAACAGCTCAGAAGCGCGACAAGAACTCATGTGGATACTTAAGGGTTATGTCGGAATGTGAAGTCGGTGAGAGACGACGAAATGTCACGTAAGTATTTATGTTTACACCCAATGTTCTTAGTCGGCAGCAAAGACTCAACCAACTACGACAGTAGCGTGCGACTGGCAAAGAAATATTTCTCACAATATGTTTCACTGTTATAGGGTTATAAGGGAAGCGCGCGAGCCAACTTATAAACACATACCGAGTTTTCGGAATTCAAGATGGCTGGGGCAGTTTGGAGTATTGACGGTGGGCCTACGTATTCCTGAGGGTGTTTCGACTACGCTGTACGAGATTTACTGGGAAGCCCGATCTTTCTCCATGTGATTTCGATTTTTTGGAGCCTGAAGAAGGACAATCGTGGGTGTTTATTTGCTATGGACGAAGAGTTATATGTCTGTGTACAACCATGATTCCGTAGGCAGCAGAAAACATTGCTCCATGGGCGCATTAACCATCTTGTCTCACGACGGGGTAAATGTATTAAAAGTTATGGTGATTTCTTTTGAAATAATATGCAGTTTACTTACTTTTCTCCATCTGTCACGTTTTCACTTGACTGTACCTTATAGAACTGGAATGTGAGGTGGTTACATGTCTTAAACTCTTTCCCAGAACTCATTTTCAACGACATAACACGAAAAGGATCTGAACTTCTTTTCTTCACAATAGGCATTCCGTTGCCTACATGTAAACCTGGCATATCACCCATTGTGCATGTTTCTTTTCTGTCGGCGACTTGTCGTGACGGTTATTTGGCAGCAAATACAAATTAACTGTGAACTTTATAGCAGCTGTCTCTAACTCTATTACTCAAAGTCACTGTCAATTATTTTTTGTTTTCTTTTGTTTTGGTTCTTAATTGAAAGCCATAAAGTGGAGAACTCTTATAGCATCTTACTGCTGCTCGATCAAGTAATGGTATCCGAGACATGATATATGCTTTTCTTTTCCTCTAAATTTGACTGTGTCTTTGTTTCCCTGCCGCTACATGTGGGCTGACGTATAGTCATTTTTAAAGATAATGTTGCAATTTCACGTAAACTATTGGACTCAGTGACAATTTCTCTGTTTATGTTGTTTTAAAACCAATTGGAAGCAAATATCAGTGATACGGCAGCATTAAAACGAGATACAAGGAGACAACATTTCGTCTGCAACTTTCCTCTTAGCGTCTTCATTAGACGCACAGATAAAACGCAAGCTTCGGAATTCAATGCGAATATTCAAATTTATATATCGTTCCGAGTGATATACTTCGATCTTGTTTTATCTCGATCACCATTTTTCTATTTCCATCAGCTCTTTCTGAAGACGTGAGGTTATCTGCTGCAAAGCATCCTCCTAAAAGTCTCACACAATGTAGTCTTCTTATCATAACGCTGAGAAACTAGTGGTCCCTCATTTTTACTGATCTTCTGATATAGAAAGTAGTTGTCTATATCGCATCCATTTTTTGGCAGAAAGAGTAATTAGATTTCTCACTTATCAGTGCCTATGCCCCCCCCTCCCCCGTTGCTGTATCACTGCGATTACGCAACTAAAGGGCGTTTCTCTAGTAACTCATTAGAAGATAGAAGTTATATATGACTCGCGGAGTGCCCATTTATTGTATGTAAGTAACAAGAGGTGTTATGTTTTTCTTTCTTCCTTCATTTACATGTGGACAGATTTTCATTTCAAATTTTATAAGAATTTATAAACTGAATTCCTACTTTTGAACTGCTTGTTACTGCTTTATCCTAACCATAAATAGGTCTAATGACTGTTATTCGAAAATGATATCTCTTTGAAGAGGAAGTAGTCTATGTTACTCTCTTGCACGAACTGACAGATATATGTACACTCATTAGATCCTCTTATTTTGTGTGGATCACTATTGTCCCAGCAAGAAATTTAAAAAAATCCTCGTTGTCGTCCTGGGCTGAACTTACACATCCATTTTTAGCTCTTAATCGAGAATTTACTTTTCAAACCCAGATGATGCATCGTTGTTAATTTTGTAACAATGTTCTGATATTAGTTTTGCGCATAAAGTGTTCTCGAATTACTCTATGCCACAGACCTACTGGAAATAGTTCACAGTGTCCAAAATGCAAAGTAATCTACGAAAGAATTCATAAAATGATCGCATCAATCGCTAATTTATTGAGCTGAGTAAATTCTGAGATCTCTACTTTTTTTTGGCAAGTTAAGTGTCTGTCTCTACTACTCAGTAAGCATATGACTACTGTATAGAGTGGTATCGTACAGTTACCATGATGATACACACATATATCTAAAATATCGATATGATTTTGAATCTAACTGTATCAGGTGCAGAGGTTATAAACATGCTCGCAGGTATCCTTCAAGTTATACTGAAAGACAAATAACTCCATTTATCTTAGGGAAATGGTTTTATAGTTACATCTTTGAACAGACATCGACGGAAAATTTTGTGAATTACAAATAACAAAGAACTACAGTGAAGTGCACACGGCATAGCACAAACTTTTCATGAGTTGGGTGTATCATTAATTTCTGTTACATTGCTTAGTTTTAATAAGATTGACATTTCTTCACTATCAATCATATTGTCGTTACTATTATTGTAATTGTTATACTTTTGTGTGCCCAAATTGCGACTTTTACTCAGATGACTTATTAGATGAGAGGTTTGACATGAAGGTCTTAATTTTGTGAGATGAAATAACTGCATAAATATAAAAAAATATGTAACCATATTTCATGATGAAAGACAATCATTACCGCATATTGGCCAAAGAACTGACAGATTCGTAGCCATGGACGTGTGTTTGTTTACTGATCTTCGTTGCAACGATAATTTTGTACCACAAATATAATAACAATAACATCACTACGACGAGTGAGTCCTTGTTCTACATTTACAGCCGAGCAACAGGAAATAGCACCGGAAAGAAGAATAGTGTTATGTTCATATCCCTATATATAATGTTATGCCTGAAAATCAGGCAACCCTAGGAAGCTTTCAGAGAATAATGAGAAAACTAGTTGAATTACTGAGCTCCTTGTCAAACGAGAAGCAACACTTAGAGTTTTGTGGCGATTTCAATGCAGATTTCTTAAGACTGTGACATGAGAATTGAATTTAAATCCTTATTTGGCTGTTGCCATCTGCTTTCAATCGTAAATTTTCCATCTCACAGATAGAAAGACAACAGGGCCCTGATAACATTTGTACAGAACAATTAATGTGTACCCAACCATGAATAGACTATGTGACCATGATACACAATTAATGGCACTTATCAATGTAGCATCTCACTGCTGTGAGGCATGTTAATACAAAGCAGTGAGACTCATTAATGAGAAATACAGTGGTTGAAGAGTAAGTTAAAGCATTTGGTATCAAATGGGATGTATGTAGAAAGATATGCTAATTGAAAGATAGGTTAATGAGAAATTCAATATACTTTATATCAAATCTATGTCAGTATTTGAAAGTAGCTTTCCCAAAACGTTATAGACAATGTCCATTAAAGGGAAACAAATTAGCAACGTATAACTAATGAGATGTCCGCCCCCGGTAGCTAAGTGATCAGCGCGACGGACTGTCAATCCTAAGAGCCCGGGTTCGATTCCCTGCTGGGTCGGAGTGTCCTAATCATCATCATTTCATCCCCATCGACGTGCAAGTCGCCGAAGTGGCGTCAAACCGAAAGAATTGCAACAGGCTAGGGGTGGCCCTCGCCACATGCCAAAAAAAAAAAAAGAAAGAGATGAAAATTTCGTGTAAGAGGAAAAGGAAATATTTAGAGAGGACAGAAGAAGTAATCTGACGTTACTGGGATTCTACAAAAAAATGAAATATTTTAATGAAGATCATTAAACGTTCAGAAATATGAACATCTTGACAGACATTAGTAATGCAGACAGTGACATTAAAACTGTGTAGGACATGGTGAAATGGGAGACAGGACAATCAGTCAGTGTACAAGATACCACAAGAGTTAAACCAAATGACAACGTTGTGACTGATAATTCACAACTTGCAATCGTCTTTAACACTCATTTTCTAAATGTAGCAGGAAGAAAATAGGATTAATTAATTCAGTAAAAAAAGCAAGAGAATATATTAAAAATACAGCTTGACAATAGCTTAATCAATTAGAAGGAGCACCAACATTGTTCACTGAAACAAACAGCAATCTAAATATTCTAAACAACAAACGCCCATACGGTGTTGATTTAATTTCAAACAGAATTTCGGAAAGTTGTTCTAACTCACTAAATAATGCTTGATTAGGACAGACAGTTTTCCAGACAGATTAAAATATGCAATTGTTAAACTTCTTTATAAGAAAGGTGACTAGAAAGACTTAAATAATTATTGCCCAATTTCCTTACTGACGTTAAAAATAGTAGAAAAAGTATGTACTAATATTAGTCTCACATTTGAGTAGAAACAACTTACTTTTTACATCGCAGTGCTGGTTCCAGAAGGGTTATTCGACGAAGAATGCTGTTTATACATTCACTCAGTAAATGTTGCAAACCTTGAGTAATAAAATAATGTCAGTTGGTAGTTTTTGAGACAGAGTTGGACATTTTATCTGCACCATCATGACGCCTATATATGGTAATAAAATTCATCATAAATGATGTATCAAAATTTGAGAAGAGAAATGATATCTACTAGTGGGAAAACTGGTCATTATTACCCATTACTGATGTTATCAATGACTCAGAAAGCAACAACATATAATCTTTTGCTCAGTAGCATAAAATGTCTGACAGGCAGCAAACCAAGTTTTAAACTTAACCTAAAATCAGATCTCCACCACTGCTTGTATTCAATGGAGAATTTTTATTTAAAAACTGGTAACCAGTAAAAAATGAAGGATACGTGATTTTTAATACAGCTGCATGAGTAGACCTAAAAAATAATACGTTCATTAATGTTAACACTAATCATGTATACACATCCTGTAATCTGACTTGTTCCACATCATTTTGATAAAAATGTAGTTCAAATAATCTACGGATCATATAACTAACTAACTGGTCAGCTAAGTTAGTGTCAAGTGTAGGAAGTAGTGAATGCTAAACAGATATGATGATGTGTCTGTCTGGATGATTCGAAGATGCTGAAGCCATGTTAAGTGGAATGGATAAAATAACGGCATCAGCATATAACATAACAGTAGATGAATCTGAAATAGAAGTGGGGGTTTGGCACAAAGTAGGGGGAGACAAAATATAGGTTGTCGCAAGTGGTAAATTAATTCGAAACGTATGATGAACAAAGAATGGCAAAAATCTTCTGCTAGTAGTAGCGATACAGAAACACTGCAAATCTCTAACAGCTCCTCGACTTTGCTCTGCATACAAAGAAACAAGTAGGCCTTCCCTTTAAATTTTTGGATGGAACCTATTACTCCTTAATTGTATTAACCACTTTTGCTTGTCCCAATTGTGGCCAAGGTTTTTGGGAGGTTTTCTACATTTGTAAGGCAAGCATAAGAACTGTAAATCTACTCTCAAATTTTCCCATTTGGGACCATCTCTTTCTCACTAGCAGTTAGTCTACAATTTGTACAAAAAGGCCATTATTTTGCTATGGGTCATTACTTGAAAATCCGGTTCTACCAAGGAAATGAAAAGAGTAAAGAAAACAAAGAGTGGTGGAGAGAGAAGTAGGAGTATAAATTAACTATAAAAACGTTCCTTTAATAAAAAGGAGGTCTTATTCTCTCAAAATGGTAGCCTAGGAATAGATAAAGTTTATAAGTGTACAAAATTAAAATGTCCATATGAGGCACTGAGGATGGAAAAAAATAAATTGTCTTAAAATAGTAGCCTATGCTATCGGTGAACAATGGCTGATAATATCACAAATGACGACAGAAGTGTGAATAATAAGAAAAGCAGAAATCAGTTACAGAAACAAGAACATAAACTATTGACCATCTTTTGAGCCAAAATGTAGTACAATAACAGTTGATTATCACGATGGAAAAGTAACTAGAGATAAACCAATATGAAGGTACACAAATCAAAATATGAAAGACATCGAATGTTAGAATGTTAGAAAGTGAACAAGAAGGTAGAAAGGCATGAAGACTGGATATCCGCTGCTTCCATCCTGATAATAATCAGACTGCTGCCAGCCAATCCTCTGATTGAACTTCTAAGGGAAAGATACTTTACACTGAGCCATTGTTGCCAGCACCTATCTCTTATGCTGCACAGTGGCGAAATAGCGGCTGTTGTAGAAAAATATCTAAACATATAAATAAACTGGTAATCGCAATACTCATTTACATTATTGATTCAGTTTTGCTATTAAAACTTTTGCTGCTGCCATTCATGACGTTTCGTATCTCTTTTTCGGACGACGCGAATCGGGAGATAATATATATGGTAAAGTACGTTTGTTATGTTCTTTTAATCTGAGAATTTACAGTTCCAGAATTTTCACGGTAATTCAAACATGCGAAACTTTTTTACTATTGGTTGCGCTTTGTAGGTACCAGGGCTCACGGAAGCAAATTTACTTTTGTAATTTTGAGCGTCCAGTTAAGTAGAACTCATACATGTTAATCATGCTCAAGCAGTTCTTTTGCGTACAGCAAAATAGAATCATGAACAAACCAGATCCAGAGATATTATATTACAGATCATGAACATAAAATAGATTTTACTATCTGTGAGTAGGGAACTTTTAGAAAAATTGTTGCTTATATAATAACTATGCAACTTTCTCTTTGATACTCGCTGATTTAAAAAATACTTTATTCAAGAAGATTATCGAAACATCTGAAGAAAGTAACATTTCATTTGTTTCTAAGTTTTTCGTTTTGTATTTTATCGTCAGATTTCTCGTAAGAATACATGCAAGAATGGGCTACGTGGGGTATATACCGCTAACCACAGGGAAGACTATGTGAGTCATCTCATGCAGAACAGCGTGTCTTTTCTAAAGTGAAATTCAGATTTTTACAAATTTGTTGCGCAAGTTCAGAGGAGTAAAGCTTCAAACAAATATTGAATCATCCATAAGTCATTGTTACTACACCTACCGTCAACAGTGTATACAAACATTTGCGTAATGACATCAACGACGTCTGAACAAAATTTAATTCTCTTGAGATCTATTACATTTCAAAAAGAATTCAGCCACTGAAATGTAGATTGATGAATTCCAGAGACCTATTCAAAGCAAAGAAGAGCTAAAAGAATGGATAGAGGTCATACTGCAAGTAAAATCAATTATTCAGTCCAGTATCCATTGTCAAACTGACTGCTGATAATGTCCACTTGTTATTGTTTTAGTGTCAAAATATGCCTTCGTCAACCCATAATACACCATAAATCTGGAAGGTGTTGCAGTAACTGAATTATACGCCACCAATTACAGTGAGGTAATGACCGTGGTTTAGTCTAAGTTCAGTAGCTGTTTATCTCATAGAAGTGTTACAAAATCAGTATGTTAATTTTAATTTTTCAGTCGCATTATTCTAGTCATCGGTATTATGAGAAATGGCTGGTTTGAATGTCAAACAGATGCATACCGTGCTAAACCTTTGACTGTCCCCATATGCCTGATGTAGCCAGTTAATAATGGCTTTAGATTTTTAGACAAGAGAGCTTGAGGGAAAACTATTTTTCTCGAACTTCTCGATACGAAAACATATCATTTCCGTTTTTTCAGTACTGTGTGTCATGTAATTTACGTCTGTAAAGGCCTAGGTTACGGCTACAAGAGATAAGTTTCCGTCATTTATGAGTTATTCTGTTTTAACTGCTATGAAGACATAAAATGTGACCGAACTTAGTGGTTTTATTAGTTGCGTTGTGCAACGTTTCAGTAAGTATCGTTAATTTTTGTCAGCGAATGTTTCGGGTCTAAGGATGAGTACTTTGAGATACCTGGACAGTAAGAATGAAGACGTGCTGGGCGGGACACGCCTCACGGTATCGTGCAAGCCCTGAAGCAGAGCGCCCATCAGCCTGGGTGCCTGCCTGTTGAAGCCTCGCGTGGCGCGATTACTGGCTCCAAAATTACTGGCGCCAGGCACGGCACGCAACGGCCCACCAGTATCACGCCCTCCTGCACTACATTACACGACACACCACTCTCTCTGCATTTCCGCTGTCTGTTTCCTCTGCTAACGACGAAATATTGTTAACCTTTAAAAAAAATGCGTAAAGGAAACGTGGTTAGCAATGAATGTGAAACTGTCTGCTGTCACCACGTAATGGGAAACAATAGTGATGTCAATTCACTCCAGTGCAGTGACGTGAACTGTTGCTGTTCGATAGCCAGCTTCACCATGTACCATCAAAAGGATGATATTTTGTCAGATTACCAGAAATGACACAGTAGCATCCTCCCTTAGCCACAATGATGCATATTACCATTGCCAGCTCTCTGATGATTGCTTTGCTGTTGTTGTCTAATTTAATTTCATATCAAAGCTACAGCTTTGTGCAGTGAGGGTTGGCCCTGAGCTGTATTACATAGTTGACTAATAAGACAGAGTAAACTGATTCTAACTGTACCTCATGCGTATGTCTTGGTTTAAAACGCGCCTTTACCGTACGTAGTTTCAGAATTTATTACAATGTAGGTAAGAGTCTGCATGTACATTGCAATGTAATTCGTGCTGATTCTTGAGACAGTCGATTGCTATTACGCTCGCCAATCTTACAGAAAATTCTGTACATCCCTGACCGGCCGAGGGTGGGCGAGGACGGGGAACGCGATTTAAGCGGCTCCGCCGGCGAGGAGAGGCAAATTGCCGACTGCAGTGACTATGGACAGTTTCCCTCGCGACTGCTCGTAGCAACACCGGGAGTCCGCTTGGCAGGTGATTGTGTGTGAGACTGCGATTTGGACTTAGATCTGCACTGGTGTTGATTTTTCAGGGGCATTGGTTATATGGAACTGTCTTTCAGAAAGGAAGGAAGTATGGACTTGTGAATGTAGGTCATCTTCTGTAACGAATGTGGGGTGGTTGTCGCTGTGACAAGATTGCATGTCAAACAAATTTGTGAATCTCGTACTCCTCGCGTTATCGGAGGTCGTTAACGAAGCCGATTTGTAATATTCGGTGTGTCAGACATTTGTAGTTCCGTCACCGGAATAATAGGCGATTTACCTTCAGTATCGAGTGGATAAGTTGCTAAAGCAAAAACAATTACTAGAATTCGACTATCCTGATAGTACAATTTTTTACAGGATCGAATTAAAAACATGTTTGAGCTCTGACTGGCTACACAAGTGTATGTGCTTTCTAGGTGTTTTGTCTTTTGCAGTACTGGTCACTGTTGTCTGGCCTGCAGTTGCTGTTGTTTTGGGGGTTTTGGTGGTCGGCCATTCAACCGCAATTAGTCTGATGTTATTAGAGCATATAAGCTCGTAAAAGGCTCTTAGCTGCGAGTCAGGCGTTCACAGTAAATTTTAAATTGTCATCAATAAGCGGAACCAATCCATGACTGGACGTCCTTGCAGTTGAATTAATATTAAGTTTAATATTTCCCCTTGTTTATGCAAGGCATTTAACATTCACAGATACCTAGAAATGTCTAGTTTCAGCGGTAACTTGATATTTAGTTAGCCTAGGTGTCTGTGTTTTATTCCGCATGTTCGTAATTTCTTAAAGCTGTAAGTTTGCACCTGCGCAGTTTGAGTAATCTTGCATTTAAGGAAAATTGCCTGGCATGTAAATTTATTTTCAAGTAGTATTCCTTACACAATTGTAATTGAATAATAGTGTCTACTATTTAAGTAAGAGCCTTCAGCTGTTCAGTCCTTGTACTGCCTCCTAATCTGCTTGCATGTTTGTTAAGTTTTTGTGATTATGGATGCATTTTGACTAAAAATTCCTCTAAATGCAATAAGTCTCATTCTGCGTAATACTGCTAAGTAGTGGTGGCATATAAATTGCACTGCTTTTTGTTTCATGATCGTCTTCTGCGAATGTCGTTATACAGTTTTTTAATTTTCTTCAGTAATTTAAAAAGATTGCCTGTTGATCCTTTGATTAAAAATTTTTGAAACCACATTTCAAATAATTATAAACAAAATCTTGTGCGATATTCCGGGAAAATAAATTTTCTTTGCTCTGGCAGTTCTACAGTTCTCTCTCCCAACACACCCCCTACCCCCTTCCCCATCTTATCACCTACAATACAGTGGATAAGAATTTAATTTTCAGTAGGGCGATTCAAAGGATCATGGCTGAAGGATAATTAGATATCAAAATAATCAATATCTGTCATAAAAGTAAATGTACAATGTGCGTGCCGCTAAAACTCAGAAACGAGTCCTGGTACGATCAAGAGAGTTATATGATATGGTAGCCCTCTATTCCACACCCATGAAGAGGGTTCCTGGATTTACCTGTGTTACCTCGTAAAATCAAGCGCCGGCACGCCAGCCGGGAACGATAGAGAAGAGAGAGCCGTGACAAGACGTCAGCCAGTTGCACGCCGAGCGACCCCTCTTCAGGACGACAACGCGACAGCACCGGCCTCTATGCGAAGAGGAGCTAAGCGCCGCGCTCGACTGGTCGAGGCCCAGTCGAAGAGAAGCTTCAAGACTAGCTATCTGAACAAAAGCATCAGCTGTAATACTTCGCTTATATTAGCAATGGTATATACTGAAGAAGCTTGTTTATTTTGTCTGTGGCCCTTTGCTTGCGACACATCTATGAAATTCTCAAAGTTGAGTATTGTCATTACGTTTTTTGTAATAAAACTCATTAATATGATTTGCTTGAAATGTTATCTAGCGATCCAAGAAAGCAGGTTTCCTAGACACCCCATATTCGACGACTAGGCAGGATTTAACAACCTGAAGGGCGTCCTATTGAAGATACAAGGGCTGGGAAGTTTCATCCAATTTCTAGAAGATTCCAGAACACTTGAGAGTATTTCAGAATATTCCAGAACATTCTAGAATATTCGAGAGAATTTCACAACATTCCAGAATGTTTCGGAATGTTCCACAATGATCCGGGATGTTCTGGAATTTTCGGGAATAGTCTTGTAAAATCGGGAAGATTCTATATTTTTCGGTAATGTCCCGGAACATCACAGATCATTGTGGAATATTCCAGAACACTCTGTAATGTTACTGAATGTTTTGCAACATTGTGGAACATTCGAAGCCTTTTTGGTATGTTTTGGAATTCGCCACTGGTGGGGCTATCCACTGGTAGGGCTATATAAAGCAAAATCCGTCGTGCGTTCGAACGTCAGTTTCTTATCACTGACGAAGGGAGGAACCAAAAAACTTGTGCATTGCATTGAGTGAATAAAAACAAACAGTGAAGTGTGAGTAGTCAAAGTGATACAGTGAATATAAATCGAAAATAAAGTGTAAAAAGTATGTAAAGTATACTTAGTGTATTTTTAATAAAAAGTTGATTCGATTTATGTTTTAGATAATGCCCAAATGTAAAAGAGGAGGAGAACTTACCAGTTCTGAAGCAAAACGGCGAAAACGAAGAGAACAGCGAGAAAACGCAACAGACGAAGAGCGCGAAGCACGTTTGAGATCCCAACGAACGAAAATGAGCACCGTGAAAAGCAGAGAAACCGCAGAACAACAAAATGAACAGACTGAAGAATCGAGAACTGCGACACTATCTTATAATAAAAAACTGCGAACTCAGTCCGACCAAGAAAATATCACTCTACGAGAAGTGCGGACGAGGACAAGTGAACAGTACAACTAACAAATGAAGCACTCCAATACGACCCGACGAAAGAATTTAACAAACGGGTCGTAATCGGAAAAATGCGTAACATCTGCCAGTTTTGCAGCGCGAAAACATTCAGTACAGAAACACCAGGATTCTATTGCAAGGATGGAAAAATTCAATTACCGTCATTGGAAGCACCTGCGAAGGAATTTTACATTACATGACCGAGAAAACTCCAGAATCAAAACACTTTCTTCAAAATATAAAAACGTACAACGCCTGCTTCCAAATGACTTCTTCCAGTGTCACTTCGATCAACACTAACAGAGATGTAGTCGATTATGTTTTTCCATCCAAGGACAAATCTATCACAACATGGGACCATTACTACCACTAACCAACGAACACCAGAAATTTCTTAATCGGAAATGAAGAAACGGGAACTGATCAATTGTAACGCCGGAAATGCATATCCTTCTATTTCCATCTAATGTACTATGAATTTTTTCCTTATTTTGTTACCTGAAGATATGACATTTTTGTGTCTTTGTATATTGTAATTGTTTTACTATTTGTATATACATGCATTTATGTCGATGTATAATTGGTTTTTTTTGTAAATACTATTTGTATTTTAGCACTGGGTCTTGCCTAGGGAAAACTATGCTATCGAACGAATACATCGATAGGTCGTGTGGAGAACCAAAGTGTTTAGGATCTTTGGTAGTGTGAACTCGGCCGCGTGAAGCGCGGGCAGAGCAGAGTCTGGCTGGAGGAGGGCAGTGGAGCAGGTGTGTTGTGAGACGCTCCCGCGAGTTGCCGCGCTTTCGGGGTTTGGCAGCATGTAATTGCGCTCGACTTGCTATGATAGTTTCTGACACGGTGTCGCGGCCGGGAGCGATAGCTGGCACACATCAAGAGCCCGTTTCGGCTGGAGACCGTGTCCAGAAGAAGGCGCGCCAACATCCAGCTTCTGCAACAGCGACGGCCGACAATGAGTGACTGTCGCCACCTCCTCGATCGACGACTTCAAACCTTCAATCAACCAACAAGGAAGACTGGTAGCACGTAAAGTTTTAGAACTGTATGGCAGACCTCAGCTTTTCAAACTGTTAAATTTTTCTCACTAAATTACAGCAACGTAGCATGAACCTTTGTTGCTCATTGTCCCAATTGCATTACCTTCCTTTTCCGGAATGAACCCGAGCGTCGTTGAAGTTCAAACGCCAGCATTAAAGTAATATCATTCGATTTCACTGCTTTAATTTCAAAGTTCAGTTAAGGTATACAATATTTAGATTACACAAGCACAAATTAAGAGTGCGAGTTTTGTTACCATATTTTAGCTTACCTGTGACTGCAGGTCAGCTTGGTACGTAGTAAATTTTACTATTGTTAATTGTTCAGAATCATTTAATCCAAGTTCAAAGTTAAATCTCTTATTTCTGAATTGCGTAGATTCAAGTAGCTTTTGAAATGATTGTTGAGGTAGCCCAAGACTAACCTTATTTTATTGAATTTCGTAGTGCTTCAGAAACAAAGTTCACTATTAATTTCAGTCACTAAATTAACTTTCAGTTTTCCGGTTTTAGTAATTCTTTTGCTAAATTAAGTCAGAGTGTAGCGAAATTTATTACTTCTGACAAACATTCAGTTTTCACACAACACGTGTCAACCTTCAGTTGCCACGCCTTTAGTGCTAATTATATGTGCATTAATCTTTCATTTTCAGTTATTATAGTAGTTGTCCGTAGGACTGGCGACTGTAACTTCCCCAAATCTCAAATATCTAATTAACGCCAAATGATTGTTAACGTAACGACCGCACATTCACTTTCTTTATTAATTTAACCCTTTTCTCAAAATTAATTTCCACCAATTTCATTTGCATTTTTCCTTTCATGTAGATGTAACCCTTTCCTCCCTCTTTACCGACAGATTACCGTCGGTGACGATTGCTTTTCCCAAATTTCCATTAGGTACACGCGGTTTAATTTTTCACTGTCATTAAGGTCGATAAGTGAGGGGGAGGTTACACAATGATGTATAAATATCAGTGGATTGAGACGACAAGTTGTCAGAGATTTACAGAGGATCTTAAACGAATACAATCAACCAGTTAACATATTAAAAACAGCATCGGATAAGCAAATAAAAATATTGTTTATAAACAAGTATTTTAATAGAATAGGTTCTCAATAAAAAATTTTCCCTCTTTAGCAAGCATTGTAAACAGAATGATTTTCAGTAAAAATTTTTTACCTCTTATACTCTAAAGTTTATCGTTTCATTCCTACTACCATACAGTCTCATATCAACTCCCTGAGCGAAACCGGGTACTGCAGCTAGCAGATTAATTACAGCAATAATACTTTTGGGAGCTATCTGACAACTTATTCGTCTACTAAAACAATTTCAGTTTCTCCTTCTTATAATCCTGCTCCTGTGCCACTCAAAATACGAGCCCATGTGCGCGTATGTGTCGAAAAGACAGAGAAAGAGAAAGAGAGAGAGCGAGAGAGAGAGAACATCACCGTCTTGAAAACTGTGGACTGACATTTCATTCCTCTTCCATAGTTTTAGTTTTATCACGAGTTTGGGATTCTGAAATACCGCATGGTGTCATACATACTGCATAAGAAACGGGTTATGTTAATGATTCTAGAACTTTGGCTCTGATTTAGTTTTGCTGAGGATTACAACAGTAAGTTAAAATTAAAAACTATTATTTTTTTCATGACCTTTTGCAGGATTTTCTTCTCGAAAAAAATCCATCCGTTAATCTGTTATGCATCTTTTTTCTTTCATTTTTACTAGCACAATACGCTTTTTTACGGGTATATAGCTTTCAATACGCAATATATAACGCACTACATGGTTTTGTGATAATGTTAGCATCTACATGATGGGAAAGTTGAAACACAATTCACTGGCTCTAAGTTAATGAACAGCACCAAAATATTTATTCGAAACTAACTGGGAGTGTAGTATTTTCATTTTAAATCACGTACCGTACTCAAGTACTAACTCCGTTTCCATACCTTCGAGCAGTCGGTTCCCTGTGAGATTTGAATGAAATTCATAAATTTCACCGGACACATATAAGTTTTGCACAGTTAACACTGCACCTTCAGTAAGACTCATGGTCCTTGTGCACTGTACGTATGTATATATATATATATATATATATATATATATATATATATATATATATATATATATATATATATGTGTGTGTGTGTGTAAAGGGGGGGGGGGGGGGAGAGGGCGGGGGTAAGGCGTTGGTTTCGCTTTTACACTGTCCTGAGAACTTGTGTGCTCTTGTTGTATACCACGAGGGCGTGCTGAAAAATAATGACTCCGAATTGTCTATTCAGTTCTCAATATCAGTACTCGGTTGACTTCCCTGCTACGCTGACGCCAAGTTGATACCTCATGCCATTAGAAGCCTACAAAATATTGTGTGTGACATGACGGTGTGTAACGTAATTATGTCGGTACGTGTGAAACAGCGTCCTGTAATTGAGTTTCTTAGTGCACAAAAGATGTCTGCGATTGAAATCACGCATGGAGCATTCTCTCCTTTAGTATGACAATGCCAGACAAAACACGAGAGCTGCGACATCTACAACAGTCCGACTTCTTGGATTCATCGCCATCTATCATATAATCATAAGAAGTCACCCTTATTCTGCCATCGGCCTTGTCAAAGAGGGCGATACTGGAAGATTTCAGTTAGATTACACCATGGTCAGACAGATATTCCGAAATCAGATTCTGGATTGTAAGGCGTACTCAGGAGAAGATATAGACTCAGATCATAATGTAGTAATGATGAAGAGTAAGCTGAAGTTTAAGAGATTATTGAGGAAGAGTCCATACGCAAAGAAGTGGAATACGAAAGTACTAACGAATGACTAGATACGCTTGAAGTTCTCTAACGCTGTAGATAGAGCAGTAAGGAATAACTCAGTAGACTGTACAGCTGAAGAGGAATGTGCATCTCCGAAAGCGCCAATCATGGAAGCTGGAAAGAAAAACATGGGTACAAAGAAGGTAAATGCAAGGAAACCATGACTAACAGGAGATGTACTTCAGCTGATCGATGAAAGAAGAAAGTACAAAAATGTTCAGAGAAATTCAGGAATATATAGATATAAAATTCGCCGAGGATTGAAATAAATAGGAAATGCAGGGAAGCTAAGACGAAATGTTTGCTTGAAGAATGTGAAGAAATAGAAAAAGAAATGATTGTCGGAAGGACTGACTCAGCTTATAATAAAGTGAAAACAACCTTCGGTGAAATTAAAAGCAAGAGTGGTAACATTAAGAGCACAAGGGAATTCCGCTGTTAAATGCAGAGAAGATAGCTAATGAGTGGAAAGACTACATTGAAGGCCTCTGTGAAGGGAAAGATTTCTCTGATGTGACAGAAGAAAGAACGTGAGTCGATTTACAAGAGATAGGCTATCCAGTATTAGAATCAGAATTTTAGGGAGCTTTGAAGGTCTTAAGATCAAATAAGGCAGAAGGGGTAGATAACATTCCATCAGAATTTCTAAAATCGTTGGGAGAAGTGGCAATAAAACGACTATTCACCTTGGTGTGTAAAATGTATGAGTCTGGCGACACACCATCAGATTTTCTGAAAAAGATCATCCACACAATTCCGAATACTGCAACAATTGAGATGTACGTGAATTATCGCACAATGAGCTACCATCCAAGTTGCTGACAAGCATAATATACAGAAGAATAGGGAAGAAAATTAAGGATGTGTTAGACGACGATCAGTTTGGCTTTAGGAGAGGTAAAGGCACAAGAGAGGCAATCTGACGTTGCGGTTGATAATGGAAGCAAGACTAAAGAAAAATCAAGACATGTTTGTAGGATTTGTGGACCTGGAAAAAGCGTTCAACAATGTAAAATGGTGCAAGATATTCAAAATTCTGAAAGTAAGTCGAAGAAAGACTAAAGTAATGAAAAGTAGTAGGAATGAGAGCAGCAACAAACTTAACATCAGGACTGATGGTCACGAAGCAGATGACGTTAAGGAATTCTGCCACCTAGGCAGCAAAATAACCCATCACGGACGAAGCGCGGAGGACATTAAAAGCAGACCAGCACTGGCAAAAAGGGCATTCCTGGTCAAGAGAATTCTACTAGCATCAAATATAGTTCTTAATTTGAGGAAGAAATTTCTGAGAATTTACGTTTGGTGCACAGCATTGTATGGTAGTGAGACATGGACTGTGGGAAAACCGGAACAGAGGAGAATCGAAGCATTTGAGACGTGGTGCTACAGAAGATTGTTGAAAATTAGGTAGACTGATACGGTAAGGAATGAGAAGGTTCTGCGCTGAAGCGGAGAGGAAAAGAAGACGTGGTTCAAAAATGGTTCAAATGGCTCTGAGCACTATGCGACTTAACTTCTGAGGTCATCAGTCGCCTAGAACTTAGAACTAATTAAACCTAACTAACCTAAGGACATCACACACATCCATCCCCGATGCAGGATTCGAACCTGCGACCGTAGCGGTCACGCGGTTCCAGACTGAAGCGCCTAGAACCGCACGGCCACACAGGCCGGCTGAAGATGGAGAAAATACTGACAGGGAGAAGGGACAGGATGATAGGACATCTGTTAAGACACCAGGGACTGACTTCTATGGTACTAGAGGGAGCTGTAGAGGGCAAAAACTGTAGAGGAAGGTAGAGATTAGGATACAAACAGCAGATAATTGAGGACGTAGTTTGCAAGTGCTACTCTGAGATGAAGAGGTTGACACAGGAGAGAAATTCCTGGCGGGCCTTTTCAAACCAGTTGGAAGACTGAACGCTGAAAAACAAGAAAAAAACTCATACAGTCCTGGTTGGTTGGTTGATTTGCGGGAGGGGACCATACAACGAGGTCATCGGTCCCATCGAATTAGGTAAGGATGGGGAAGGAAGTCGGCCGTGTCCTTTGAATGGAACCATCCCGCCATTTGCCTGAAGCTATTTAGGGAAATAACGGAAAACCTAAATCAGAATGTCCGGACGCGGGTTTGAATGGTCGTCCTCCCGAATACGAGTCCGGCCAGAGCGCTAACCTCTGCGCCACCTCGCTCGGTCATACAGTCCTGATTTTCGTTTGTTTCCAAAACTCAAAGAACGTTTTGAGGACTTCACTTTAATAGTGATGAAGCATTGTAAGAAGAGGTCAGGTTGTGGTTCCGTCAAAAAAAGTTAAACTTTCTACAGTGACGAATCAACCAAGTGGTATCTCGGGAAAAGGGTGGAGGGGGAGGGGGGATGTGTTCGTCGCTTGGATGATTATGTTGAGAAATAAATATGTAGATATGAATAGTATAGATGTAGACTATTAATAACGCTTGTTTTAGTTTAAAAACTTTGAGTTTGATTGTAAAAAACTCGGAGGCATTACTTCTCAGCACGTTCTCTTACATTTCTCTTACATCACCATACACACAGACACACACACACACACACACACACACACACATTCTGGCAGCAGACGTGTGTCTGTATGCTCTACATCTACATCTACATTTATACTCCGCAAGCCACCCAACGGTGTGTGGCGGAGGGTACTTTACGTGCCACTGTCATTACCTCCCTTTCCTGTTCCAGTCGCGTATGGTTCGCGGGAAGAACGACTGTCTGAAAGCCTCCGTGCGCGCTCTAATCTCTCTAATTTTACATTCGTGATCTCCTCGGGAGGTATAAATAGGGGGAAGCAATATATTCGATACCTCATCCAGAAACGCATCCTCTCGAAACCTGGCGAGCAAGCCACACCGCGATGCAGAGCGCCTCTCTTGCAGAGTCTGCCATTTGAGTTCGTTAAACATCTCCGTAACGCTATCACGGTTACCAAATAACCCTGTGACGAAACGCGCCGCTCTTCTTTGGATCTTCTCTATCTCCTCCGTCAACCCGATCTGGTACGGATCCCACACTGATGAGCAATACTCAAGTATAGGTCGAACGAGTGTTTTGTAAGCCACCTCCTTTGTTGATGGACTACATTTTCTAAGGACTCTCCCAATGAATCTCAACCTGGTACCCGCCTTACCAACAATTAATTTTATATGATCATTCCACTTCAAATCGTTCCGCACGCATACTCCCAGATATTTTACAGAAGTAACTGCTACCAGTGTTTGTTCCGCTATCATATAATCATACAATAAAGGATCCTTCTTTCTATGTATTCGCAATACATTACATTTGTCTATGTTAAGGGTCAGTTGCCACTCCCTGCACCAAGTGCTTATCCGCTGCAGATCTTCCTGCATTTAGCTACAATTTTCTAATGCTGCAACTTCTCTGTATACTACAGCATCATCCGCGAAAAGCCGCATGGAACTTCCGACACTATCTACTTGGTCATTTATATATATTGTGAAAAGCAATGGTCCCATAACACTCCCCCGTGGCACGCCAGAGGTTACTTTAACGTCTGTAGACGTCTCTCCATTGATAACAACATGCTGTGTTCTGTTTGCTAAAAACTCTTCAATCCAGCCACACAGCTGGTCTGATATTCCGTAGGCTCTTACTTTGTTTATCAGGCGACAGTGCGGAACCGTATCGAACGCCTTCCGGATGTCAAGGAAAACAGCATCTACCTGGGAGCCTGTATCTAATATTTTCTGGGTCTCATGAACAAATAAAGCGAGTTGGGTCTCACACGATCGCTGTTTCCGGAATCCATGTTGATTCCTACATAGTAGATTCTGGGTTTCCAAAAACGACATGATACTCGAGCAAAAAACATGTTCTAAAATTCTGCAACAGATCGATGTCAGAGATATAGGTCTATAGTTTTGCGCATCTGCTCGACGACCCTTCTTGAAGACTGGGACTATCTGTGCTCTTTTCCAATCATTTGGAACCTTCCGTTCCTCTAGAGACCTGCGGTACACGGCTGTTAGAAGGGGGGCAAGTTCTTTCGCGTACTCTGTGTAGAATCGAACTGGTATCCCGTCAGGTCCAGTGGGCTTTCCTCTGTTGAGTGATTCCAGTTGCTTTTCTATTCCTTTGACACTTATTTCGATGTCAGGCATTTTTTCGTTTGTGCGAGGATTTAGAGAAGGAACTGCAGTGCAGTCTTCCTCTGTGAAACAACTTTGAAAAAAGGTGTTTAGTATTTCAGCTTTACGCGTGTCATCCTCTGTTTCAATGCCATTATCATCCCGGAGTGTCTGGATATGCTGTTTCAAGCCACTTACTGATTTAACATAAGACCAGAACTTCCTATGATTTTCTGTCAAGTCGGTACATAGAATTTTACTTTTGAATTCACTGAACGCTTCACGCATAGCCCTCCTTACGCTAACTTTGACATCGTTTAGCTTCTGTTTCTCTGAGAGGTTTTGGCTGCGTTTAAACTTAGAGTGAAGCTCCCTTTGCTTTCGCAGTAGTTTCCTAACTTTGTTGTTGTACCACGGTGGGTTTTTCCCGTCCCTCACAGTTTTACTCGGCACGTACCTGTCTAAAACGCATTTTACGATTGCCTTGAACTTTTTCCATAAACACTCAACATTGTCAGTGTCGGAACAGAAATTTTCGTTTTGATCTGTTAGGTAGTCTGAAATCTGCCTTCTATTACTCTTGCTAAACAGATAAACCTTCCTCCCTTTTTTTATATTCCTACTAACTTCCATATTCAAGGATGCTGCAACGGCCTTATGATCACTGATTCCGTGTTCTGTACATACAGAGTCGAAAAGTTCGGGTCTGTTTGTTATCAGTAGGTCCAAGATGTTATCTCCACGAGTCGGTTCTCTGTTTAATTGCTCGAGATAATTTTCGGATAGTGCACTCAGTATAATGTCACTCGATGCTCTGTCCCTACCACCCGTCCTAAACATCTGAGTGTCCCAGTCTATATCTGTTAAATTGAAATCTCCACCTAAGACTATAACATGCTGAGAAAATTTACGTGAAATGTAGTCCAAATTTTCTCTCAGTTGTTCTGCCACTAATGCTGCTGAGTCGGGAGGTCGGTAAAAGGAGCCAATTATTAACCTAACTCGGTTGTTGAGTGTAACCTCCACCCATAATAACTCACAGGAACTATCCACTTCTACTTCACTACAGGATAAACTACTACTAACAGCGACGAACACTCCACCACCGGTTGCATGCAATCTATCCTTTCTAAACACCGTCTGTACCTTTATAAAAATTTCGGCAGAATTTATCTCTGGCTTCAACCAGCTTTCTGTACCTATAACGATTTCGGCTTCGGTGCTTTCTATCAGCGCTTGAAGTACCGGTACTTTACCAACGCAGCTTCGACAGTTTACAATTACAATACCGATTGCTGCTTGGCCCCCACATGTCCTGACTTTGCCCTGCACCCGTTGTGGCTGTTGCCCTTTCTGTACTTGCCCAAGGCCATCTAACCTAAAAAACCGCCCAGCCCACGCCACACAACCCCTGCTACCCGTGTAGCCGCTTGTTGCGTGTAGTGGACTCCTGACCCATCCAGCGGAACCCGAAACCCCACCACCCTATGGCGCAAGTCGAGGAATCTGCAGCCCACACGGTCGCAGAACCGTCTCAGCCTCTGATTCAGACCCTCCACTCGGCTCTGTACCAAAGGTCCGCAGTCAGTCCTGTCGACGATGCTGCAGATGGTGAGCTCTGCTTTCATCCCGCTAGCGAGACTGGCAGTCTTCACCAAATCAAATAGCCGCCGGAAGCCAGAGAGGATTTCCTCGGATCCATAGCGACACACATCATTGGTGCCGACATGAGCGACCACCTGCAGATGGGTGCATCCTGTACCCTTCATGGCATCCGCAAGGACCCTTTCCACATCTGGAATGACTCCCCCCGGTATGCACACGGAGTGCACATTGGTTTTCTTCCCCTCTCTTGCTGCCATATCCCTAAGGGGCCCCAACTACCAGTAAGCCCACCCTCTGCGACCGCCCGGATCTTGCAGACTGAGGGGCAACCTCTGGAACAGGACAAGCAGCCATGTCAGGCCGAAGATCAGTATCAGCCTGAGACAGAGCCTGAAACTGGTTCGTCAGACAAACTGGAGAGGCCTTCCGTTCAGCCCTCCGGAATGTCTTTCGCCCCCTGCCACACTTTGAGACGACCTCCCACTCTACCACAGTTGAGGGATCAGCCTCAATGCGGGCAGTATCCCGGGCAACCACAGTCGTAGTCCGATCGGGGGATGCGTGGGACGAGCTGGCCGTCCCCGACAAATCCCCATCCGGAACGAAGGGATGCCAACTCAGCCTGCATCCGAACACAGCAGTCGCAGTCCCTATCCATGCTAAAAACTGTTGTGCAAAGAACGTCTGAACTAATCTACAGAGAGCGCAAACAAATCGACACAAAATTTAAACGGTTATTAAAATACAAGATTGCCTAGTAAATGCAGTAATGCTGCTACTTGCCCACTGCTGACACACTGCTCGGCGGCGGAAGGAGACTACGCGATTTTACACTACTCAGGTACTAAAACGCGATGCTACAACTCTCAAATACTATAATACGCCCGAAATTTATGAATTAAACAATGCAAGTACCAAAAACACGCAAAGAAATTAAGAATTAAACTATATAACAAATGAGTGAGCTAGGAGTATACGTCTTGCTGCTGCAGCTGCTTATCCAACGACGGCAGGGAGCACACTGACTGTGACCAACCGACACTGGCCGTTCAAAAGAAAAACAGAAGACAAACGACTACGCGAATTTACACTATTCAGATACTAAAACGCGATGCTACAACTCTCAAATAGTATAATACGCCCGAAATTTATGAATTAAACAATGCAAGTACCAAAAACACGCAAAGAAATTAAGAATTTAACTATGTAACAAATGAGTGAGCTAGGAGTATACGACTTGCTGCTGCAGCTGCTTATCCAACGACGGCAGGGAGCACACTCTCTATACCTAGAGAGTAGTTTTAGCGTAATTTATTGACGTTTCCAGATTTGGGTTCCCACGTCCAACTTATTCCTCAAGACACATTCTACAATCTATGTCGTAGTTATTTGGTATATTCGGTTGCACCCTGTAGACAGAAAAGCAAATGCATACTATTGGACAATATCCGCCTATGTCGTTCGCTGATCAGAAATCTTAGCAGACGTATCATGGAACCAATGTCAGCCATGTAAAAGTACACCACATGGGAACACCTTCGTCACCTGTCTCTTGAGTATCAACATGCCATATGTAAATTTTGACTTATTGATAGTCTGCTGTCTGCATGAAAACGAGTACCCAATCCAAGAATGTATATGCACATCCAGTGGTGGCGTCCCTGCACCCATAATAACTTCATACGTCGTTTGTAGCTGTGGTGAGCAGAGATACACATGTTGCTCCGTTTCTTCTTAGAAAAGCTGACGTTGTTGCTGTCCAGCATTGAATAGGTGAGTGGTTTGTTGAAACACGATTCAGTTCTTTCTTTTTAAAATTCACGATAATCAACGGGCACACATGTTGTCATCACTTTGCTACTTAGGGAAGCTAACTCTGGCTGCTGGGTTTGTGGCAGAGTTATAGGTATTGTCGGCAAACACTTGACGTGTCTGTATGACCTCGTACATGGAATGATATACCACGAGCGTTCAGTAAGTAATGCTACACTTTTTTGTCGACCTTTCCGGTTGAAAAAATACGGAATTTCTTGTGGGCGTCGTGGAATATTCCCACTTCGGCTCCCATAGTTTCATGAAGTTTCGACATGCGTCGGCGCTAAACGCAGGCTTCAAAATGTCGTCTGTAACGGAGGTGCGTTCCACGCAGAGAGCTGTCATTGAGTTTCTTTTGACGGAAAACCAGATCATAGCAGATATTTCTAGGAGCTTGCAGAATGTCTTCAGAGACGTGGCGGTGAACAAAAACATGATGAGTCGTTGGGCGAGGCGTCCGTTATCGTAGCGACAAGGTAGCGCAAACCTGAATGATCTCTCGCGTGCTGACCGGTCGCACACTGCTGTGACTATTGCGATGTTGAAACGTGCGGACACTCTCATTCGAGGTGATCGGCGGACCACAAGCAAACATCTCGCTGTGCAACGGACGTCTCTACTGATAGTGCTGAGACACTCGTCCAGCAGTTGGGGTACTCAAAGGTGTGTGGCCACTGAGTGCCTCGTCACCTAAAAGAAGACGTAAAGAGCAGCGAAGGACTATCTGTGCAGAAGCGCTTGCGCATTAAGATTCTGATGGTGACAATTTTCTGCCAAACACCGTCACAGGCGATGAAACATTGGTTCATAATTTCGAGCCAGACACCAAACGGCAGCCCATTGAGTGGCGCCACACCACCTCTCCTCCGAAGAAAAAGGTAGAAACCGCACCATCAGCCGCTAAAGTCATGGCGAAGGGCTTTTGGGACTCTGTAGGGATTATTCTGTTTGGTGTCCTCCATTATGGTCCGGCCATCAACTTCAGAGTTGTATTGTGCTACTCTCAGGAAATCGAAGGAACGACTTCAACGTGCTCGTCTCCACAAAAACGCAAACGAAATTCTCCTCCACAACGACAACGCAAGGCGTCACACAAGTCTGCACAGCCGAGAGGATCTGACGGAACTTCATTGGGCTCTTCTCCATCCATTCCGTTGGACGGATCTCGCACTTGCCGACTTACATTTTTTTCGTCCAATGGAGGTAGCATTACGTGGGAAGCAGCACACGGATGGTGAAGAGGCTATTGATGCAGCAAGATGTTGGCTCTGAGGTCAACCAGTAGAGTGATACCAGGCATACAGCCCCCCCCCCCCCCCCCCAATAAGTGTCGTAAGGCCGTCGCATTGAACGGAGATTGTGTTGAAAAATAGGGTTTTGTAGCCAAAAGGCTGGGGAATGACACAGTGTATTGGAATCCTGAATAAAACCAACTTGCTTTCAGAAAAAAAATGTGTTGTGTTACTTAATGAAAACCTTTCGTATGTGTTGGGCACCCTTTATGTGCATGCCATCAAATGCACTGTAATGATATGCCACCAACCAGATGTGGCTACATCCTAGTCACATGAGACGCCGAACTGCTCCATTCGCCATTATGTCAGGACTGCTACTTCACCAACAAAGCACCTGCTTCTAATTCAATTTCCATATGCAGGAGTTAGTCAAAAGGTTTTAATTGTCTCCTCGAAAAGATGTAAGTTGTGTAATTAATGTTGTGATTCTTTGTAGGCACACGTCACACGTCTGCAGTTCTGATATACACTAAGACACCGGGCCACAGTACTGTACCACACAGCTTGAGGAGCCACAGCGAAATGGCACAGCATCCTGGTAAAGTGGAGCAAAAACGTAAGCACCGTCCACAGACCCTGCCTGGCACAACCAGCGGTACCCACAGCGTCATACTCCTACAGTATCTCATTGGATGCTGCATGGAGGGACATCGGATCGGCACACCCCTCTCACGGACGTCTTCAGTTTTCGTGGCGTGGAGCCGCAACTGCTTGGTCGTGTAGCCCCTCAGTTTTCATCACGAGGCTGTGCGCACTCCGTCCCAGACATTCTGCCAAGTACAAGGTAAAGTCCCTGGAAGGACCAGGAATCGAAGCCGGGTGTTATGCATGGCAGTCAGCCTCGCTAATCGCTCAGCAACGTTGGCGCACCGATAAATTGCAGTTTTACATGTGTAGGGAAATAACATCGTAACAGTCCACGATCAGTTGGTTTAAGCATATGACGACATATTATGTCACAGTGGTGCTTGAAAAATAGTGTATCGCAATCAAAACGATCGCGGAAAAACGAAAGTCAGTTCTGGATTAGTTTTCATAACAAGCTTCTTAACATTGCCGTCTGCTAGTTTTACCTCTGATCACAGTCATTCAAAAGCTCACCGAACCGAGTTAGCAACGAAAATATTCCAGCCAATCCAGACAACATCTTTATCGGCATAACCACCATGGACGAGCGCTGTATCTATGGAAGACTTTCAATAGGAAATGCAACACATTTTTTCTATAGCACGTTGGTTTTATTCACAGTTCCCATACACAACATTATTTCCCATTATTTTTGCTACAAAACTCTATTTTTCAATATAATTTCCGTTCAATGTGAAGGCATTACGCCACCTTACTGGTAGAGTCTGCATGATCCTCGAGCCAATATACGGTTGCATAAATAACCTCCCTCGTAACGCGCAAGCGATTTCGCACAGATAGTCCTTCGTTACACCTTGTGGTCTTCCGTTAGGCGGCGACGAACCCAGCGAGCACACACCATTGAGTACCCCAACTGCTGAACGAGTGTGTCACCACTGTCAACAGAGACGCTCTGTTGCACAGTGAGATGTTTGATTGCGATCGGCCGATCACCTCAAATTAGAGTGTACGCACTTTCCAAGACTGCAAGAGCCACAGCCGTGTGCGGCCGGCCGGCACACAGGAGATCGTTCAAGTTTGCGCGACTTTGTCGCGATGATGACAGGCTCCTCGCCCAACGACTCACCGTGTTTTTGTTCACTGCCAGGTCTCTGTAAACATCCTGCAAGTTGCTATGAATATCTGCGATGTTCTGGTTTACCGCCAAAAGAAATTCAATTATAGCTCTGTATTTGGAGGCCACCTCCGTTACGGAAGCCATTTCGAAGGCTGTACACAGTGTCGCCGTCTATCGAAACTTCACAAAACTCTATAGGCTGAAGCGGGAATACCTCACTATGTCCCAAAACAGATCCTATTTTTTTTTTCAGCCGAAATTGGCCTTGAAGAAAAATGTGCTGGATTATGTGTTGAAAGCCCCTCATATCACTACGATCCTAAGAGAAAAGATAGCAAGCATTGTTAACAACCGGATTGTTAGCCGTCCCCCCCCCCCCTCCGCCCCCCCTCCCCCCACGATTCAAACATCAGATAAGATGCTCTTCAGAGATTTTTGGAACTCTCATGGTGTTGTGCTAACAGAGTACGGTGGGAAGAAGCTTAACGTCGCAGAAGCATACTACCGAAATCTCTCGACGTAGTTACGGGAGTATGTGAAGACGAAGCGTCACGAAAAGCTGTCCATGGGGATGTTTTTTCACCACGTACTGATTGTTTGGGCTGTGAGATTTGCACTCATGCCCAGTACTCTCCCTTATCTTCTTTCTTTGGATGACGGAACAATTACATGGCAGTCATTTTCAGAATGATCAGAATGACAAGGACGTGATTTTCGAGACGGCATTTTCTGAACAGCTAACATGCAGACCTGTAGAAGCAAGATCCACCAGGTCATCTATATTCGGGAAAAACATATAGAGAAGAACCATATCCAAATTTGATGGTCGCAGTTTGATTTTTTTCTCGATGAAAAGTGAAGTTTCATGACTAATCGTCGTATGTTTAAACGCCAATCTGAATTTCGGAGCAGACTGCATCTGTACTGAAATAATTTCTGCCAGGTTTGTTTCCAGTGACAATGGGAATTTAGGGCCGTGACTGCTGCTTGTCAGCCGACACGTGTTTATGAAAAAGTTTAACGACTGAAGGTTTATTCAGACTGAACTAAATTACTACTCTCCTCTTGTTCAGTGTATGAATATCTAATCGAATCTGCTTATTCTGAAGTCGAGGTCTTCGTTAATAATTCATGAGACCGAAAATAAGAAAATTCGTACTGCGTGTGCTGTTCGTTCTCCGGTAATGTTGCAACCAAGGCGGCGCTTTTGTGGATGCTAAAGCGCTCTCATGAAGCCAGGAGGGGCAACGCAAAGCATTTGTTGCTTAAATGAGGAAACTTTCCTACGTGTAGAGCAATACACACTGTACAAAGCTGATAATTTTGCCATATATATACTGTAACTGCCTTGTCATTTCTCTATCAACATACTGCGTCCATTACTGTTACGCGGATGGTAAAGTCTTAGCCATGAAACATATATCGAACTCTGTCTCACACAAGCTTAGAATAGCAAAATTAAACCTGTTATGTCCATATACACAGTCCATTCGCATAAATGTTGCCACCGCCTATGTCCACGTCAACGTAGAGTAGTCGCTAACAGACGGAAGGTGGCAGCACTTGCAGTGGAAGGTACATAAAGCGTGTCGGGGGGACGCGGAAAACAATGCAGGCGCTGTAGTAACAGAGCGGTTCATTGCCATGCGAAAGGATTTAATTGTTGGCTTTCGGGTTAAGGGTGGACGCATTTACAAGATGGCTAAGTTTGTAAGCTGTTCGCATGCCGTTTGGCTAAAGAATACCGTGCATAGGAAAACGGTGTTGCCTAAAACCGACGCTGAGGCAGGGGTGACGGTTGCGGAGATGTGTTCGGGCACACAGACGTGCAACTGTTGAGCAACTGAGTGTTCAGATGAACCAAGGAGCTACCAAGAATGTCTCCTCAATGCCTGCACAACAAACGTTGCTGCACATGGACCTTCGCCGCAGACGCCTGGTTCAGACAAACTGCTGTCATTCGGCGACAAAGGCTGGAATTTGCACTCCAGTACGCAAATAGACGTCCACTGAGTGGCGACAGGTGGCCTCTTAAGACGAATCACGTTTAGTGCTCCATCGGACTCATGGCTGTTGGTGTGCATGGAGTGAAACCTCAAACCCTGCAACAATTATGGTCTGGGGAATGTTTTCTTGGCGAGCTCATCACTGTGGAAGACACAATGGCTCAAGTATGCATCTACGAGTATCTTTGAGGACCAAGTCCATCACTATATGCAGTTTGTTTTTTCTTTGGCGCGGTAGCGTGCATCTAATGGCAGGATAACGCAACATCAGCTCGCTGTGTACCTGCGTAGTTCGAAGAGAACCAGGGTAAGACTGTGAGACTTCTTCTAGCGGTGAGCTGAGGCGGTCGCGACGAGTTGGCCCGGGAAGCGGAACAGTGAAGTTCTGCCCCATTGCCTGCATTGTCAGCATTGGTGATTGTTTATCTGTGGAGTGGAGTGCAAAAGCCCGTAAGGAGAGTAGGAGCGGCCGTGGTAAGGCTAATGTCCTACTCAGATAATTGCAAAGGCTAAACCTCATTCTCAGTCAGCTATGGGCAGCCTCAGTATCCTTGTGGCCGGCAGTGTTTGTGATTTACGTGACGCCATGGTGTTTTGTTAGAGCTGAGTTAGTTGTTGGACGTCGAACTTACTTGGTTATTTCGAGTCGAGGTTTTTACCTGGCGCATTCTGCAATATAGTGGACGCAGATGAGTGGGTCGTTTGCGGAAACTGTTGACCCAAACCGCTGGACGCAGCGTTTGGCCGGATGCTGTTTCAAAAGGTGAGCACCGCGTGCATGAGCTGTTCCCTTGAAAACGAGTTGTTTGACTGGCCCACTTGCTCCAAGTGTTATTGTCCTAAGGATTCATCTTGAATACCGTTTGTATATTTTATTGTCGTTTTAATTACAAGTTTATGATGGACATTGGGTCTCTGTTTAACTTTTACGTTGTTGAACACAAATCCTACCACGAGTTGTCGGACTCAAATTTCTTCTTTACCTCATTGCGAACTGTTGTGCACTATTGTAAGTTCGTAAGCTGTTTGCTATAAATTATTTGTCTGCTGTGGTGCAGTAACAGAGCTATTGAGTTTGCTAGAATTTTAGATGAGTTAAATTCATGAAGTTGGTTTTCAGTAGTTCGGTGTTATTTAAATGTTCTTAAAGAGTTTACTACCTACAGTAGTTTTTACTTGTTGCTTAGTTTTTCAAAGGTTCCTTTTTATACATTTTTTATAATCTAGAGCTAAACATAAACGTTTCTTTATTGAAGGTCTAATTGCTCAGTTGTTAAAGGAATCCTTAGAATTTCCCTGTCCAGTTTATGTGTGGCCGATTCTGGTCTTAAGATTGTATGTTTGGCGTCGTTTACAATGTACCTTCTGTCTGTTTTAGTCCTGCCTTAACTGTCCAAGGGACCCATCTGCGAGTCCATTCCCTGTGACTCGGAACTGCATCATATTGAAACTAAATTTGAAATTTTTTCCTGTTATGAAATGCTAAATTTGGTAATGAGATGTTGCCTTTTTTGTTCATTGATTCACTTGATTGGAGTGCATTAAATATTCTCAAGGATCAATAGAAACACTGTTTAGTTTTGTTAAATATTTTTGTGCCCTCAACACCTACCGCTCAATCTAACTACTTGCTCCATACCAGCTGCCTTCCAGAATCTCACTTGAACTACTCTATCGGTCAGATTAATCATATTTTAGGTCATAATCTCCATGTTCCCCCGTACTACAATAGGTATGTGTGGCTTGTGACTTTTCACATGAGGAAATAGTAAGCAGACTTGTCTTATAACTGCATGTGTACCCTGCAGAGAACTTGTACCCTGAGGCAATAGCTGACGGGACAGGGCGCAGGGAGAAAGACACATTGTGGGCTATAAATGTTGTGTGCAGCAATCTGGCTGTATGAGTGGTTTAGGTCAGCAGTGCTCTGTGAATTGTACCTGTAGAGGGACCTAGAGCCATAGCACTCCATTCTCCCCACTTAGGGATTGAGCAGGAGAGCGCCGACTCACAAAACATTTGACCTGGGCCAGGCAACAGTTGTTGCCCGTCGCGAAGGTGGCCAGATAGCGGAAAGTGAGTGGAGGAAGTAATTTAAGAGGGACTGCTGTAGTCTGAGCTTTTGTGCAAACGGCGGGACGGTTATAATACTATAAGCATTTTCATGTTCGAAGCTTTGACGATATGATCAGAGCAGCAGGTACACGTGTTTAGTGGAAGCGAAACTGCAGCTCCCCTGACGCCAGGAAGGTGCTGGGTTCTTTTAGCGAGCGAAACAGAAAAACATATCAGCTGGTACGATCTTCTCCTGTGACATCCAATCAACGAGTTTGGCGTCAGTAGTTTTATGTCCAGCATTTTCACTTTGATGATTTACCGCAAATTTGTGACATACTGGTATCCTTTCATGTTTTGCTGATATAAACTTATTTCATGGGTACGAATGTCCCGATATCTCGGCGGAAACAACTCGTATTTATGACAAAGCTTGCGGGTTCAACACTTGACCATGCTGTCTTAGATGCATGCCATGCCACAGAAAAGGTATGTGCTGAAACAAGGTGAAAATGCATTTTTTTTTGTTAAGCAATAATTGTACTAGTCTTGTAGACACAGCTCTTCTCAGAATTCATCTTGGAATGTAGTTATAATTTAATTTCTTCCATTAATTTCTGTGCATTGCCGGTGAAGCGTATGAGTGGTCTGTTGCACCATTCGGAGTGGAGAGGCGATAGTGGAGCCACAGAAGTTGATCTGTGATCCGATAGTGGATCCTGGCGTGATTTGGATCATGCACCGATACCGGTGGAGGTATCTTGTGAGATGGACATGGGTTGTCCACGCCAGAGGCTCGATTAAGGTTATCGCCAGTGGCGTGATGTGTTCTCGTTGGTGGATCTCGAGTGTGGCTACACTTGTGGATAATCGCCTATGGTGCGATGTTTATCGCTGGGGGGTACTTATTCGTATCTGGTTATTGCTTATGGATTTTCGCCAGGAGTGCGATGATGTTCGTCTTGAGGTGCTTCGGTTGTGGATAGCCAGAGCCAGAGGTGTGACATTGGCAAAGATTTGTATTACGTGGCATGAGCACGTGGAGTGCGAGTGACGGTGGTACGTTTTCAGATGGATACGAAAGAAATAGCAAATGGGACCAGATAAAAGCGGAAGATACTAATCGTTATGCACTAAAAATTATAAATAAGACCTGGTATATTTATGCCATTGCAGCAGCTGTTAATTCTTGACATCTTTATGTCAATTTTTGAGAGTTATTGGTCTGATCTATACTAACAGCACAGATGGCTGTGAGCAGTATTCAACCCAGATTCTGCACCAGATGTCTACATCCGCGTTAACATCCAATAAGTTGGCGTCAGGAGAAAGTCCAGAGTAGCGTAATGTAGAAAGAGTTAGAGGTAGCTAAACTTGGTAGTAGGTAGAATAATTAGAAGTAAGTGTTGCATGGTGTGAGAGTACTTGAAGAATGAATGTGCAGGCTGTACTGGCATAACCCGTGTGGTGCATGATGGGTGTTGAGAAACTATCTCGTCCCAGGGCGAGAGACCAGCTGACATGACATCACCACAGGAGTGCCTCACCTGTAGCCAGCGGCTAACAAATAGCCAGCGTGTAACAAAGGCCCACCGTAGACGTCACGCAACTACTTGCCTACAGGTGACCCGTCCCACACCCTGTTGTGACAGTGCAGGCAGCTGGAGGACGTGATGACATAGGGGTGGTTAAAGGGCGACAGAGGCATGGATGAGGTCCTGTTCGTCCCTTTCACTTACGCCAATGGAGAGTGAAAGGAACCACAGGGGTGGCTCGCATGCAGCCAGCAAGTAACAGAGGCTCACTTCTGACGTCACACAACCATCTGGGACTACCACAGACTGATGAAACAGTCTTGAGGAACCCAGCCTAAATGTAATGCCACTGCTGACCAGAAAAGAGAGGCTGGAGAGCACTGGACCAAGCGACTGACGTCTCTGGGCACTTGTCATAACATTGACAACTGCTACCGGAGGACTGTCTTCAATAAGAGCAACTGCTTGTCTTCTGGTGTCCATCTCTGGTGGTTCAATAGTCTAGATGGCTACCAGTTGGTGCGATAGACTGGAGACAGGTCCTGCCCCAACACCGCTGCCACCACTGATGATTTTAAATAAAAGGGTTACACTTTTTTTTTGCACCACCTCATCCCCTACACCTGCCACATCCAACCTGTTATACACCACTTGAGGGTAATGCTGTGTTTATGTGTCCACGTAACATTATAGCTAATTTTTCGACTCTGTAAAGATCCTTGAGAAGGGAGCAGTAGGACACTTAAAGATGTTTATGTTTTTTAATTCTTGTTTCTGTGTGCCTTGCTGTATTTATTTTATTAGGTTAGAGGTAATCTCTTAAGGGACAACTCAAGTTTTCGGTGTGTGCTGGGGACTAGGTCACTCTCATCTTGAAATGAAGATTGACTAAAGATTGCACATAACAAATACACTAAGATTCAAACTTCCTTTTGAAAATTACTCATGTATTCTTTTTGTCGTTGTCTTTTATGTAAAGTCTCATTATATTACACATGTCATTTAGATTTTGTTTATTTTTTGTTAACGCCATTTACTCTGTTGTACTAAAAGAACTAGTTTTGCTGAATGCTTGTGTAGACTTTGTCATGTTATTGTCTCTATGGAAGAGTGAGTCATTATGAATGCTTGGGCAGGGGTAACAAAATCTCTGAGGCAGAGAATGCTCAATACTCAACGATATTGTATTGTGGTTAGGGAAACAAATCATCTCTGACCTCAGCTTCTGTGTATGGGTTAGTTAAATGCCTGTACGACCTTTTAACTGTTTTGTCATCGTACTTACAGTCAGGGGTGTATGTCAATTCGACACCCAGAAAATCACAAAACTTTTGCAGGCATGTGGCAGTGAGAGTGTATATAATCCCTGGTTAAATAATTAAATAATTACAAGACAGGGTGTGGTTCCCCCCCCCCCCCTTTTTTGTGTGGCAAAGCTGTTATGGTCCAGCATGTTAATATCAAAGGTCCAGTTAGAGTGTCTCACAATTTCTTTTGCTCCATGACATACTAACCTCTTTATTGACATGTGACACTCCCCATGTAGAAATTATTCGACAATGGGGAGGTAGTAAAAGGATGCAAGCCATTCTCTTACTTTAATTACTCTGTCATTGAGATTTAGATATTCTAGGTCATGATCTCCCTGTTCCCTAATACTACGTTTGGTAATGCGGCTTATGACATCCTTACATGAGGAATTTGAGAGCAGAATGTTCTTATAACTACATGTGTAGACTGTAGAGAACTTTTACCTGAGGGGCCATACTGGAGGCGACGGAGAACAGGGAGAAAGATGGACTGTGGGCCATATATGTTGTGTCCAGCAACCTGGCTGTGCGAGTGGTTTGAATTAGCAGTGCTCTGTGAATTGCACCTATAGAGGGACCTCGGGCCGTAGCACTCCACTCTCCCCACTTAGGGTTGGAGCAGGAGGGCGCCAGCTCACAAAACATTTTACCTGGGCCAGGGCACAGTCCGTCACGAAGGGGGCCAGATGGCGGAAAGTAGGTGGAGGAAGCCATTTAAGAGAGACTGCTGCAATCTGAGCTTTTGCGTGAAAGGTGTGACAGTCATAAAACTATAAACATTCTCCTGTTCGAAGCAGGGATGATACTATCAGAGCAGCTGGTGCACATGTTTAGTGGAGGCAACATTTTAGCTCCCCTGACGCCAGGAAGTCGCCAGGTTCTTTTAGAGTGCGAAAAAGAAAGGCACGACTGTCAGTGAAGTGTAACAGCCTTCTCTCAGAAATTGGAAATGGTCATCCTGGAAATATTAGATCTGTTCGTAAATGAGGGACTGTGGTCCCATCTAAGTAGACGTTTCTTGGCGAAACATAGCCATGGTTACCATCAGAACAACGCGTCCCTAGTCTAAAATGTTCTTTTTTCAGACAAGAGAGATTATGAGTCGCAGATTGTCTCCCCTGAGGATATGCAAAGCAGAGGCTTGCTCCACCAGCGTGGGAATCTCGGTGCTGTGTTTGGATTGGCTACCAGGCCAGCAGAACAGTCAGGAGGGGAGATTCAATGAGTGGAGGACAGTTCCATGTGTTTGTAAAACGTGGAGGGTTTTCTTTCTGCCAATTCGGCTCCTTTACGAGACTTGTTGGAAGGTGTTTGTGATTCTTTGGCCTCTTCACGTTCTGGTCCTCCCCTGGTGGAGAACTTCAAGTCTTTCCAGAATGAGTGAGACTTTTGGTATGCGACGTGTGGTGGACTAAGAGCCAGTGGACATATCGTGTGTCACGAAGGTGAACTTAATCGTCCTGGAGTCAGTTGCGTGCTGTTTGACAATTCTGGCACGCGCCGTCGTGCTTGTGAGTGAAATTGGTTGGTCAGACCAGCGAACGGGTGCACCTCTCACTGAAATCTCCCGGGATTTCAGAGCTCTGATACGGAAGTTTCCTGCGTTCTGGTAATCAAAACGCCAGTCCGCGTAGGTTGCAAGTTTTCGTGGACGTCTCAGAACATTACAGCTGCTGCCACGCTCAACCCCTCGCCCACAGCGTGCCATTTTCTGCTGCCGTCTGAATGAAGATGAAAGAATGAAGTATTGCTGCGCCAGCGTAGAGTTGTTAAATGGTATTCTCGGTTCCCTGTTCTCTGTGAACCATGGTTTGTGGTGTACCTGGTCTTAGTTCAATCCATTTGAATAAAATTTGGCCTCGCTGTGGATTCATGTAAACGAAGTCTGATTGCGTTGTGAAAGGGATTAATTCAGGGCAGAACTTCTATAGTTTCCACCCCAATGAATGGTTTGCCAACCAAGCACCATTCCTTTCCTGATTTATGTCTGTCATTTCTTGTAAGATTATCAGCTCGATTGTACTTGTAACAGGATGAATAAAAACTTGTCATTATATTTGTAAAATTAAATAGGCCACTGTTCTCATTAATATTCCCGCAACCATTCAATGCTTTTATGTTACTGTGTCGATATGTGGATACACCAGAAATTCAGAATGCAATCATACTAAATTAGTTAACTTGATGATTAATTTGAATTCTGAAAGTGACTGCAGACTAAGACAACAGAAGTGCCATGAATAAATTCACTAATTTCATATATAAAAATTAAAGGTGTAGCTCGTGATTTGAAGATTGTTGAGAAGATAATACTTTTCTATGTATAAAAATTATAACATTTAGCATCCCTTGGATACATATTTATGAAAAAGGAAGCGTCCGCTTGCAGCTATCTTGCTCCACGTCTTCTCTGCAAAAGGTTGTTATTCAGGCTTCTGACAAGTCGTCACATTGAAGTTACTGGACCGTGTAGAAATAAAAAGCGCATCAGTGCTGAACACCTCACTCTACTCGATGTGTACAAATGCCTCTGTAAAAGATCAAGATCGTCTTACAAAATTGACCGATATGGGCAATTTTGTGTGTATGATTTCGCTACACAGCTTTATCACTAAATTGATGAGGTCATAGAGTTACGACATGTTAAACAGAGACTGCCTTCTGCACTCGGCTCCTTCATGGAACATTCATTTTATAATCATACTGTGTGCTGAAAGGCCTTATGGCTTACTGGTTTTTTTCTCACCACAGGTAATAACACTGCGTGTTTTTTAACGTAGGGTAATGAGTGATGCAGATCACTTTACCTTTTGCGAGTTTTGGATTTGAGTATGTTCGCAGCCGTGTACGGATCAGAAGTTATCACTACTAATATGATTTATGATCTTTTTAATTTTTATCCTACATCGCCCGTGTGGTCCTAATGGCACGGGATTTAGAACACTTAGATATAAATAGTTTTCAGTTGTGGGAGACGATTCACACTGAAGTGCACCCTGGAAGAAAAGTAAACTCTGTAAATCTGCAGGAGCGTATTTTGTAGAAACCTTGCTGATTATGCTTCGTTGCTCAATAATTTATTTTTCTCATTTTATTCAGCAAATAATTGTGTGGAAAAATGATTTATTTAGTTTTAATTCCATCTAAAATTACTAGAATTTTATGATCAGTCTATTCGACTAAATGTGCTCCTAAACTTCATCAAAAGTGTGACTTATTAGGCTAACTACCCCTAAAACTGTGGGTCCATCAGCAGCAATAATCATCAATTATTTTCGCTCAACATCATCTCTCCCATTCCTATACCTAGGGTGACATGTGATTAAGTTAAATAACTAAAAAACTATTGTTTCGACATTTCTACTGGCAATTCCGAGTATTTTTAAAATTTCTACCCTTTTAATTCTCACCACATCCCTATGGATGATACTGCTTTCTAGGCCATACAGTATTTTTTTCCGTTACGAAGTCATGTGCGTACCGTGTTTGGTAGAAATTACTCTTGCCGTTCGGGAGTTCCACATCCACTCGCTAGGAGTGCTGGATCTACTGCATCCGCATAGTATTTTTTTCTGCCAGATAGTTAGTCCTATTTTTAATGTTTTATATTTCTTAGTGAAGTAGTTTCATCAATCTGGAGCTCTGGTCTTCCACTGTCTATGACTCCTTATGTTGCCTGTAAGAATCTTCCGAGAGCAACATTATGACTACATTCTGATAAAACGACAAACTCGAAGCGTTGTATTACTGTTGCAATATATGTTGCTGTCAGCTGCACATATGGCCCATTTGCTACTTTCAGCACAATCGGTTTCGTATCTCGGATCATGGTCTAATTTACCTAGCGACGATAAGCATTCGGTATTACAGAAAAGGAAGCCGCTGAATTGACTTGATCTGTCGATGTTGACGTCAACGAGATTTCTTGACATCTCGGTGGCTTTAGTTCATTGAAGATTTTCGGCTATGGCAGTAGCGCAGACTGTCTTTAGGATGTTCACATACCGGTGTGTTATCTTATGTCATCCTATTGTCTGTTCTTCTGCGGGGCGTTATACCAGGAGGTGTTCGGATGCTGGGTTGTCGTTTGACGGTTGCAGCATAAGCACGAGTCGACCGAGTACATTCTTACTGACATGTTTGACTCGTCTACGAAAGGTCGACACATATCTTCTTCGTCATAATCTGCTCCCTCGTGATTTTAGGGCGTCAACATTCATGGCTGCTATCTCTTGCTTACTCGGTCCGACGGTGTTGGCTGCCATCAAACGGAGTGCCTTTACTTTTTTCAACCTGGAGTATGACAGAGGAGATCGTGATAGTCTTCCACAACTGCAATAGTGGCCACGGTGCGGAGACAGCCATACCTCTTTCGTCCGCTTTTTTTCTGTTGCTTTTCCTTGATGCGCTGGCAAATCCATATATCCTTTATCAGAAGACCCTGGTACATGTCTTCCGAGATTCCTTTCATCAGATGTGGAATTTTGTCAGCATCTGTCGTATTCGAATTCACAAACATTACAGGACCAACACATTTTGTATGTAGGACTGTGTCGTTTGCACAAATTACATTGGGATCTGTGCTTCAGTTGATCTTCTACGAAACGCACATGCTGCTGATTGTCGCCAAACGTTTCCATCATTTCGGCCTATAATTTGTCCAGGAGCTGCTCGTCGTTGTTGTTGTCGAGTCAATGCTGGGCTGTGCCATTCAAGTAAACCACAAATTTCCCGAAAACATCATCGCATCCCAGTTGTTATATTTGGTGGTTTGGTAAATCCTTTCAGCCATTTCGTAGCGTACTCATCAGCGTCTCCAGTAAACTCTGGGGTATGCCTGATGTGCAGCTGATGTACTGCTGTTTTGGAATACATCTCTGCTGAGTATATTGACAGTGGGAACGATGCACTGCTTGTATTCCGATCCCTGCCCCTGTAGAAGACGGCTTTACGTTACATAATCGGAGCTACAGAGATGTGCATGTTTTGAAGTATACGGCGTCTCCACTAAACAGTATGACGTCGTGACCACAACAAAATCCAAATCCGAAAGCAGGGTCGTCACTGAAGTTAAACACTTAGCACTGAAAGCACGTTTATTGCGAACATCAACGTATAGACAGGACAGAATTCACTTCCTGAACGGTGAGTGCAGCTGTTTGTAGATTCATCGATGCATCGAATATTTCAGAATATCCACATATTAAAAAAAAATTTCCGCGATCCTTCCAGAAATGTTACACATCAAATGAGAAATATCTGCAGGCAGCACGCCAGCCAATGATGCTAATCTCTTCGCTGCAATTCACGCAACATAACTTACGACGATATTAATGCACTCCGTTGCCATTCTTGAGTAACAATACATCGCACATTTTCTCACTCCTCGCTGTAGAGCTATAGATGCAGTCATAGAAAGTAAGAGAACAAAGCACGAGCTGTTAAGCAGGTAAATATGAAATGAGAAAATTGAAACCAGTCTGAGATACTTTCCTTTCATATTAAAGAAACGTTCAGAAATTCAATTGTGAACAATTTAGAGTAGCGTTTGAGGACTGCTAAGGAGGGTAAGGTTGTTCGTATGACCTTCCTAAAGAGGTATTTCAAAGGCCGCTCTGCAGACCACTACCAGCTTTTACCTTGACTATCTGACACATGGCTGTTGAAGGTATGTATACCTAATTCGAATCAGCCAGTTAAGATAAATACTCTCTTCAGATCTGGAATACTGGATTTTAGTTGCGTTAGTAGCTGCAGTATGAATATTTGTGTTGTCTTACATGGAAATTTCTATGAGTGTAAGACTGTTATTGGGTGAACACTGTCTAACGCAACTCGATGAAATGGTTCTAACTCATTATTATTTCTTACAGTGGATTATTTATTTTTCCAGAAGAACATTTACATAGTCGTATACTTCTGTCATTTAATTTTACATCTTTATTGAACAAATACAGTAAGAGTACATGTAGCACCCATACCCAGAACGAAGAGGGGACCGAACCCGTGACCTTAGCTGTACAAGGGAGCTATGCTACACTCAGGCGACACAGACTGCCTCTTCTGCTGTATGGAAAACAGGAAGTAACAGCCGGCAGACAAGCAAAGCACCTGTACAGAGAGCGACTCGCAATGAGGGGAGAAGATTACGTGAAACTGGATCACTGAGACCACTATAAAATTAACTTGGTAGGTATTTCTTCTGAGTAAGAATCTGAGTTATAGGAACTGGAAGACTTTTCAAGCATTGGACAAAAATATGGAAACACTGCTGGAAATGCACGCTTCAACATAAAATAAGATGCTAGACAAGCCTGCAGATGCCACTGCTGTATTTGGCCGCGAACGTCACTTGCGCAGTCTCCTCAATATCTGCAAAGTGTGAGTCGTGGTGTGACATTCCTGGATATTGGAGTCAGTATTCTACCCCAAGCTTCACTTCCTTGTTCAGCTGAGATTATATTGGCTTAGGTGTGACGTAAGAAGTCCAATGAGAGGCAGACAACAATTGGTACAATGGGTACACATTCCGTGAGAAATTAAGCCAGTTTAGTAGTCGGAAAGTCTGATCGGCTGCCACTACAAGAAGCAGCGTGCAAATCTATAATTTTCATTTACTAACATTTTGTAAAGTATAGCTCAGATATTATTGTCCGTCATGCTAAATACTCTCTCGATAGTAAGCTACCATCCCGCTTAATTCGGAAGTCATTTTATAACCACTTTCAGTAACATTAGAGTAATAATAATCAGATAAAGCACTTCGTGCATCATCGGCTCCCGCGAAAAGTGCGGACCGACTGAAGTAATTGGTGCTGACCACGGCAGTCTGATATGAGAGGCCATGCGGTACAGTTCGTTTTACGGGCACCACGATTAAAATCTGAATTGCGCGCCGTAAAGTGTGATATTAAATAACTGCGACTCGTCGTGCAAAGCAGAAGAGATGAGAGTTTTGGGATGTGTACCATAACTGGTGAATGTAATTTCTACAATATGGTTAATGTGCCAGGGTTATAAGTGTTACAAACATGAACTGTGTTACATGTGACTTTTTAGGTGCATGTATAAAAAGTATTACGTCAAGAGTCCGCGGTTTTGTCTGTTACGTGATTGGTGTGATAATTAAAGAAAATCCTCTGACATCCCTTACTGAAAATTTGACTTACCGCTTAGAGCCATAGTTAACTTACGAATGGATTTCACCCTCACCTCAATAACAACGGACTCGCAACTTGGGTGCTACCAGGTAAGTTGATAGTTGCAGAATCTCATGTCGTGTATTTTCATTACAAATGGGAACAGTCACATGCTATCTGTGGTAGCGCAGAGGTGGGAATGAATGAGTCTGCAGAGTGAATGTTACACTGCACACTAGTCGCAACATTCGGTCCCTGAAAGTTTTTCTGTCACTCTGGCTGCCAATTTTATTCATTTGTAACGGCATAGTGATAAAGTCAGTGGTCTGTGTAGTTTTGAATGCATTACATCGGAGCTAAGTGAATCTGAAACTGGGTAAATTGTAAGTAATTTACGTTGTCTGCAATTTGCGCGAATTGTTCGTAGATGAAGGAACTGTAACGTAGAGGAGACTGGAACCCAGTACTCCTTCATTTATTTATCCATTTTTACGCATTCCAGCGTTAGCCATAATAAGAATGCAGGTTCAGATAATAACTAGAGGATTAAATAGTTACATGGTGAACCTACAATGAACATGATCAGACTGACATATTCATTGCAAGTGAACCATGTAGCTACATAGCTCTCTGGCTTAAATCTGAACCAGAATTCAGATGATGGCTAATACTGAAACACTTAAAAATGAATTAATAAATGAAGGAATACTGTGAGAGAGGACAAGTTACTCTCTCACCTATTTTTTGAATATTGAAAATTCTTAAAGATTTTGTTACAACACTCTAGAAAGTTAACAGCCTGAGCAGACGTTGATGGAGCCTGGTAGGGCACTAAAAGCATGAGGTATTTTTATGGTTCTTAGCCCATAGAAACGGATTATTGGGAGTTGAAAACAATTGGTGGCGAGCTCATCCTTCAGTAAATCTTGCTGTACTGGCCTACAGCCATACATCTCAGACAGGCCAACCCCTCATCAAGACAGGTCTCCAGCAGAACAATGCCGCAATACCTGCTGTGGTGTCAGCCGGAGCCTGGACTGGAGGTAGTGGTCTGAAGGAACATGTCTACACAATGGAGTCGTAAACCAGGCGTCGGGTGCAGAGCCATGCATAATAAAAATTCACAAGTTTTTCTATTCACTGATACCGCAAATGGGTGTGTGAACCACTTCCATCGGCCGCCTTGGTTGGTTATGGTTCTGAGCACACAGTAACACGTATCATCAAGTGGTTCAAATGGCTCTGAGCACTATGGGACTTAACATCTGAGGTCATCAGTCCCCAGGAACTTAGAAGTACTTAAACCTAACTAACCTAACGACATCACAAACATCCATGCCCAAGGCAGGATTCGAACCTGCGACCGTAGCAGTCACGTGGTGCTGGACTGAAGCGCTTAGAACCGCTCGGCAACCGCGGCCAGCCCGCCTCGGTTGTATAAAAAACTCCAGCGTCTGAGAAACGTTTAGAGGTAGAATCTTTATTACACCTCATAGCTAGGACTAAAAAGCTCCAGGGCGCAGGTAATTAGGATAAAGATCTTTAAGAATGTAACTGTTCACTTGTTGCCATGGAAAGTGACACGACTTCAGAGAAAATCATTTTCCCCTCTGTGAAAACTTAAAAAATCCAGTAATTGGGGGTTTCTTTTTTGCCATTGATGCAGGTTTCTTAACTCTTGCTCTGGTTCGACATGAGTGTGGGAGGGGAGATTTAGCGCCTCTAGAGCCCTGTGATTTGCTCAAGATGGGGTGAAGGCGGTGTCGTTTGTGAACTTTGCCGGAAAACAGAATTCTTTTTCTTGGAGAGGTGCAAAGCCCTCAGATGCAGGACTTTTGTCTGTAAGCACTTCCGGTCGAAGCCCTGGCATGTGCGGTTGGTACCTGGGACCTGTCCTAAGACTGACTTCACTTGCAAGTAATTTAGACTGGGGAGCCTGTGATGAAGTTCCTACTGTACCAACAGTGTGACTTCAAACGTCTCGGACTACTCATTTGCTGAGGGCTTGCTTATTCGATTTTGGTCTACCAGTCTTGACGTTAGGTATCCTTGTGAGCTCTGCCGTAAAATTGAGCCCAATTGGTCCTTGGTATGACCAGTGAATGGGTTTGTCGCACACTGAAATCTACCGTGTTTTCAGGACTCTGGTAGAGAGTAAATTGGGATCCACCTGCCTGTTTGCTAGACCGTGAGATTTTTACGTTTTTTTCGTGGCCGCGATTGATTTACAGGTGCCGCCTCCAAGTCTCACCTCCGGCACACACATCTCGCCAGCTGCAGGTAGCATCGCCGCACGAAGCAAACAGGGCAATGTATTGCCACTCTGGCATTGTCAGAGCGTACAGATCTCAATCGCCACTTACTCTTAGCTGCACCTATGTGAAGAAACTACAGAAGATTTGATGAATCAAAGTCTGCTCAGCGTCAGATCACATTTTTAGTGCCAGAGTACTTGACTCACTTCTGCCACCCAGGATCCTTGTCCACTGTAGTCTTAAACCACCTGTTTGTTGTTTATGGTATTCAGTCAATAATTTGTTTAGTATAATTTATGTCTGTTATTTCTTTTGAAAAATAAATGCTGTTAGAACACTAAAATTACGCCAAAACAATCAATCATTTATGTAGTCTCCACAGGGTTACTTTTCATCGTTTGCGTCCCATGTCTGTATCTCGGATTGATGGCACCTTCTGTGACCGTCAGATGGCGTTGCCTAGTGTAGTCATTCAATTTGACGTCCCTTGCGCAGAATTTTGAATTGATGGCACCTTCTGTGACCGTCAGATTGTAGATAGTGTTGCCTAGTCAGGTTTATGTTTTCCATGTTTAATGTGGTGCACTGGGTAGAGTAGGTTCGCGTTGATGGCGCCTAGACATAGTACTAACACTTAGTTATTGTATGTGTGTATTTTCATGTTTTGGTTGTGCTTTCTTGATTATTCATTTCTGACGCGAAAGGCGTTGTGCTGATTTGTTAGCATGGATTGAGATTCTCGGGTGTGAACGTAGGCAAGCGTGCTGTCATTTGAATTCGTTGTCGGGCACTAGGAATCAGTAGCTCACGCGAGTGTAATTTAGAGTAGAATCTGTGTGGCATAGGAATGTGTAGTGTTTAAATTCGTTTGGGTCAGAATTAGAGTGCATGCTTGCAGGAAGCAAGGCAAGTTTGCTACAGAGTAGCGGAACTAATTGTGTTTTGTTAATCATGTATCCACGTCAGATTATTAGGAAGATATTACACGGTATTCTCAGGTAAATTCGGTTGCAAGCCCGGCAGAAATGTCGAATGTAGAACCTGGAGAGTACGACGACATGTCTCATTCAGGTGACGAAAGTGGGCAGGAGACCGCAGCAGAACGAAACATAGGCGCTGATGGTACGAGACTCACCATCAGTGAGACTTGCAGACCAGAATCACGAACGAAACGTAACAGAATGATGGAATCTTGTTCATGTAGTCCTGGCGGTGTCAGCGGTGGATCTCAGTTTAAGGCTCTCATCAAATCCATGCAAGTTGCAGAAAAAAAGAGACAGGAGGAAAAGGAGGAAAGATGAAAATTAGTCATAAGAACGGTCACAGACGGCGTAGATGGCGTCAGGAAAGAGATCGCAGGAATCCAAAAAGAGATAGAGAATGTCAAGAAAACGACAGCAGAAACGCATGATATCGCGGACCAGTAGAAGCGCGATGCCAAAACAGCGCGATTGGTAGTGCAAGTAGCACGAAAGGACGCTTCAGGGGCTAAAGAACAAATTAAACTGGCAAGAACTGAGGTGTGTAGGGAAAAAATGGCACTTGCAACTCTCCAAAAGAAAGGCAAAGAAATAGTTCAAGAAACGCAGCAGTATAAAATGAGTGAGGCTGCGAAGCGAATCGAACAGATAGAAATCTCTGAAGTTGCACATGAGCGGGTCGCGCAATTGCAAACACAATCTCGTCCGGTAGAGCGCCATCGAGAGCATCACAGAAGTGAAGAAAATGTTTTGCGACTCTCCGGACCGCTATATGAGGACACATCCCCTGCACGTGGGAGAATGCAGCAGGAATATGCTCCTGCCGCGGCGAAACGCGTAATAGAACACGCTGCATAGGTAACACGCAGCATGTCAGAGACCGAGCCGGAAAATAATTGTACATGTCTACCGAGGTCAGAAACGTTGTTACGTGAATCACAAAACAAGAGGTGATACCATATCAGTGCACGAGGATCGTTGGCGCACGGATACATGGAATCACGCGCTGCAGACGAGAGGCAAATTTAATACGGCGGATACATCGAATTTTCGACCACAAACTTTCCTTGGCCATCCAGAATTTTCAAATCGACAAGGAGGCAAACAACGCATTACATCCAAAGACCTGGCTGGCACAGTCGATCACTTGCTACCAGAATCTTGGCCACTGAAGTACAATCTCCAGTTTATCTGTGGTTTCTTAGAAGGGTCGATTGCAGAGCATAAGCGCAGAGCTGTGGAGAGTTGTCGCTCCTACCAACAATTTGATTACGCATTCCTAAGCACATATTGGACACAAGGCACTCAAGAGAGGATAAAACAGGAGGTCATGTTAGGAAAGGACTAAGAAGCGTGAGGATTCCGCAGTCCTGTCAAATTCTTCGAATCCCTGGTTAAGAAGAACCAATTCTTGGATCAATCGTACAGTCCCAAGGAAATTATAAGGCACTGCTAAATTAAATTACCTTTTTGGTACCAGCTACTGCTCATCGGTAGCTGCAGCGATGTAATCGAAGCTTTCAAGAGTGTGCTGTGCGAACTCGATTACGTGAATGAAATTCACAACTCGCGGGAAAGAAGTAGAAATAATGACCGTAACTGGTCAGATTCACCAGAGAGAAATGACGATGGACGAAATGGGGGAAAACATCGATCGAATCGAAACCAAAACTCGAACTTCAATGGGAATAACCAGCCATCACGGAAAAACAGAAGAAGATGAGGAAATGATAATCATAACAACAACAACTACCGACGAAACGGAAACTGGAGAGAACAGAACTCGAATCAGGATCAGCAGGATTCTAGGGACCAACAGCAAAGCAATAGCAAGATATACAACGGTCAAGGTCAATGGAATGACGAACGTAGCGAATATGTGTACTTGAAGCCACCTAACCCATCGAAGGGGTCACGCAGATAAAATTCAAACAGGAACTGATACACAGCCGATGCGGACTCAGCTCAAAACAATGCCGCATAAACTATCAGAAAGAGCGACACAAGAGAGATACAAGAGAACTGCTACGGGAAGAGAACGTGCAGTATGAAAATAGTCTCCATGGATAAACTGTTTAACGTAATTTAATTTTGATATTGTGTTGCTTAGCGTAATTTTCGATTTGTTCTATTTCGTTGTTATTTTGTTTCTTTATCATTCCCATTACATTTCAGCATGAGTCCTTGTTGTTGAACGTGGTCAAATGAGTTGCCTATTTGTGACATCTTCAGGCCAACATTCACTGGCAGGTGGCAGATTTAATTAAAATTCCGTTGCAAGTTATATCTCACCAGCAACTGGCACTTTTTTTTTGTGGCATACCAAACCAGGCACGTTGCAATACTGAGTACACCAAACAACTGAGTACTGCTATTATTTCCTTGAGCCTCACAATTGTTGTCCGATTTCCGCAATTGAGCATCGTACTACGTCGTAGCATTCTCGTAGAAGAGCCGTCACAAGTATCGCCATGGCCACTGGAATTGTTTCTGTTTACGTACCGTAGTTTCTTGTACTGTTCAAGGGACGGATGTACGTCACTTCACGTTTTTCGTGGAGTCTAGACGGTAAATCGTGCCATAGAGCACGTGCGTCGAGATTTTTGGATGTGTTTTGTATGGTGGTAGCGGTCCACGCATTGGGCGCGTGTCGACGCTGACGGTGTATTAGAAGCCATCGCCTGTCGTACGGTGTAGCCTGTCTCGTGGTGGAATTTTGCCTGCGCCATGTCAGTGTCGTCGGGGAAATACTGTGTAAGGGGAATTACCATGGACAAGTGCAAGTCACTGTTGGATAATTCCGTGCGCTTGTGTTTCATTTCAGCAGCAGCGATCCTGACAGAGAAGACAGGAGGCATCCTTGCACTATGTAAAATTACGTGTGCACAATCATAAAATGCCATTACAAAGATATCAGGCAAATCACCAGCACCTGAGTGAGTAGATGCGCGTCCTCACCACTGCAGCGTTAGCAGACGACACCGCCACACATCGAAAAATAAAGGAGTATACAAGGTATAAAAAACATGAAATTTCACTTCGACAGTATTAGGAAAGGCATGATGTAGTACAATAAATTAGTATTTAGTATTGGGAGAAGTCTCCACGTTTGGTGAAGGTATAGAGGCAGTGCCAGCGTAAAATTAGGGTGCGTGACAGGAGTAGAACTAACCAAAAACTAACAAAAATACACGCACACACACAAAGACACCTCACTCCACATAATTGGCGGCCATACAATGTTAATAGGGCCCTGCAGTCAATAAATTTATTTTTGTATTTGCGTCCTTAGTAATAAAATAAATAAATAAATAGATAAATATATTAATTAAAACTTCCTGGCAGATTAAAACTGTGTGCCCGACCGAGACTCGAACTCGGGACCTTTGCCTTTCGCAGGCAAGTGCTCTACCATCTTTTTTTTTTTTTTTTTTTTTTTTTTTTTTTTTTTTTTTTTTTTTTTTGAACAAACGGAGAGTACATATATATATATACACACAAAGCAAAAGTTCTTCAAGGTACCAGTTAAACATATACAAATGAGTGTTAGGTAAACAAATTATTAGAATAACATGAAATACAACAAATTAGAACATATCCTGTTTTCCTTTTTTTTGTTTTGTTTTTGTTTTTGTTTAAAAATTTGTATTGAACAAACTAAAAGTACATATATATTCACTATGCAAAAGTTCTTCAAGGTACCATTTAAAAATATACAAATGACTGTTAGTTAAACAAAAAAAAAAATATTAAAAAAGAAAAACATTAAATACAACAAAATATAACATATTCTGTCTTCTTTCTAAAAAAAAAAAAAAAAAAAAAAAAAAAATTGTGTTTGTTTTTGGTCGATGCATGAGAACATGGATAAGGGTGTTGCATCATGTGACAGGTAGGCATGGTACACCCCAACTTTGAGGGGGGTCAAGGAAGACGCTGCGGAGATAACCGGCAAAAGTTTGTCGGTAAGATGGTTTTCGGGTGAGGGTGCTATGCGCGGTCACAACTTTGTACCAGAAGTCAAGGACTGTATGCGGACCACTCCGAAAGAGATATTCTAAAGCCTGTCCTCGAAACCAGATTAGGGTATGGTGCTTAGCAAGAGGGTAGTGAAATGTCTGGGGCAACAACAGGAAATCCGGGGTTACCGTCGTTGGCGGGGCACGGAGGTAAAAGCCCACGATTCGTTGGATGAGGAGCCATACGTTTTGTTTCAGGGGGCACGTAAGACGGTGCTCGTCGGTGTCTTCGAGCTGACAGTCAGGGCAGAGTGGGGAGGTGGCCAGTCCTATGCGATAAAGTCGACTATTAGTCGGGAATTTTCCGTAGACTAAAACATACCAGAGTGCAGACACAGACGACGGTAAAAAGGGTGCATGCACACACCCCCAAACCGTGCGCCAGTGAATGTCAGGATGCTGTAGCACCATGGGGTCGCAAGGGTTGGACAGCATAAACAAACGATAATAATCTTTTGTACGGGGAGGACGGGTGACTGGAAGATCGGCCCGAACGTAGCTGAGTTCTATGAAACAATTCGCGACGTAGTACAATAATGGAGAAATAGGTGCCACATTGATCGGTGGATCGAGAGAAGCTGGTCGGAGGATATCTAAGAGACTGCGTGTTAAGGACGGAACCGGCCCCTGCCAGTGCCGCAACAGAGTGTGGACAAAGAGTGCAGAAGAGCGTGCCCGCACGTTGACGAGTCCGAGGCCACCTTTTGCAGGAGGCAGTGTTAGAGTGTTGTAGCGGACTTTGAAAAGTGCCCCTGCTGACACGAAATATCCAAAGGCTGATTGGATGCGGCGGCCAAGGAGTGACGGCATTGGGAGGATCTGGGCGACGTGTACCAGTTTAGGGGCGACATAGATGTTGACATAGGACACACGTTGGAGTTGGTTTAAGTTACGGTGCACTTGACCGCGAACATGGTGCCGAATCGACTGCAAAAGCCGCCGGTAAGCCAGGGCCACTGTGCGGTGTGTGGAGCTCGTAAATTCGATACCCAAGTAACGAAGGGTGGCACTAACTGGGAGTGGGGTCGGCACCATAGCCGGGAGGCCGCGCCCAATGTGCATCATAGTCGATTTACTGACATTAAGAATGCTACCAGAAAGACGTCCATACTGGTGGATCCATTGGATGGCGTCATTGAGTTCCGTGGAGGAGCAGGTGAGAAAGAGAAGATCGTCCGCATAAGCCCTACAGTGAAAGGTGTGGTCACGCAAAGTGAGGCCCTGCAGTCTAGAGGTAAGTCCAGTGATGAGGGGCTCAAGTGCAATGGCATATAGTAAAGTAGACATAGGGCATCCTTGACGCACAGAGCGGCGTATAGGAATCGGTCCTACAAGCCTCCCATTGACTTGTACCATCGAGACCGCGGGAAGGAGTAACCGGCGAATGGCATCGACAAAAAGCAAAGGGAACCCCATACGTGTCGCCACCATGAGGAGGAATGGGTGTCGAACGCGATCAAAGGCACTCGTGAAATCGACGGATACCAGTGCTGCACGAAGGCGACAAACCGACGCCAGTGCAATGAGGTCACGGCATTCTCCTAGGGCTGTTTGTAGGGTGGCCCCACAACCACGTGCAGTCTGCTCAGGTGAAAGGACCGTAGGTAAGACGGTGCGTATGCGCGCTGCTAAGAGGCGTGCATAGATTTTATAGTCTGCATTCAGTAGTGTAAGGGGGCGATATGCAGAGACATGAGACCCTCCCTTCGGTTTAGGCACAGGCAGAAGAATGCCAGTGACGAATTCAGGTGGAATTGGGAAGGACGGAGTAAAGAGTTCCTGAATCATTTCCGTCCAGCGAGGAAGCATTAACGTGGTGAACGCCCGGTAAAACTCCACTGGGAGACCATCTGGTCCGGGTGATTTGTTCTTGGCCCCTTTGTTGATCGCATCTACCACCTCTTCTGCGGTGATTGCAGACATCATGGACGTTGACTCCGCTACGGTGAGAGTCCGATCAGGGGAAGGACGGAGATCATCAGGAATGGGCGTCGCCATCGGTTCATCATCATAAAATTGGCGATAATGTTCAGCAAAGGCGGACACGACCGCCGCCTGTGTTGTGTGGTGAACACCATCGGAGGTCGTGATGCTGGGGACGAAAAGCCGACGTCGACGACTATGGTCGGATGCGGCATGGATTGTGGATGGGGTTTCGTCGTGGAGGAGGTCTTGTCGTCGGGAACGCACCACGACACCATGCAGTCGTGCACGTTGAAGAGAGAGGAGACGAGCTTTAGTACGTTGTCGTTCCCTGTGGGTGTCAGGTGATGGAGGGAGCGCATCGAGCTCACGGAGGACGGCGTAGTGAAAATTTGTGGTGTCTCGATGCCATGCTGCTGCTTCCTTGCCACATTGTATGAAGGCCTTTCTGATCGCAGGTTTGGCACATTTGAGCCACCAATGGAACGTGGATGTGTACTGCGGAAGGCGTCTTTCGCAAGACGCCCATGTAGTGGCAATACATTGTCGGCAGTGTGGATCATTAAGGAGGGAGGTATTAAGCTTCCAGTAACCTCTGCTGCGCCACACTGACTGAGGTGGCAGAGCCAGGGAGCAAATGACGGCGCAATGGTCCGAAAATGCAAGGGGCCATCGTTCAGCTTGGGCGACTTCATTGCCGAGGTGAGCAGAGACATAAAACCGGTCCAGTCTGCTCGCAGAATGTGCTGTATAATGGGTAAAACCGGGGGTATTGCCATGAATTTTCTCCCAAACGTCCACTAGATGAAAATCTTCGATTAAGGTGAGCAGCGCCGGGCATGGCGAATAACCAGGTACTTGGTCCTGCGGATGGAGGACACAGTTGAAATCGCCTCCCATGATAAGGCGATCATAGCGTCCAGAAAACAGGGGCGCCACGTCATGTCCGAAGAAAGTGGACCGCTGCCGACGGTTCGTGGAGCCAGACGGAGCGTAGATATTGATGACGCGCGTGTCGAAGATGGTAACAGCCATGCCTCTTCCACAGGGAAGGATTGTCGTGTCCGTGAGTGGGATTCCTTCGCGTATGTAGAAAGCCACTCCACGCCCTGATTGATCACATGTGGACGTGTATGAGTCGTAGCCGTAGACTGGTGGTAGTGTGGCAACGCGTACTTCCTGAAGAAGGGCGACGTCGACGTCAGAGGCCCGAAGCATGTCACATAGGAGTTGCAGCTTGGGTGCAGTGCCGATCATGTTGATGTTCAGTGTGGCAAACCGGTATGTTTGTTTTAGTGGTGGTGGACGCGCATCTACCATCACCAAGGGAAGTAAGAGGAGGGCACCGACAGGAAGTCCCGTCCCATCAGCTGCAATGCCTCGCTTTTGATGTTAACAGGTAGCCTCGTCCGGCGGAGGTAACTCATCCGGAGGAGGGGGCGTACCTTCCTCAATGTCGTCGGCCCATGCTCCTGTGCCGTGGGTCTGTCCAATGTCCATGGGAATTGCGTCGTGGTGAGAGAGATCTGGAGTTGTCGGCGGGGAGACAGGCGTCTCAACCGGCGCACCGATTGTTACATTGTGCGTGGCGACCTCCATAGTGGTCCCGTCCTGCGAAATGTCTTGTTCATCGTGAAAGTTGTCCGCCGACCTCTGCGTGGAAATGTCGGCTGCTTGGGTGTCGTCTTCGTCGTCGCGGGTGGCAACGCTCTGAGAGCCCGTGGGTGAACGGCGACGGCGTTTGCGCCTACGTGGCGAGCGTTGTTTGCGCACGTGTTCCTCAGTGTCGGACGACGGCAAGGAGGAGCGTCGACCTGGTTCGAAGGCGTCGGTGGGTACAATGAAATTGTCAAACAGGTGTTGTGAAGATGTACTGGTCTCCTCAGCGTCCGGTGCGGGAGCCTGTTCGGCGGCAAGGTTGTCAGGTGGGACGTCTGTACCGTCCGTTGGTGACTGGGACGGTGGGACGTGCCGATCGGAAGGACCGGGCGACGGACTGGACGAAACTGTAGACGTGGCAAGAGCCGCTGCGTAAGTGACCGGTAGGGCGGTCATCGTGGGTGTGACGGACGCTTCCGACAACGGGAGCTGCGCGACACGTCGTTGAATGCATTCAGACCGTAGGTGACCTTCTTTCCCGCAACCGGAACAGGTCCGAGGTTGGCCGTCGTACATTATGATGGCACGGCAGCCTCCGATACGTAGATAGGAAGGCACGTGTTTCTGCAACTCGATGCGGACCTGTCTAACACCGTTTAAAACTGGATAGGTCTGAAATTGGACCCATCGTTCGGCAACATGTTCCAGAACGTTGCCATAGGGACGGAGCGCCTCGATGACGACGTCTGCAGGTAGTTCGAACGGCAGTTCGAAGATCCTTATCGTCCGTGTGCCGAGACCTGCGTGATCGACGGTAACGGGTCCGACGTTGCCGTCGGAATGACAGAAGCGCAGTCCACGTTTTGCCTCTTGAAGCACCTTGTCGCACGCCGCATCGTTGATCATTTTGACGTAGACGGTACTGCTAACTATGGACAAGTGGATACCAATTAGATCCGTTGGTGGTATTTTAACTTCATCGCGTATAAACCGTTCTACCTCCAGGGCCTTGGGTCGGGCGAAGTCGGAACAAAAGTTGAAACGTAATGTCTTCTTCCGATAGTTGTGCGCCATGGTGGTCTAGAAGGAAAACGGCACTTACAGCGGCCGAAGTAAACACAAACACACCGTGCGCGCCTCGCCCGCAGCGCTCTGGCGCGTGACCGCCTCGCAGCACTGCCGGCGGCAGACTGACCATCTGAGCTACCGAAGCACGACTCACGCCTGGTACTCACAGCTTTACTTCTGCCAGTAGCTCTCCTGCGAACCTTGCAGAACTAGCACTGCTGAAAGAAAGGATATTGCGGAGACATGGCTTAGCCACAGCCTGGGGGATGTTTCCAGAACGAGATTTCACTCTGCAGCGGAGTGTGCGCTGATATGAAACTTCCAGGCAGATTAAAACCGCAGATTCGCTAGCTCAGATCGTAGAGCACTTGCCTGCGAAAGGCAAAGGTCCCGAGTTCGAGTCTTGGTCGGGCACACAGTTTTAATCTGCCAGGAAGTTTCATAACAGCGCACACTCCGCTGCAGAGTGAAAATCTCATTCTGGGGGATATTAATTAAAAAGTTATTGATCATTATTTTTTCCGTAAATTGATTATATCGATGTAAAGGCATTTGTGAGAGAAAATGGCACATGACCACACTTGAGGATTGTGCAGACTCTGGTAACAACATGGCAGACTGTACGTCATGGCCCACGCCAGCCAACGAGGGCCAAATGGAGTGAGTTGTTGTAAAGAGTTAACTGTAGTGGCCCAGGTATGGGGGGACTACCCGCTGCGACTGAACCAGCCTGCCAGCTGACGCACCTACGTCACACCGCCCCAGTGGAGGCGGCACGTCGCAAGCCAGTGAAGAAAGCAGGATGTCAACATGTGCCGACAGCAACCTCCTAGTGGCCAACGACCCACCAGGCCGCTAATCAAGGGACAAGCAAGCCACGTGGCACCATATTTGACGTGCGCAGAGAGCCTAATCATCTCAGTGGGGTGCCAAGCGTGATGTGTCCTGTCGACAAAAGGCGAGCTACTCTGATATTCCATGACAGGAGGATCGTGTTCTGATGCAGAGGTGAATGGGAAGAGCAGGGCTGCCCCACGTCCTCCTAATGATGAATGGATTTGTACGCCAGGGCGTGGGTTGCACGTCAAATGTAACGCTAACACACCAGTCCCTGACAGCAGACTGCGGCCTGATCAGGGTGATGCCAAGGGTCCAGCTGCGGTGCAGAATCTGCCCAAGATGCCAGATGCTGCCTGAGACGTCAGGGAACGCCAGGGACATCTGCTGCAACTTCTGTCACATCATATGCTGAGTGAGAGGCCATTCCACTCTGGCTAAATTGCTCTTCTTTAGTCCTATTAGTCACGGATTTTGTGTGTGTATAAGTGCCATGTTCTCAATTGGTGTGACATTTTCAATTGTAAAATTTGTCTCCCCAGTGTCAGTTGTGGAAGGAGCAATAGGATACTTTTCTGTAATATCACTATGTAATATCTTTTTGTGTTTTTGTGTGTATAAATTGAACTGTCTTGATTATGAGTTATATTTATCTGCACATTTATTAATGCTCTGATTATGTGCCTGTATTTGTTTTCAGGACATAGAAAATAATACACAAATTTACACAACTTAGGTAATAAGACGAACAGATTACACAGGAGATTTCCTTGTTCATTGAGAATTTGAGAATGTATGTGTTGAATGACTGATACCATATGAGTGATAGAGCATGGGTAATTCAATGAGCAGACAACAGTTCAAATTCCAGGATATTGTAAATGATCAGGGACATTAGACATCTCTGACCACAGGATATGGTTTCTATGAATATATTTCTTTGCTACAAGGCCTTTTAACTGCATTTCAAATGTTTAATGGAAGTCTGTGATGTTGCACTCACCCCTGGGTCTAACATAATTCATACTACTCACAGCAATGTTTTCATGTACTCTTGCTGGCTTACAGCTTCATGTGAGTGAATGACCCCTGGAATGAATGAGGTCAAACTAGGATGTGTTTTAGCCATGGGCAATCCTGATTGGCAAAATTACCTTTTTTCACATATGTATCAGTTATCAGGATGAGGTTCTCCTACTATTTTCAACGATTAGATCTGGTTCGTGTCACACTAAACGTGATTGAAGTGAGGCACTACCCCTGCAGAAATCAATGGCACATAGAGGGCAGTGAGAGAGGACAAGTTACTCTCCCACCTATTTTTCGCATATGGAAAATTATTAAAGATTTTGTTGCAACCTGATGCACCTTGAGCGAGACTCTAGAAAGTTAACAGCCTGAACAGACATTGATTGAGCCCGGTAGGATGCCAAAAGCATGAGGTACTTTTATAGTTCTTAGCTCCTAGAAATGGCATTTTGGGAGTTGAAAGCAATTGACGGCGAGCCCATACTTCAGGAAATCTTGCCGGACAGCCCGACAGTCATACAGGGCAGCCCCTCATCAAGACAGGTGTCCAGCAGAACAATGCCGCGATACCTGCTGAGGCGCCAGCCGAAGCCTCGGCTGGAGGCAACGCTCTGAAGGAACGTGTCTACACAATGGAGTTGTAAGCCAGGCATTGGGTGCAGAGCCATGCATAATAAAAATTCACAAGTTTTCATGTTCACTTATCCTGCAAACAGTCCTGTGAACAACTTCTATTGGCTGTCTCGGTTGTATAAGAAACTACAGCTTCTGAGATGAAAAATAAGAGGACGACAGTTGCAAAAGTCACTGCAGAACGGAATGTCACACTTGTGTATGCTGTCAGCACCCAAACACCATGAAGAAAGTTCCAGAAGCTGGTAATTTCAAAGTGTGTTGCAATTCCAAAACCCCTCATCAGTGATACAATAGCCTGTAGCAGGAAAACGTGGTGCTCAAGTCATAGTAACTAGAGTATGGAGCAATGAAAGAAAGTTATATGGTAGGATGAATCATGTTGCACACAGTTTCCATCTTCAGGCTGGGTTTATGTCCCAATAGTGAAACATGGTGGGGGGTTTGGCAAAAATTTGGTCAAGCATATCGTGAAATTCAATGTGGTCCATGCATTCTCTCCAAGGTGTTAATCCTTCGAAGGTTTATGTAACCATTTTGGATGATCAGGTACGTCCCATGATACAATGTCTTTCCCCAGTGGTGATACTGTGTTCCAAGTCTACAAGTTCAATGTTCATAAAACAGGCATCGTCCAGGACTTGTCTTGAGAGCACGAGTATGAGATGTCGCATCACATCTGGTCATCACCATAACCAGATCTGAAGTCTCCTCGGTGAGACGGGTGCGTGATCACTATGCACCTTCATCATTAGTTGAACTTGACACAATTTTGCAGGAAGAATGGTATAGGGTTGGCTTGAAAACCATACAGAATCTGTATTTATCCATTCTGTGGCGACTAGAAGCTGATTTGAATACCAACGGGTATCCTGCACTATTTTAGGTATGATACTATGTTGTGTTTTTGGTATTTCCATATTTTCACTAAACCCTGTTGTTGCACTAAAACACGTTCGATAACCGAGGCGCTGTCTGCATGCCAGCAACGAACAGAACTTCTTCCACGAGATGGACATGCGGTCGTACGGGTTTTAGAAGTTATCAGGCACGTCTTCTCGCGGAGCATGAATTCTTTGGTTTACACTATGTATTTTAACTTCCTCTCCTCCCCCCTCCCTCCCCCCCCCCCCTTCCCACAACCGCCACTGATTATCAGTACTACCTCTATTTGCTGCAGACGTGTCTTTCAAGCAGAAGGAGATTTTCAACAGCAACTTGATTGTAGCGAACGTTACTGAAAACAGCACCCTGTCATTGTTCCAGTTTTTCAGTGTACTTTATTTGCTTTCACTGATTTCACGCGTTTTCATTGAATTCGTAGCGTGGTCATTTAATCAATTCAACAAGATGTAAGGCTAACAAAGCCCCTAACAAAATAAAAGCAGTCAGAGTTGGTGGAATAAGGCTGTAGTAATCTGACGTTTTCTGTATGCCTTGCAACTTGTTCACTCTTACCGTCTGCGTGGTTACGGAATTAATCATAGAGGGCATAAATAATTTCCAAGTATAATACACAGCACAGTACGTAACATGTAGTGTCGAATATTGACGCATGTGGTATTTACCTGAAGTTTATCTTATATCAAATTTTGGCATTCACTAATATTATTTTTATGCACTGCTTACATGTTATTTGCTTCATATTAGTAAGTAAACAGTAACTTTCACAGATTAGGGCAAATGCAGGTCTGTAATAACTGTTTGTTAGTGAAAAATATTTTATGGACAAATGTTGGTCTCAGAAGCATTTTTTAAATGACCGCAATTACTGTTTATGCAACTATATTTTATAGCAAACAAAGTGTGACAATGAAATCAGGTGCAACAAAAAAATCAAATATTGAAGAATATGACAGTGAACTGAATTATATTACGAAAGCAGTCTCTTTTGCGATGTGTGTATGTTTGGCCGTATGTCTGTGTGTGTAGATGGGATGTGTTTGCGTACTGAAGTGACAGGCGTAGTAAAGAATACTGCGTCTCATACATGATGCTAGTAAACAACACAGAGTAATGATGATCTCCTAACAATTGGATGTTTACAGAGCTCCAAAACGTTATTCTTTAAGTCTTTTCCCGAAATAAGCGATGGAAATGGTAGTGTAGTTTTATATGTGTGCATGTCGTTAACATACTTCGCTTTTTTTCACGAAGGAACGTCACTTTTTGTGAAACATTTCCACGTACTTCCCTGGACATTTCTGTAATACACTAGTATCAGGTAAGCCGCATTTTTAACTTTTGACAGTAACGCCTTCAATTTCCTTATATTTCTTTCTCTCTTCGACCTTGTGAGGACCCCACAAATATGGGCAAAACTACACGAATATTGCATGAGCCCACATTTGCCAACGTACAAGCGTTTCTCAGAATTCTCAGTTTGTAATGCGCTCAACATCGATATAATTTTTCCGAATCCTCTTTCCTTTTCCCAGAATCCTTCCAATAGATCGACATCATTTCGTACACACTATAGAAGAAATATTATGTTGTTGGAAGCACTTCTATAGCTCTATCGATTAGAGTCCACATCTAATGTTCAAACATAGCGAAGATCGTCGATGCTGAGTGGATCAGTGCTTGAAGCGAAATGTCATAGCAAGGAGCGATAGAATACAGTCATAAGAGAACCATATTTGGGAAATAATATTTTTTCGAAGTAATATCGGTGTTATTATATACAAAAATCAACAATGTCGATGTATTTCACCAATATATCGGGCTTCCGCATATTACATACTTCTACTGAATTCTGAATGTTGTTAACTACTGATTTTTCACACATCCTGTCAAGTTCGTCTTTATCATTACCAATCAGAAGACGGATTTGGTGCAGCTCTCCTCGCTTGTCTACCTTGTACAAGTTGTATCGCGTCTATTTTCATTTGAACATTCTTACTCAAGTGAAGCCTTGGTCTCCCAAAATAAATTTTACTTCGATATTTCTGCCCATTACCAAATTAGCTGTTACTTGATGGTTCAGAGAATTTGTCTTTTCAAAGTATTCCTTGTATTAGTCAAGCTGAACGAACTATTTTGTCTTGAGTATATCTGGTAATACATATAAGTTTAGAGTATCTCACTAATTTTTGAATTTAAAGGCAATGAAATTTTAATGAAAATTAAACAAATTTCTCCACAAAACTTGCACGTAAATCATCAGCAACAGAACCCCCATAGAACAATTTAGCTATAACAGTTACCTATCTTGTAACCGACATTTTTTTTTCAGGTAAGAATGAGTCTGAGGCCTCATGACAGATTACAGACAAGGTTCCGAATTCGAGTCCAGATCTGTCACATAGTTTCGATCTCCAAGAAGTTTCAAAACAGCGGACACTTCGCTGCAAAGTAAAACATTCATTTGAGAATCGCTCTTTTTGATATACCAAAAAACTGATACATCGTATGTATCGATAATTTACATGTTATATGTTGCAAGAATCGCGCTTACACAATTTGTGAAAAGTCGGTAGACAAATGCTTCACGCAGCGGGGTGGGGGGAGAGTGGGGGGAGCCAGCGGGAGGGGAGAGCGTGGGGGAGAGAGCGGGGGCGGGATTGAGGGGTGGAGGAGTGGGGAGAGTGGGGGAAGGGGGTAACGGTGGAGAGGGAGGGGGAGGACTGGGGAGAGAGGGGGAAGGAGAGGGGTCACTTAATTTTCGCTACAAACTGTCTATGTTCAGAGCTACTGTCCTCTGTCCCCTGCCACTTCCTTACCTTACCTTCCGAATATATCCTGCCTTTACTCCAAGTCGTACTCTACTACACA